>NC_064627.1:383086667-383393501 GCF_023864275.1 Schistocerca cancellata | reverse complement strand
GCTCTTGTTGTCAGCAGGACAATAAACTTTTTGTGGGCTTGGACATTAATGGCAAAGTGATACCATTCCAGCTCAATACCGGGGCTGCAGTTTCACTGATCAATCAAGACACTTACAAACTGCTGGGCACACCTCCGTTGCGTGCCGCAAATGTTAAGTTAACTAGCTATTCAGGTCAAGAGATCCCTGTGTTAGGACAGTACAGCCTTCTTGCAACATACAAAGAACAAACAAAACTTGTGTCATTTTACGTCCTTCGTTCTTCTTCTGCAGTGAACTTGTTTGGTTTCGATTTATTTCAGTTGTTTAACTTGTCTATAGTAAATCAGATCCTATCAGTGAACCAGACTGTGCCTTCCGACAGTGTTTCTCGTCTATGTGAAGAATTTGCAGACATTTTTGCACCGGGCCTCAGTTGCGCTAAGAACTATAAAGCACATTTGGAACTGAAAGTAAACGCACAACCGAAATTTTTCAGAACGCGCAATGTTCCCCACGCATTGCGTGATGAGGTCGCAAAAACATTACACGATTTGGAATCACAAGGTGTAACTGAACGTGTACAGGCTTCTCTCTGGGCATCACCCTTAGTAATTTTGCCAAAACCTTCCGGAAAATTGAGACTTTGTGTGGACTTGGCAACAGTGAATCCACAACTAGTGATTGCAACTTTTCCTTTACCCCGCCCGGAAGATCTTTTTGACAAACTGTGCCCACCGAGCAGGGTGGCGCAGTGGTTAGACACTGGACTCGCATTCGGGAGGACGACTGTTCAATCCCGCGTCCGGCCATCCTGATTTAGGTTTTCCGTGATTTCCCTAAATCACTCCAGGCAAATGCCGGGATGGTTCCTCTGAAAGGGCACGGCTGACTTCCTTCCCAATCCTTCCCTAATCCGATGAGACCGATGACCACGCTGTCTGGTCTCCTTCCCCAAACCAACCAACCAAACTGTGCCCGGGTAAATATTTTTTGAAGTTGGAACTAGCAGATGCGTACTTGCAAATACCGGTGGACAAAGAATCCCAGTGCGTTTTGGTGGTTAACACGCATCTTGGTTCCTATCGATTCAAACGGCTGCCATTTGGGTGTGCATCCGCCCCTGCATTGTTTCAGCAATATCTACAAACTGTTTGTGCGTCGGTCCCTACTGCAGCAAACTATCTGGACGATATTGTGATCTCTGGAAAGATGGAAGAAAAACATTTGGCCAATCTCAGAACATTATTTCTCGTCTTGCGACAAAATGGTCTTCGCTTGCGGAAGGACAAATGTGTCTTTTTTGCTCGTGATTTGCCATACCTGCGACATGTACTCAATGCCCAAGGCATACATCCCAGTCCCACGCACCTTCGTGCCATACAAGACTTGCCTGCGCCACAGAATTTGAAGCAGCTACAGAGTGTGCTGGGAAAAATAAATTACTATAACAGATATGTGCCACATGCCTCTTCCATTTCAGCTCCGCTTCATCGCTTACGCCGTAAAGGTGTCTCGTTCGTCTGGACGACGGAATGCGAACGCGCCTTTCGCCAGTTGAAATTGGCGTTGCTTTCCAATACTTGCCTTACGCCATTCGATCCCCAGAAGCCCCTTTTATTGATGGTGGATGCATCGGACTTCGGGATCGGTGCTGTGCTTGCGCACAAAGATGGATCGCACGATCGCCCTATTGCCTTTGCGTCCAAATTGCTCTCGTCTGCGCAAAGAAATTATTCACAGATCGAGAAAGAAGCATTGGCTCTCGTATTTGGTGTTACAAAGTTTCATGATTTCTTGTATGGCCGTCACTTTACCATAATCACAGATCACAAACCTTTGACATCGCTTTTTCATCCGACCAAGCCTGTACCTCCACGTACAGCGCAGAAATTCATTCGCTGGTCTATTTTCCTCTCGCAGTACCGCTACGATATCTTGTATCGGTCCACTGCTAAGCACGAAAACGCTGATGCGTTGTCCCGCTTGCCTGTTGCTGAGGATAGGGCATTCGATTCCTCCGAACTTGCTTGCATGTTCATTGATGCCAACACCGATGACGTGGTCGAATCGTTTCCGTTTGATTTTCGTCGTGTAGCTACAGCCACAGCTGCCGACCCTGTCCTTGCTACCGTTCTGCGTTTTGTTGCTACGCAATGGCCCTTGTCAAAGTCACGGATCGGGGTCACGTTGGTTCGCCGATTTTTTGCTCACAAGGGGAGACTTTTTGTTCGACTTGGTGTTTTGCTGTTGCGTTCTGATAATGATCAGTCCAGGGTCGTGGTCCCACATTCGTTACAGTCCTCTGTCTTACAGCTTCTCCACCAAGGACATTGGGGTATAGTGAGAACGAAACAACTTGCTCGTCAGCACTGTACTTGGTTCGGAATCGATGCTGCGATTACGAATATGTGCTCTTCTTGCATGGTGTGTGCCGAACAACAATCAGCATCACCGCGGAAATTCTTTACATGGCCAAAAGCCACTTCCCCTTGGCAACGCTTACACATCGATTTTGTTGGTCCATTCTGGAATGCTCGATGGTTGGTTGTGGTAGATTGATTCAGTAATTTTCCTTTTGTTGTCCGGATGTCTTCCACGACGTCATCTGCCACCATACAAGCGTTATCTGCTATCTTTTGTATAGAAGGTCTTCCACAGACTATTGTTTCCGACAATGGCCCACAATTCATGTCCACAGAATTTCAGTCATTCTGCAAGGCCAATGGTATTCAACATCTGACGTCCGCGCCGTTTTCGCCACAGTCAAACGGTGCCGCTGAACGATTGGTCAGGACTTTCAAGTCACAGATGTTGAAGTTAAAAGAGTCGCATTCTCGGGAGGACGCGTTATTGCTGAGTTGCTCCACGGTCTCCCTCATCGTACCTTGATATCTTTGCTACATCCGCCGCATCAGGTTCCTGTGCAGCGGCAGACACCTGCTTTTGCCCCAGGCGACGTTGTCTACTACCGCCACTCTCGGGGTTCACGGCGTTGGCTCGAAGGGCGAATTCTTCGCTGCCTCGGCCGCGCTATGTATCTGGTTTTGGGGGCCTCTGGTGAGGTGCGCCGGCATCTCAACCAGCTGCACCTCTGTTGTCGCACGGGATCTGCCGCTCGCCGTCTGCTTTCAGCGACGGTGCCGTCCGGTCAGCGCCCTGGGGACCCATCTACTGGCTCGCGTCAGCCCCAGTGTTACCGACGCTGCCTTCCAATTTGCCGCATGGCGACGCGCCGCCGCCACCGCCGCCGCCGCCTGTTCTCTCGTCGGCGACGCCCGCAGTGAACGCGTCGCTGCAGCAGCCGGGCGCCTCCCTGGGTCACGCGCCGCCGATCGCTTCCCGTGACCAGTTGTCCTCCGACATGGAACTCTTGCCCGCTCCGGACCATATGTCGTCTTCGCCCGTCGGGTGCCCCAGCCCGATGGAGGTCGACCTTTCGGCCCCTCCTGTCTCTCTGCGGGCGCATACACCGCACGTTGGCGTGCACCCTGGAGCAGGTTTTCAGGCGTTTCCTAGCTCCCCGTGGTCCGAATGGCAGGATGCGGGTGGCACAGCCTCGCCTGATGTTGGACTCCCCACCTCGTCGCAAACGTCAATATGGGGTCCTCCCCACGCCGGGCGGAAGCCTTATGCCACAACCGTACGATTTGCGGGGGAGGAATGTGGTGTCACCGCCAGACACCACACTTGCTCGGTGGTAGCCTTTAAATCGGCCGCGGTCCGGTAGTATACGTCGGCCCCGCGTGTCGCCACTATCAGTGATGGCAGACCGAGCGCCGCCACACGGCAGGTCTAGAGAGACTTCCTAGCACTCGCTCCAGATGTACAACCGACTTTACTAGCTATGGTTCACTGACAATATACGTTATCATTTGCAGAGACGATAGTTTATCATAGCCTTCAGCTACGTCATTTGCTACGACCTAGCAAGGCGCCATATTCAGTTACTATTGATATTGTGAATCATGTACCGTCAAGAGCGACGTTCATCATTAATGGATTAAAGTTAAGTATTCCACCAGCTACGTCCGTTTTTCTAAATTCTAATTTCCTTGTCATGTTCCAGACCTCACGCCAGCCTGCGTGAGCTAAAACGCGTGCATTTCGGCCTCCTTTAGTAAAACGGTGTTGGCTCTCTTGCCAACCACAACACTAAGCACTATGGATTCAAAATGGTTCAAATGGCTCTGAGCACTATGGGACTTAACATCTGAGGTCATCACTCCCCTAGAACTTAGAACTACTTAAACCTAACTAACCTAAGGACGACACACACATCCATGCCCGAGGCAGGATTCGAACCTGCGACCGTAACGGTCGCGCGGTTCCAGACTGAAGCGGCTAGAACCGCTCGGCCACTCTGGCCGGCCACTATGGGACTTAACAAAAAAAATCAAATGGCTCTAAGCACTATGGGATTTAACATCTGAGGTCATCAGTCCCCCAGACTTAGAACTACTTAAACCTAACTGACCTTAGGATATCACACACATCCATGCTCGAGGCAGGATTCGAACCTGCGACCGTAGCAGGCGCGCGGTTCCGGACTGAAGCGCCTAGAACCGCTCGGCCACAGCGGCCGGCTCGACAAATTTCGAACTGATCTTTGTGAGAAGTATTAAAGCGGCGTTCAGTCGAGTACTTTTTACATACCTGAGGTTCCGATGACATGATTTTCGACAGCAGTACAAAAGAAATTAATTTCCCTCTCGGGCTTAAATAGTGCGGACGCCCCGCTTCTCCTTTCTTTTAGCTGCTGCTGTTGACCATTCACCTCGATCCACTGTAGCACTATGTATATCAACTAACGGCTTTGTGTCGTATCAGTGCTTTTGACCGCTGCTGGCGCGGCGGTCTGTCTTCCATACGAAGGCGAGGCACGGCGGGCGCACAGCACGGTCAGCTTAGCTTCACGGCTCGGCCACAACAACAACATACGACTTCGCACAGGGTACTGGTCTCGGGCGATCGCCGACGCTAGCGCCCCAGGGGCACGGTTTGGACGAGCCTGGCTTATTGCATTTCCAGTGTTCATGCAGTAAAACTGCCGCATGGGGCATGCCTTTTTAATTTATTGCTCCTTTACTAATGTCTCTACAGGCAACACATTTTGCAGAAGAGGCATTCCATATACAACTGAATATACCGGCAGAACTACATTATAGTGCGAAACATATTTCAGAAGATATGACGTCATAAACAGTCAGACACGTGAAAAACTGCCGCATCAGGCACGGCTTTTTAATTTACTACCTATTTACAGCTACTCTATTGGCAACACATTTCTCAGGCAGTATCTACAACTACCACTGGAAGTACCTGCAAAATTATATCACTGTGTGATTCATAGTTCAGGAGATGTGACGTAATAAACATTGAGCTGCGTGAAAACGAAACGCAGGACGAAGTTCGCAACAGATACAGGTGAAATACGTGTACAAATATGTGTGAAAAATATTAAACATATGTAAAATAATGTGACGTGTGTGTGGTGGCAAAGCTGTGGATAAAAAGCTCCTCTTAGCGAAACTTGATACACATATTACTTAATGTCTGGATAGAAATACTGTAGGGTAAGAAGCACCAAACCTCTGATAGTGGGACGTGGGGGAGGGGGATGAAAACATAGAGAGAAAGGACAGAGGAAAAGATGGACAGACAGGGGAGATGGACACAGATGTGGGGAGGACGACCATACCACCTGTCATTAAATACGCTATTCAATACCGCTTCAACCGCACGCGAGCTATTTGCCGGACATCCATCATGTTGGAAGCACATCGCCATTCTGTCATGCAGTGAAACATCTTGTAGTAACATCGGTAGAACATTACGTAGGAAATCAACGTACATTGCACCATTTAGACTGCCATCGGTAAAATGGGGGTTAATTATCCTTCCTCCCATAATGCCTCACCATACATTAACCCGCTAAAATCGCTGATGTTCCACTTGTCGCAGCCATTGTGGATTTTCCGTTGCCCAATAGTGCATATTATGCCGGTTTACGTTACCGCTGTTGGTGAATGACTCTCCGTCGCTAAATAGAACGCGTGCAAAAAATCTATCATCGTCCCGTAATTTCTCTTGTGCCCAGTGGCAGAACTGTACACGACGTTCAAAGTCGTCGCCATGCAATTCCTGGTGCATAGAAATATGGTACGGGTACAATCGATGTTGATGTAGCATTCTCAACACCGACGTTTTTGAGATTTCCGATTCTCGCGCAATTTGTCTGCTACTGATGTACGGATTAGCCGCGACAGCAGCTAAAACACCTACTTGGGCATCATCATTTGTTGCAGGTCGTGGTTGACGTTTCACATGTGGCTGAACAATTCCTGTTTCCTTAAGTAACGTAACTATCCGCCGAACGGCCCGGACACTTGGATGATGTCATCCAGGATAATGAGCAGCATACATAGCACACGCCCGTTGGGAATTTTGATCACAATAGCCATACATAAACACGATATCGACCTTTTCCGCAATTGGTAAACGGTCCATTTTAACACGGTTAACGTATCACGAAGAAAATACCGTCCGCACTGGCGGAATGTTGCGTGATACCACGTACTTACACGTTTGTGACTATTACAGCGCTATCTATCACAAAGCGAAAAAAAAGTGGTCCAACTAAAACATTCCTATTGCTTTACGTACTACACGAATATGTAATAAAAAAATGGGGGTTCCTATTTTAAAAAACGCAGTTGATATCCGTTTGACCTATGGCAGCGCTATACAACAAGTAGAGACACGCTCTTCAACTGATTAATTTCTGTACCTTCATCTGTTTTTCTCTAGAAGTGGTAGCGGGCGCATGTATGAAGAGTTCCGCTGCATTAATATTGCTAAAAATGTGTATTCTGAACATACATTAAAGATGTGTTATAAAAGTTATTAGGGAGTCGAAGTTTATTAATAACCACATCTGTTCATCATTTCACCCGCGTCGAGAATCCTGCACCAAGAGGGTCGAAGCAGACAAGAATAATTTGCTTGAGCAGAGGAGGGGTAATCCAGAACCATTATTCTTATACCAAGCTATATGCGCAAAGTGGTAACAGGAAAAAGAAGTACATAACTTTAAATGAAGGATGATAATCTAAAAATGTATTGACTTTAAAGGTCTGTTGATACTATTGCAAATTAAAGTTCACTCAGGATATGTGTACCTTCCTCTCCCCCCCCCTCCCCCCATGAACCATGGACCTTGCCTTTGGTGGGGAGGCTTACGTGCCTCAGCGATACAGATAGCTGTACCGTAGGTGCAACCACAACGGAGGGGTATCTGTTGAGAGGCCAGACAAACGTGTGGTTCCTGAAGAGGGGCAGCAGCCTTTTCAGTAGTTGCAGGGGCAACAGTCTGGATGATTGACTGATCTGACCTTGTAACACTAACCAAAACGGTTTTGCTGTGCTGGTACTGCGAACGGTTGAAAGCAAGGGGAAACTACAGCCGTAATTTCTCCCCAGGGCATGCAGCTTTACTGTATGATTAAATGATGATGATGTCCTCTTGGGTAAAATATTCCGGAGGTAAAATAGTCCCCCATTCGGATCTCCGGGCGGGGACTACTCAAGAGGACGTCGTTATCAGTAGAAAGAAAACTGGCGTTCTACGGATCGGAGCATGGAAAGTCAGATTCCTTAATCGGGCAGGTAGGTTAGAAAATTTAAAAAAGGAAATGGATAGGTTAAAGTTAGATATAGTGGGAATTAGTGAAGTTCGGTGACAGGAAGAACAAGACTTCTGGTCAGGTGAATACAGGGTTATAAATACAAAATCAAATAGGGGTAATGCAGGAGTAGCTTTAATAATGAATAGGAAAATAGGAATGCGGGTAAGCTACTACAAACAGCATAGTGAACACATTATTGTGGCCAAGATAGATACGAAGCCCACGCCTACCACAGTAGTACAAGTTTATATGCCAACTAGCTCAGCAAAAAAAAAAAAAAAAAAAAAAAAAAAAATGGCTCTGAGCACTATGGGACTGAACATCTATGGTCATCAGTCCCCTAGAACTTAGAACTACTTAAACCTAACTAACCTAAGGACAGCACACAACACCCAGCCATCACGAGGCAGGGAAAATCCCTGACCCCGCCGGGAATCGAACCTGGGAACCCGGGCGTGGGAAGCGAGAACGCTACCGCTAGCTCAGCAGGTGACGAAGATATTGATGAAATGTATGATGAGATAAAAGAAATTATTCAGGTAGTGAAGGGAGGTGAAAATTTAATAGTCATGAGTGACTGGAATTCGATAGCAAGAAAAGTGAGAGAAGGAAACGTAGTAGGTGAATATGGATTGGGGGAAAGAAATGAAAGAGGAAGCCGCCTGGTAGAATTTTGCACACAGCATAACTTAATCATAGCTAACACTTGGTGCAAGAATCATGAAAGAAGGTTGTATACATGGAAGAACGTTGGAGATACTAGAAGGTATCAGATAGATTATATAATGGTAAGATAGAGACTCAGGAACCAGGTTTTAAATTGAGAGACATTTCCAGGGGCGGATGTGGACTCTGACCACAATCTATTGGTTATGAACTATAGAATAAAACTGAAGAAACTGCAAAAAGGTGGCAATTTAAGGAGATAGGACCTGGATAAACTGAAAGAACCAGAGGTTGTAGAGAGCTTCAGGGAGAGCATTAGGGAACGATTGACAAGAATGGGGGAAAGAAATACAGTAGAAGAAGAATGGGTAGCTTTGAGAGACGAAATAGTGAAGGTAGCAGAGGATCAAGTAGGTAAAAAGACGAGGGCTAATAGAAATCCTTGGGCAACAAAAAAGATACTGAATTTAATTGATGAAAGGAGAAAATACAAAAATGCAGTAAATGAAGCAGGCAAAAAGGAATACAAATGTCTCAAATAAGAGATCGACAGGAAGTGCAAAATGGCTAAGCAGGGATGGCTAGAGGACAAATGTAAGGATGTAGAGTTACATATCACTTGGGGTAAGATAGATACTGCCTACAGGAAAATTAAAGAGACCTTTGGAGAAAAGAGATCCACTTGTATGAATATCAGGAGCTCAGATGGAAACTCAGTTCTAAGCAAAGAAGGGAAAGCAGAAAGGTGGTAGGAGTATATAGAGGGTCTATACAAGGGCGGTGTTCTTGATGACAATATTATAGAAATGGAAGAGAATGTAGATGAGATGAAACGGGAGATATGATACTGCGTGAAGAGTTTGACAGAGCACTGAAAGAGCTAAGTCGAAACAAGGCCCCAGGAGTAGACAACATTCCATTAGAACTACTGACAGCCTTGGGAGAGCCAAGCCTAACAAAACTCTACCATCTAGTGAGCAAGATGTATGAGACAGGCGAAATACCCTCAGACTTCAAGAAGAATATAATAATTCCAATCCAAAAGAAAGCACGTGATGACAGATGTGAAAATTACCGCACTATCAGTTTAATAAGCCATGGTTGCAAAATACTAACACGAATTCTTTACAGACGAATGGAAAAACTGGTAGAAGCCGACCTCGGGGAAAATCACTTTGGATCCGTAGAAATGTTGGAACACGTGAGGCAATACTGACCCTACGACTTACCTTAGAAATAGATTAAGGAAAGGCAAACCTACGTTTCTAGCATTTGTAGACTCAGAGAAAGCTTTTGACAATGTTGACTGGAATACTCTCTTTCAAATTCTGAAGGTGGCAGGGGTAAAATACATTGAGCGAAAGGCTGTTTACAATTTGTACAGAAACCAGATGGCAGTTATAAGAGTCGAGGGGCATGAAAGGGAAGCAGTGGTTGGGAAGGGAGTGGGACCGGTTGTAGCCTATCCCCGATGATATTCAACCTGTATATTGAGCAAAGCAGTAAAGGAAACAAAAGAAAAATTCGGAGCTGGAATTAAAATCGATGGAGAAGAAATAAAAACTTTGAGGTTCGCCGATGACATTGTAATTCTGTCACAGACAGCAAAGAACCTGGAAGAGCAGCTGAACGGAATGGAAAGTGTATTGAAAGGAAGGTACAAGATAAACATCAACATAAGCAAAATGAGGATAATGGAATGTAGTCGAATTAAGTTGGGTGATGCTGAGGGTATTAGATTAGGAAATGAGACGCTTAAAGTAGTAAATGAGTTTTGCTATTTGGGGAGCAAAATAACTGATGATGGTCGAAGCAGAGAGGATATAAAATATAAACTGGCGATGGCAAGGAAAGCGTTTCTGAAGATGAGAAATTTGTTAACATCTAATATAGATTTAAGTGTCAGGAAGTCGTTTCCGAAAGTATTTGTATGGAGTGTGGCATGTATGGAAGTGAAACATGGACGATAAATAGTTTAGACAAGAAGAGAATAGAAGCTTTCGAAATGTGGTGCTACAGAAGAATGCTGAAGATTAGATGGGTAGATCATATAACTAATGAGGAGGTATTGAAGAGAACTGGGGAGAAGACAAGTGTTTGGTACAACTTGACTAGAAGAAGGGATCGGTTGGTAGTGCATATTCTGAGGCATCAAGGGATCACCAGTTTAGTATTGGAAAGGCAACATGGAGGGTAAAAATCGTAGAGGGAGACCAAGAGAGGAATACACTAAACAGATTCAGAAGGATGTAGGTTGCAGTAGGTACTGGGAGGCGAAGAACATTGCACAGGATGGAGTAGCATGAAGAGCTGCATCAAACCAGTCTCAGGACTGAAGACCACAACAGCAACAATGTGTACCTTCCAATTTCTTTCAATTATTCTTTCCATTTTTTTGATTATTCAAGCAGCAATTATTAATCATGTTCCATTATATATTATATTTTATCCCCCCTATTCTTGCCACTATTCACATACCAAGATATAGTTAAGTAATAATACAGAAACTGAATATGCACGTTTTGGTGCATACTTCATCTGTTTTTCCACATTGTCGCCCTAGAGATTTAAGGTACTTGTCGTAACTTGGCACCAATTTGTTTATACCCTATTCATACCATGTGGCCGCCTTGCTATTCAACCAGATCACAATAGCATCCTTTAGGTATTCATCATTTGCCAGACATTCGCATCAAGATGCCCCTTCAGTTTTAGACATATGAAAAAGTCTGACGGTGCAGGTCCGGACTGTAGGGAGGATGCTCGAAGATATACCACCGAAATATCTCAAGCAGCAAGGCTTGTGTCTGCTTGTATCTGTATGCAGCATGCATTGTCATGCAACACAATAATTCCACGCAGGAGCATACCACTTTGGCGATTCTGCGTAGCCGAACGAAGACGTTCCAGGGTAGTAAAATGGGCTACGTCGCGGGGTGTGAAATTGACGAGTAGGACCCCTTCACTGTCCCAGAACATAGAAATAATCGGCTTTTAAGTTGATGAAGTCTGTTTGAACTTCCGTGGCTTCTATGGCGACTGAGGATGACGCCACTCCATGACTACCACTTCATTGTCAGGGTGTTCTGAGAAACCAATGTTTCATCTCCTGTAACAATCTGGCCAGTGAACGTGTTGTCAACCCTTTCGTAATGTTGCAATGACGCTAATGCAGCACCCATTATCGCGGCTTTCTGGTTATCTGTAAGCATGGGTGACAAACAATGGGTACAGATTTTGTGGTTCCCAAAGTGCTGAATGACAGTTTTATGCACAGTTTAACGAGTCATTTACTGACAATGTTCATGCAAATTATTGATCGCGAATCGTGGATACTCTTGAAAGATGCGAACCAACTTTTGTTTCAGCTCATCTGTGATGACAGAGAGCCGCCCTGATCTCTCTTCATCATGAACATCTGTTCTCCCACTCTTAAACATAATGTATCACTTTCGGTCATTGACTGTATTCATTAAACCTTCGCCATAAGTGGTGAATGTCATAGTGTCTACCGTTTTCCACCTGCAGAAAACGAAATACATCGCATTTCATAGTTGGCGGGATTTTCAATCGGCACAATAATGGTCGCAGCTATATCTGCACTTACCACGTGACGATATGCGACTTATAACTGCATGTGGCAACTGTCCGCATCACACTGAAATACCAGAAACTAAAGATCGGCTGCCATAAGGCATGTGCGCGGACTGTAGGCCCAAACGTTCTTTACTTTCTGGATGGACCTCGTAGAAATATCATAACCTCTCACCTCGTAAATGAGACTCTTTGTTGTGATAATTGCAATGGCAAACTGTTAGACACTCGCAATCTTGAGTGTAGAAATGGATCTTATGTTCTTCTTAAACTACTTTCCATATTGCCACGGATCTGGGGACACCTTTAGTTGTCACAGTGGCTTGGTACTCACTATATACTCATAGAATGAAATTTTACTCCACGTCATTATGTTGGCATTATACCTGTACTCTACCCATGCTGCATAAAGATAATCTTTTATATTGTCTAGAGTAAAATAACAAAATTGATTTCCTCCAAGAAAGTGCAGAAAATTATTTGTAAATACGCAAAAAAGGAGTGACAATATGTTATAGTATAACTTCTTTTGTTTATGACTATACATTTTCTACATATTTTCAGAAAGGAGTCGATTTGGTTGCCAGGTGGACCTGCTGATACACCACTCTTATTAGGTTTCAATACTCTGTCAGGTTCACTAGTGTAGGCATTGCAAATGCTTAATTTAACTTTGCCAATAAGTAATTTGCAATAGGGGATGTGTTCAGATGTACCATCCACATCATCAGTATTCGAAGCAATCGTTTATAAAAACATAGTTGCTCCTGTTACAGTACAATTATTCCCTAAAGATCACTATTAGAAATTTTTTGGTACTGTAAAATTCTCACACTGCACAATTACTAACATGTAAAACAATAATACGATGGTGGTGGTTCGAAATTCGGCCATGAGATGGCAGTCACATGGCGCTTTTCGGTGGTGGGAGAACCAAAGTGCCGTCACAAATTTAAATTGGCTTTAACTTATGTGACAAGTCTAAAATTCACGCCACTGAAGTGGCGCCATCGGAATTTTGGTGTTTTCACGTGTATCTTCAGTGATGCCACTTGTGTGACAGCTAAGTGCCATCCCCAAAGTTGCTTGTGGAAAAACCCAAGTTCCTGTGATGCCATCGAGTGATGCCGCCTTTAGCCAGGCCACAAACATTAAAGTCGTAATAACTGTGTAACGCCATTTTCCTTTCCACATTTACGATTAGTATCAGAAGCAAAACAACTATCATGATTTCAAGCCTTCTGAAGCTATTGCCGTATTTGGTGTTTTTCGTATTTTGCCTTCAGATTATGAAAATATTCAGTCTCAGTGACAGACCACATTAAAAATCTCTCCAACGTTAATCATTATCAGCATGATTTGTTTTTGTATTGCACAGCAGCTTACTTAATTCGTCAAATGGTGAAAATTACTGCAAGGCTGGCAGTATATTAAATATAGTCTAGTACAGTCGCATTTTCAGTGCTCTTAAACACTTGCCAAGTGGATTTGTGAAAGCAGTGTGATTTTAGATTGTGCATACATTAACTCTTAGTGAAGGTGGTGGTGGTGATAATTTCCTATGGGACCAAACTGCTGAGGTCATCGGTCCCTACGCTTACACACTACTTAATCTAATTTACACTAAGGACGACACACACACCCATGCCTGAGGGAGGACTTGAACATCCTATGAAGGCAGCTGCATTAACCATGGCAAGGCGCCAAAGACCATGCGGCTACTCCATGCTGCCTTAATGAAGGATAATTCCACAATTCGATATGGAATAATTTTAATATTTCGTCATATTTAAGAATGAAAATATTATCTTTCGAATGAGTCTTCAGAGCATCACACAAGAACATTGAATTTGTGGTTTTGAAGGCGTGGTACAAATTTTGAATAGACGACAGGTAGTCGCTAGATGTCAAACATCAAAGACTTGTAACTTGTAGTTTCACTTGAGTAAATACTGCACTTCTATTGTGAATATTGGATTTCTATATGCAGGCAACAGTTACTCGAAACTTATTTTTTATATCCGAAAGTGGTTCAAGTATGGATGTTCGTTCACGAGTGTTACTTCGTAAAGTCTATTTGCTACACCTGTGTTATTGCTGCACAGAACTCGCAAATTTAACAGTTATGCTTTGTCTTAGTCGTATTGGATTCTTGGCTCAATTCTAGTGCCATAACCTGAATGCCAATTCGAATAATCTCAGTTGACACCATATTGAAAGCTGTGCATCTAGAACTTTGACAGGAGCATGTGAAAACAACGCCACACGGTGCCCCTGTGATATCAGACATCGTGTGACTTGCTGTGACATCATTTTAGTTGCATATGGATGCCCAGCTTAGGTCATGGCGCAATTGCAGTATGTTACCTGCTATAGTGCCACTTTAGCTGAGTGTGTTAACGTAGCCTCAAAATCGTTTTATCTCAGTGACACTGATAACGCGATTTGAATGCCAGCTACTTTTCAAACCGCCATCGTCCTATTTATGTTTTTGCCAGGTACTACAACAAACACATCAAAGACTGATTTGTTGAGAATAGCATGAGACTCAGGTTGAAATGGTCCAGCTTGTCCCGTTTCTCACAGTTTTTTACACTTTGGTTGAAATGGTCCAGCTTGTCCCGTTTCTCACAGTTTTTTACACTTATAGAAAATCATGTGACACTTCTTTTTTAACGTGTGTTAAAATATTATTAATTTGTGAGTCAACAAATTTTTTTGAGTGGTATGGACATTTAATACAACAAAGCCGCCACGATGTAGCGTGAAGTAGATGAAGATGTTACTGTACTTGCAACAAAATTACGGCCATCAACAAAGCATGATATTTCTTATCTGCATACTAATTACAAACTCGATGACAGTTATGAGTCTTATCATTCATTTTATTGGTAGGGTACAAAGCGCCATTGGAAAATCACTTTTGAATGAGAGAAAATAATTTCGAAATCCATTTAAGTGGTGCCTCTTCTTTATACAAAAACGGCCATGCCAGCTCGGTTTTAATTACAAGTAACATGGTGGCACATGTCAACTGGAGACATTCTTATTATCATTGGTGTAGACTTGATTTATTTACAAATACAGAGTTTCTAAGACATTGTATGAAATGATGGGTGCTGTTTACAATATCCTGTAAGTAATCTCAAAGTAAGGCTCTTATCCTAACAGTTCTGCTCTGGTTTTATTCTTTGTCTGTGCTGTAAATATAAAATAACTATTCTTGTACATAATTTTGTAACCACACTTTGTTCCATTGTGCACAACTGATCATCACTCAGTGACTACATCAATAAGAACACTACCGTGTTATAACGGTACTGGCGATTTATGAAATGAACTAAGTTCATATTTCACATTATAAAATTATCTGTCTTTTTTTTGTGTCAATTGATCATTTCATGAAGAACGGAACAAAGTCCAGGTAGTATTTAAGCATTTTTGAGTGATTAGGATAATATATTAATGAAAAGCATTAAGTGATTGTCTTGGTTCCCTTCAAAACTAATTGGGGTAAGGATCATACGCACTCTGACTCATAGTAATGTTGACTTAGCACTCTACAAGTTTCGTGACACTACTTCCTGCTTATTCTCGTTGAGGAGCCATTCAGTCACATTAACCACAAAATAAGTTTTTCAATATTTCGGCGATGTGCCGCGTAAATTAGAATCAATAGGGAGAAGGAATGCTTTCTGGATCACAAGCAGAAAGCAAGACGCCAAACTATATTTGGCGTACTGAGTGAGATGGTGCAGTGGTTTGCACACTGGACCCATTTCTGGTCATCTCGATTAAGGTCATCCGTGACTTGCCTAAATCACTTTTGGATGATTCCTTTGAAAGACACAGACGATTTCCTTCCCCATTCTTGGCACAATCCGAGCTTGTGCTGCATCTTTAATGACCTCTATGTCGATGGGACGTTCCCTCCTTTCTTCCTTGTATTTGTCGTGTTTAGTAGAAGACCATATTCGTTGGGTTTTATGTTAAATGTCACACCCTATGAATATATGCTGTTTCTAAGCACCAGAACATTGAATGTCTTGAGAACGAATCGCTGTTGGTACGACTTATTGTAATAAAATGACGGGAACCGTCATATTGGTAATTAAAGAATTTTCGTATTTAGTTATTTTTGCATTATAACTCACATTTATAATTCACGTGTTATGAGAGTCAATCGTTTTAAGGTAACGACCATCTGAAGCTTGTTGGATGTAAGGTCCGCCAGTTATGCAAAACATTGTTCTTTCCAAGTTCCCAAATATGTTTCAGCACCTCCGTGCCATCATCAGAGGGTTTCAGTTTTATTTAATCTGTAATGTGCACAGTTTTACCAAATGATTACAGAAGTACAGACATATTTAGTTCAAACAACAATTTGTTCCTTTCAGTTAATGCCTTTACATTCGTTTTGCATGGTTTTGCAGGACCACTTGCGTATTATTTCTAACAGGTAGCTTGTCATCTGCAACCAAACAATGCTGATGAGAAATTTTGTTGGGAGTTAACCTATCAGTTTATGCTTTAAACGTAATTTAGTTAGTCGCGATATTTTGCGCCTATATTTGTTTCTACTTACGTTTTCGTGTGGCAAGCCCTTTTTTCTCAGCATCATGATGAGGCGTTGTGAAGCACACGTAAATATAAAACATATTTTCTGAAATATGGTAGTAAAAGAACTTTACACTTCACCAAAACACACTGTAATCGTGGTTGTTGTGTGTCCCAGTCCAGTCAGTGGTCATTTGTTTGGCGCCATATCTGAATTTTGTTTACACTTTATCTTTGTGTGTGTGTGTGTGTGTGTGTGTGTGTGTGTACGTGTGTGTATTCTGTACACTTTTTAGCTGTTTGTGTTGTCTTTAGCGTGGTGTAAAACAGTGAGCCTTTGCAGGCTGTAGGGTATTCATTTATCACGTTTGTGTGTGTGTGTGTAGAATTTTTATTGTTTGTGTTGGCTTTTGTGTAAAGTTCCTTTAATGCGTTAATACTGTGCCCTGGCAGAGTGTACTGTATTCATTTATGACCTGTTTTCCGTCTGCTGCTGCCTTTTGTATGTGGAGGTTTTCCATAATGTTGAGTTTGCTGTATAGGCTGTGGCCGGGTTTTAGTATTCTTAAGTCTGTTTCTACTGTAGCTAGGTGGTGATAGTGTCTATTTGGTGGTCAACAAATGTGATATGGGAGCCATTGCTTTTCAAAGCTCTGAGATGTTCTGAATATGTAGTTTTGAAATTTCTACATGCCTGTCCTATGTATCCTGACTGGCAAGTGTAGCATGTGAGTCCATATATTCCTGATCTGTTAAATTTATCTGTGGGTGTTTCTTGTGTTCTGATCTTTTTCTGTGTTGTGTTCTCTGTCCTGTGTCCTACTTGGAATCCCTATTTCTTTGATATGTTGCATGTTATGTGAACAATTTTGTTATTGTAGCTTAGTATGAGCCATTTCGCTTTGTGTATATGGTGTTTCTCTGTTGTGTCTTGTGTGTGGTCACTGTTTGTGTTGTTCTGTGTTGGGTGTGGACTTGTGTGTGTGTGGTATGTTCACTTCTACACGGTTTACATATTTTTTGATTTAATTTGTCTACCATATAGTTAACATAACGATTTTCTACTGCTACTTGTCTTATTGTGTTTAGTTCTTCAGTGTAGTTCTGTTTCCTCATGGGTGTTCTGTTTAATCTATGGAGCATGAATCTGAAGCTTGCTTGCTTATGTATCAGTGGGTAGTTCGATAGGTTATGAATAGTGGTGCTTGTGGTTGTCAGTTTCCTGAATATTGTGAAGCCTTGTGTGTTATTTATTTTTTCTATGGTGAGATCCAGAAAATGTAGTGCGTTTTTTGTTTCTGTTTCTAATGTGAAGTTAATTTTTGGGTGTAAGTTGTTTATTTCTTTGTGTAGATGTTCTATGTGGTATGTGGCTCATCAATAGGCATATTATGTCCTCAATGTAATGGTGCCAGTATATAACTTTGTAGTTTTTTTGGTTTTATTGTGTTTCTGAAGATCATGTTCTTCAGGTTGTTCATAAATATGTTAGCTAGGAGGCTACTAATTTGTTATCACATTGGCAGTCCAGATTGAGAATAAAACTCTTTGATGAAAACAAAATGATTTTGAGGCTGTTATGGTCATAAGTATGGATGTTATTTCATTAATGTGTGTGTTTGGTGTGTTTCTCTGTTGTTTTAATCTTTGTGTGATGATGCCGATTGTTTCATTTATTGGAATACCAATGTACATTGATGTGACAGCTAATGATATACGAGTTGCTGTGTCTGGTATGTGTATGTTATGTGTATGTTATGTGTATGAATGTTATCCTTGTGAATTTTGTAGGGAATTTAGGGTGGGTGCATTAGGATTTTTCTGTGTCATCCTTTTATCTGGCCTTTTGAGAATTTGTTTTTGATGTTTCTCAGTGTTTGTTGAATGTTTTTCTGGTACCTTAGTGTTGGGTCACTGGCCAGTTTTGTGATGTTGTTGCCTCTGAGAAAATCTAGTATTTTTGCAATGTATTCCTATTCATCCATAATTACAGTAATATTCCGTTTGTCTGCTCTTCTTACTATGGCATTATTTTGTTTTAATTTTTGTGTTTAGCTTGTTGGCTGTGATTTCCTCTAATGTTTTATTATTAGAGGTAGAGGTGGACTTGTGTGTTAAAATTATCTGTGTTATATCAGCAGATACAAATTCTCTTGTCAAGTTTGCATTAAAATTTGGTGTGTTCAGTCTTTTTGTTCATTTATAATGTATTTAGATTCTGCTATGAATGTTATCCTTGTGAATTTTGTAGGGAATTTAGGGTGGGTGCATTAGGATTTTTCTGTGTCATCCTTTTATCTGGCCTTTTGAGAATTTGTTTTTGATGTTTCTCAGTGTTTGTTGAAGGTTTTTCTGGTACCTTACTGTTGGGTCACTGGCTAGTTTTGTGATGTTGTTGCCTATGAGAAAATCTAGTATTTTTGCAATGTATTCCTTTTCATCCATAATTACGGTAATATTCCCTTTGTCTGCTCTTCTAACTATGGCATTATTCTGTTTTAATTTTTGTTTTACCTTGTTGGCTGTGATTTCCTCTGATGTTTTTTTATTAGAGGTAGTGGTGGACTTGTTTAGATTAGATTAGATTTACTTTCATTCCAATTGATCCGTAGTGAGGAGGTCCTCCAGGATGTGGAACATGTCAGAAAAACAACAATACATGACAAATATTTACAACTAAAACAAATAAGCTAATGTACCATTCCACAGGTCCCAAGTGGAATGATCGTCATTTTTTAATGAACACTAAGAGTCATTTTACAAATACTAATGCACTGAATTTAAAATAAAAAAGTTTTTTATTTATTTATAAGGTAATAAACATGTAATACAACTACTGTAATACTTATTTACAATGAACACATTACTGCACTGAAATGGTGCAGAAGTTAGATTATACTTACACACAACCACACACACACACACACAGACACAGACACACAAATTTTCAGTGAACACATTACTACACTGAAATTGTGCAGAAGTTATGTTGTACTTATATACAAATCAGTTGGTTTTACTAAGAAATTCATCAATGGAGTAGAAGGAGTTGGCCACCAATAAATCCTTTAGGCTTCTCTTAAACTGAATTTCATTGGTTGTTAAGCTTTTTATGGCTGCTGGCAAGTTATTGAAAATGTGTGCTCCTGAATAATACACACCTTTTTGTACAAGACTAAGTGACTTTAAATCCTTGTGAAGATTATTCTTATTTCTAGTATTGATTCCATGAATTGAGCTGTTGGTTTGAAAAAGTGATATATTTTTAATGACAAATTTCATTAAGGAATAAATATATTGGGAAGCTGTAGTTAGTATCCCTAGTTCCTTAAACAGGCTTCTGCAGGATGTTCTTGAGTTCACACCACATATAATTCTTACTGCACGTTTTTGTGCCCGGAAAACTTTAACTTGGCTTGATGAATTACCCCAAAAAATAATCCCATATGACATTATGGAATGAAAGTAAGCATAGTATGCCAGCTTTTTCATATTTATATCCCCTATGTCTGACAAAATTCGCATTGCAAACAGAGATTTGTTAAGATGCTTCAGCAATTCTGTGGTGTGCTCCTCCCAGTTGAATTTATTATCAAGCTGTAATCCCAAGAATTTAACACTGTCCACTTCTTCTATCTTCTTGTCATCGTATGTTAGGCATATACTCTTGGGACACCCCTTACAAGTTCTGAACTGCATGTAGTGTGTTTTTTCAAAGTTTAGTGACAAAGAATTGGCTAGGAACCAGTGATTAATGTCCACAAATATTTTATTGGCTGATCTTTCTAAGACTACACTTGATTTGCTATTTATTGCAATGTTTGTATCATCGGCAAACAAAACAAACTTGGCATCTGGTAATGTTACTGATGAAAGGTCATTGATATACACAAGGAAAAGTAAGGGCCCCAAAATGGAACCTTGTGGGACCCCACATGTAATTAGTTCCCAGTTGGATGATGCCTGATAGCTTGATACATGTCTCTTTCCTAATAACACCCTTTGTTTCCTGCCAGAGATATAAGATTTGAACCCTTTTGCAGCATTTCCTGTTACACTATAATATTCTAGTTTACTTAAAAGGATATTGTGATTTACACAGTCAAATGCCTTTGACAGATCACAAAATATACCAGTTGCCTGCAATTTTTTGTCTAATGAATTAAGCACATTTTCACTGTAAGTGAAGATAGCCTTCTCAATATCAGAACCTTTTAGAAATCCAAACTGTGACTTTGACAGTATGTTATTTGAGATAAGATGGTTATAAAGACGACTGTACATTAATTTTTCGAAAATTTTTGAGAATGCTGGCAACAGTGAAACTGGACGGAAATTTGATGCTATTTCTTTATCTCCCTTCTTAAACAGTGGCTTAACTTCAGCATATTTCAGCCATTCAGGAAATATTCCACTGATAAACGACTGGTTACACAGATGGCTTAATATGTTACTTAGCTCAGAATCACATTCTTTAATTAACTTTGTTGATATTTCATCATACCCACTAGATGTTTTTGATTTTAAAGATTTTATGATGGACATTATTTCTGTTGGGGTAGTGAGGGTCAAATTCATATTATGGAAGTTACTTGAAATGTCTGGTCTAAGGTAATCCATAGCAGCATCTACCGAACCTGACAACCCCATCTTTTCAGTAACAGTTCTAAAATGTTTGTTAAAAAGTTCTGCAACACTATACACATCTGTCACCAATGTATCATTTACTCTTAATGCTATTTGTTCCTCTTCATGTCTGGTTCTACCGGTCTCCTCCTTCACTATATCCCATATTGTCTTTATTTTGTTATCTGATATGACTATCTTTTCCTTGTAATATATTTGCTTTGACATCCGTATTACAGTCTTTAATATTTTGCAGTATTTCTTATAATGCGCTATAGCATCAACATTGGAAATGTTTCGGATTGACAGATACAGTTTTCTTTTTGTTTTACAAGATACCCCTATTCCTCGAGTAATCCATGGCTTCTTTGTAGACTTTGCTCTAACCTTGGTAAGTTTTGGGGGAAAGCAGTGTTAAAATAAGGTAAGCACTTTATTAGCAAAAATGTTATATTTTTCATTCATGCCACGAGCACTGTAAACATCAGTCCAGTGAATGTCTCTGAGGAGTGTCAATTTTTGGCTTACTGATTACCCTCTTGAGCTTGTGTGTTATAATTATCTGTGTTATATCAGCAGATACAAATCCTCTTGTCAAGTTTGCATTAAAATTTGGTATGCTCAGACTTTTGTTCATTTATAATGTATTTAGAGTCTGTTATGAGGTTTTCTATTTTTTGTGTGATATGTTAATGTTAATGTTGTTTTTTGGTGCTTTTTCTAGTAGACTTTTTTCTTGTTCTGTAAGATTTATCTCAGTTAATTTAATGATTTTGTGAGGGAATTTATTTTGTTGGTTGTGATTGTTTTCAGTGTGTGTGCTTGTGCTGTTAATTATACTGTTGGGTTTTCTGTTTTGTTTCTCCTGTTTTCTTGCATTACTTTGTGTATCTATGCTTTTCCTCTCTCTGTTATTTCCTCAAAGTGAGCTGGTATCATAACTTTGTTCGCCAATTCTAAATGTGTTTGGTAAAATTCAGTGTTGAGCGACTGCTTTTTAGCATATAATTCCCTAATTTCTTGTTTTAACCACATAATGTCCACTTTCTTTTTCACTTTCTTTGGTGCAGATGACATGCTATTCACAGAGTTTTTGATATAGTCTGGAATTAGATAATGAGCTAGGCAATTTTTATTAAACTGTATATTGAGGATTGTCTTCTGAAGCTTCATTAAGGTGTTCCTGTATTTGTTGTAGAGCTTGCTGGAGAATACCTGGATGGGCAACGAGATATTCATCATTTGGATTTGCAGCTCCTTGTGTTTTTCGTGTTTGTCGTTAAAATTTTTGGATGTAAGGTCAGACACTTATGCAAAACACTGTTTTTACCAAGTTCCCAAACATGTTTCAGCACATCTGTGCCATCATCAGCGGGTTTCTCTTTTATTTCATTTGTAATGTGAACATTTTTACTAAATAATTACAAAATTATGGACATATTTAGTTCAAACAATAATTTGATTCTTTCAGTTAATGCCTTTATATTCGGTTATATGGTTTTTCAGGACCACCAGCGTATTATTTCTTACAGGGAGGTTTTCATCTGCAAGCAATTGATGTTTATGAGAAATTTTGTTGGGAGTTAACCTATCATTTTGGTTTTAAATGTAATTTAGTTTGTCGCAAATTTTGCACCTATATTCATTTCTACTTACGTTTTCGTGTAGCAAGACCTGTTTTCTCAGCATGTAAATATAACGCATGTTGTTATTGTGGTCTTCTTGTCCAGAGACTGGTTTGATGCACATCTGTATGCTACTCTGTCCTGTGCAAAGTTCTTCATCTCCCAGTACCTACTGCAACCTACATTCTTCTGAACCTGCTTAGTGTATTCATCTCTTGGTCTCCCTCTAAGATTTTTACCCTCCACGCCGCCCTCCAATACTAAATTAGTGATCCCTTAATGCCTCAGAACATGTCCTACCAATCGATCCCTTCTTCTAGTCAAGCTGTGCCACAAATTTCTCTTCTCCCCAATTCTATTCAGTACCTCCTCATTAGTTATGTGATCTACCCATCTAATCTTCAGCATTCTTCTGTAGCACCACATTTCGAATGCTGCTACTCTCTTCTTGTCCAAATTATTTATCGTCCATGTCTCACTTCCACACAGGATTACACTCCATACAAATACGATGAGAAAAGACTTCCTGACACCTAAATCCATACTCGATGTTAACAAATTTCTCTTCTTCAGAAACGCTTTCCTTGCCATTGCCAGTCTACATTTTATATCCTCTCTACTTTGACCATCATCAGTTATTTTGTTCCACAAATAGCAACACTCTTTTACTACTTTAAGTGTCCCATTTTCTAATCTGATCCCCTCAGCATCACCCGATTTAATTCGACTACATTCCATTATCCTCGTTTTGCTTTTGTTGATGTTCATCTTATATCCTCCTTTCAAGACACTTTCCATTCCGTTCAGCTGCTCTCCTAGGTCCTATGCTGTCTGTGACAGAATTACAATGTCATCGGCGAAACTCAAAGTTTTTATTTCTTCTCCATGGATTTTAATTCCAACTCCAAATTTTTATTTTGTTTCCTTTACTGCTTGTGGAATATACAGATTCATTAACATTGGGGATAGGCTACAACCCTATCTCACTCCCTTCCCAACCACTGCTTCCCTTTCATACCCATTGACTCATAACTGCCATCTGGTTCCTGTTCATATTGTAAATAGCCTGTCGCTCCCTGTATTTTATCCCTGCCACCTTCAGAATTTGAAAGAGAGTATTCCGATCAACATAGTCAAAACCTTTCTCTAAGGCTACAAATTCTAGGAAGGTAGGTTTGCCTTTCCTTAATCTTTCTACTAAGATAAGTCGCAGGGTCAGTTTTGACTCACGTATTCCAGTATTTCTATGGAATCCAAACTGATCTTCCCCAAGGTCAGCTTCCACCAGTTTTTCCATTCTTCTATAAAGAATTCGCGTTAGTATTTTGCAGCCATGAATCATTAAACTGATAGTTCAGTGATTTTCACAACTGTCAACACCTGCTTTCTTTGGGATTGGAATTATTTTATTCTTCTTGAAGTCTGAGGGTATTTCCCCTGTCTCATACATCTTGCTCACCAGATGATAGAATGTTGTCAGGGCTGGCTCTCCCAAGGCTGTCAGTAGTTCTAATGGAATATTGTCTACACCTGGGACCTTGTTTCGACCTAGGTCTTTCAGTCCTCTGTCTAACTCTTCATGCAGTATCATATCTTCCATTTCATCTCCATCTGCATCCTCTTCCATTTCCATTATGTTGTCCTCAAGTACATCGCCCTTATATAGAACCTCTATATACTCCTTCCACTTTTCTGCTTTCCCTTCTTTGCTTAGAACTGAGTTTCCATCTGAGCTCTTGATATTCGTACAACTGGTTCTCTTTCCTCCAAAGGTCTCTTTAATTTTCCTGTAGGCAGTATCTATCTCACGCTAGTGAGATATGTCTCTACATCCTTACATTTGTCCTCTAGCCATCACTGCTTAACCATTTTGCACTTCCGGTCGATCGATATATAACACACATTTTACGAAATATGGTCGTAAAAGCACTGCACACTTCTCAAAAACAAGCTATAATCGTATGTGTTGTGTGTCTCAGTCCAGTCAGTTTTCATTTTCTCACCAGTGAGCTTGGCGCCAAATTTGAATTTTGTTTACACTTTGTGTGTGTGTGTGTGTGTGTGTGTGTGTGTGTTCTGTACACTTCTTAGCTGTTTGTGTTGTCTTTTGAATGGTGTTCCTTTAGTGTGTGAAATGGAGAGCCTTTGCAGAGTGTAGTGTACTCATGTATCAGGTGTGTGCATATGTGTGTGTGCGTGTGTGTGTGTGTGTGTGTGTGTGTGTGTGTGTGTGTGAGAGAGAGAGAGAGAGAGAGAGAGAGAGAGAGAGAGAGAGAGAGAGAGAGAGAGAGAGGTTAGACTTTTTAGCTGTTTGTGTTGTTCCTTTAATGTGTTAAATAGATTTTCTCAAAAACAATATCACAAAACATATCAGTGACCCAACAGCAAGGTACCAAAAAAACATTCAACGAACACTGAGAAACATCAAAGAGACATTCTCTAAGGCCAGATAAAAAGGATGACACAGAAAAATCCTAATGCACCCACCCTAAATTCCCTACAAAAGATTCATAAGGATAATATCCCATTAAGGCCCATCGCCAACTTCCAGAATGCTCCATCCTACTACTTAGCCCAACAGACACACACATTACTAAAACGATTGTACTCTTTTGATAACAACAGGAACCTGGAAAACGCAAAGGAATTAATCGACAGAATCAAAAACATACACAGCAACCCTTATATCATTTGCTGTCACATCAATGTACATTGGTATTCCAATAAATGAAACAATCAGCATCATCACACAAAGATTAAAACAACAAAGAAACACACCACACACACACATTAATGAAATAACAACCATACTCAAGAACATAACAGATAACAATCATTTTGTGTTCATCATAGTATTTTATTCTCAATCTGAAAGACTGCCAATGTGATAACCAATTAGTGGCCTCCTAGCTAACATATTTATGAAGAACCTGGAGAGCATGATCTTCAGACACATAATAAAACCAAAAAATCACAAAGTTATATACTGGTACCATTATGTCGAGGACATAACATGCCTGATTGATAAACCACATACACACATAGAACAGCTACACACTGAAATAAACAACTTGCACCCAAAAATTAACTTCACATTAGAAACAGAAACAAACACCACACTTCATTTTACAGATCTCACAATAGAAAAATAAACTTTAGCTGCCATGTGTTATGTGCCAACAGCTTTAGACTTTCCATGTATTTTTTGCCTCATAAAATGTGCAGAGCAAATCTGTGTTTTTGTCTCTGAAGTATTTGGTAACCTTGTGAACTATAAATGTCTATATATAGAAAGTTTGTTTAAAAATGTGGTGAAACGCGGATTAAATGATAGTTTTTACAAGAGAAACATTATTAAGGTTTCAGTTGTTCAAGGAATAAAACATATTAACTACTGTAGTAACTCCTAGGAGGCAAAATCTGTTGGATAAAGCAGTTGGTAAGCATTTTTCAACGACATTAGTGTTTAAACCAAGTTTTCTTTATTTAGCTAAGAAGTCATTTAGTGTGGCTGTCAAATTTAGTGTTACCATCGAGCTGGGGAAGAGAAAACCTTGAGATTTTCGAAATGTTCCATGATTTATGGAGCATAAACGAACTTGACCTTTTAGTTACAACAGATCACTGAACATGATTCAGTTGCGAGACGATATTAGCGACATCTTGACACAAAAGAACCTGTGAAAAATCGAAGAAATTCCTCTTTTAAATGCTTTGTGCTTAAAGAAATGTCTTTATGAATACACATACTGTGAAACAAAAATATGTTTACAGACTCATATCTTTATTAACCAAGGAGAAACATTTGAGTAGAAAGGAGGTTCCATTTCCACAACACTTGCTGTTTCTGGCGAATATGTAGTTTAATCACAGAACACATGGAATAGTTACCAGTTAAAAATCTATTATTAAGGAAAAGAAACAGCATACCGAAATGCATTGTTAAATGTTAAAATACTGCCACTACTTGAAAATAAACAACACCTTGATGACAATCTAAAATATAATTTATATTTTAAAAAATTCTATGAAAACTTTTCTTATCATTTTAGAATGTCTCAGATTGTTATATACAGCTGTCAGTTGTAAAAACCAATGTGATGGAAAAGAAACAGCATATTTAGAAGCATGATTGACTGTTAAAATAATGCTGCACCTACTTTTTAATAAAGGACACCATAATCATTATCTAAATATAAATCATATTTTTAAAAATTCGATGAAAATTTGTCTTATCGTTTTAGAATGTGTCATATTGTTCTATGCAGTGAATGTGACGAACTTAGAATAAAAATTATGTCAACTCATTTGTCTTTGAATGTAAAGATGGCTGCTAAAGCATAGTTAACTGTGGAGAAGAGGAAAAGGTTTTATTCATCTACAAAAATATGCAGCAAAAAATGTAAAAAAAACGGTGGTACAGCATACTTGGTATTTGTCTACATACAGATTTTGCCCTTTCCACAGAATCCTGTACATGAATATTTTTTTAAACACATTTTGGCTAATGTGTTTTGAATTCATAATCTTCACAATGACAGCCATCAGATCTACATGTACGAAGAAGTGGTTGCAAAAAGATAGCACAAGAAGTATGCTCTTTTATTTTGGTTTAAGTAAAAAGAAAGCTGTCATTAATTGGAATTTGTTTTGAATACTATAGTACTTTCTTAGAGATGGTTTTGTTGGAGGTGGTGAGCTGTTGCCTTTCTCTGACCTACAAACTGACCTGCTGAGCTAGTTATAGGAGGACCTACTGTTTAACACATGTTCTGAACCATTGTGTAACTCTGCATTTTTCACACTAACATTACCAGAAATTAAAGAAATGACATGTTTACATCCACAACAATGTTAGAGAAGACATTCAAAATTCGCACCTCTACTTTTGTATGACTCTTGCAGGAAATAGACTTTCTGAGATTGTCCACCACATCCCTGTGTGAGACTTTTTCACATTTCAGACAGGATATTGGACTGCTTAAAAATCAGTAAGAAGTGCACTAGAATTAGTATGCTGATCGAATATAGCGAAATTATTGCAAATGTGTAACAGAAAAATCTTACTAAAATGGTAAATTTATGAGGTCATCTAGATTCAAGCAGTGACCAAAACTGTACAATAAAACTGTTCACAATGATGAATCTCGTGGTCAAAGCATCCTGAGGAAAGACAAGATTTCTGTTTATGCTGCACCATACCTAGAGTTTGAGTACATGATATTCCATTCCAACCTGTTACATCCTGCTCATACAGGGTGTTTCAAAAATGACCGGTATATTTGAAACGGCAATAAAAACTAAACGAGCAGCGATAGAAATACACCATTTGTTGCAATATGCTTGGGACAACAGTACATTTTCAGGCGGACAAACTTTCGAAATTACAGTAGTTACAATTTTCAACAACAGATGGCGCTGCAAGTGATGTGAAAGATATAGAAGACAACGCAGTCTGTGGGTGCGCCATTCTGTACGTCGTCTTTCTGCTGTAAGCGTGTGCTGTTCACAATGTGCAAGTGTGCTGTAGACAACATGGTTTATTCCTTAGAAGAGAGGATTTTTCTGGTGTTGGAATGCCACCGCCTAGAACACAGTGTTGTTGCAACAAGACGAAGTTTTAAACGGAGGTTTAATGTAACCAAAGGACCGAAAAGCGATACAATAAAGGATCTGTTTGAAAAATTTCAACGGACTGGGAATGTGACGGATGAACGTGCTGGAAAGGTAGGGCGACCGCGTACGGCAACCACAGAGGGCAACGCGCAGCTAGTGCAGCAGGTGCTCCAACAGCGGCCTCGGGTTTCTGTTCGCCATGTTGCAGCTGCGGTCCAAATGACGCCAATGTCCACGTATCGTCTCATGCGCCAGAGTTTACACCTCTATCCATACAAAATTCAAACACGGCAACCCCTCAGCGCCGCTACCATTGCTGCACGAGAGACATTCGCTAACGATATAGAGCACAGGATTGATGACGGTGATATGCATGTGGGCAGCATTTGGTTTACTGACGAAGCTTATTTTTACCTGGACGGCTTCGTCAATAAACAGAACTGGCGCATATGGGGAACCGAAAAGCCCCATGTTGCAGTCCCACCGTCCCTGCATCCTCAAAAAGTACTGGTCTGGGCCGCCATTTCTTCCAAAGGAATCATTGGTCCATTTTTCAGGTCCGAAACGATTACTTCATCATGCTATCTGGACATTCTTCGTGAATTTGTGGCGGTACAAACTGCCTTAGACGACACTGCGAACACCTCGTTGTTTATGCAAGATGGTGCCCCCCCCCCCCCCCCACATCGCACGGCCGACGTCTTTAATTTCCTGAATGAATATTTCGATGATCGTGTGATTGCTTTGGGCTATCCGAAACATACAGGAGGCGGCGTGGATTGGCCTCCCTATTCGCCAGACATGAACCCCTGTGACTTCTTTCTGTGGGGACACTTGAAATACCAGGTGTACCGCCAGAATCCAGAAACAATTGAACAGCTGAAGCAGTACATCTCATCTGCATGTGAAGCCATTCCGCCAGACATGTTGTCAAAGGTTTCGGGTAATTTCATTCAGAGACTACGCCATATTATTGCTACGCATGGTGGATATTTGGAAAATATCGTACTATAGAGTTTCCCAGACCGCAGCGCCATCTGTTGTTGAAACTGTAATTTCGAAAGTTTGTCTGCCTGAAAATTTACTGTTGTCCCAAGCATATTGCAACAAACGGTGTATTTCTATCGCTGCTCGTTTAGTTTTTATTGCCGTTTCAAATATACCGGTCATTTTTGAAACACCCTGTATATTGTAAATATTTGTGGAGAACACGTTCAGCTTATTACAGCCCAGGTGAAGAAAGGAGAAGGATGTTTTCAAAGGTACCCTGCATGTTTATCCTGAAGTGAAAGTTCCCATAAAAAATCGAAAATAGATATATATGTAAAGCTGATCAATATGTTATTGGCTCAGAAGACAGTAAGTTGACCTGCTAGACTATCTTACAATGGTCTAGCAAAGATTAGTTTGAGCTATTAAAAACTACAATGTATATTTATTTGCTTTTGAATTAACATTACCTCATGCTCCTTGGGCAACTTTTTCTTTTTTTTAAACTGCAAGTTAATCCAAAGATTATTCAACATTGTTATGATTATTTCATTAAAATTATGTATGAATATTTTATTAGTTCAATGAAATTTTCAATATTCTTCTAAAACTTTTATGTCATTGTGCATTTTAATGTTGAAAAGATCTAACTCTAAAATTTGCAAATGATATAATGTATATTGTTTGTATGTTATTTGATATTTACTGAAAAAATACAAGGAACAATGGAATCTCACAGACATCCTGTGTCCTCACATGTCACTTCTCATGTGACAATACTGTGGTGCCATTTTCAATGGGACAGTGCTCATCCATATATCACAGGTGTCTCACATATGTCTACAGATGTCCACATCATGTTCCCATGGCTAACAAGATAATCAGATCTGCCCATGATAGGACATATGTAGGGCCAGATCAGATTTCACCTCCATCTCAGTGTCAGTATCCAGGATAGCAAGGATCAGTTACAACAGATGTTGGTCAGCTTCCCTCAGGAGAGGATGAAATGGCTTTATTACATCTTTTCCAAAGAATAAAAGCATACATCACGGCCAGAGGGCGTGCAACATCATACTGACAAATGAGCTCATATTGTCGAGTTCTCTGTAAATTGGAATCGCAATTGTAATGACTAAAAGAACATCACATACCCTCTCAACTCGTAGACTTACATTTCGTTCCACATACCCCATTTCTTGCAGTGAAGCAGATACATCTAGCAGAGATTTCAGAAATTCTTTAGTGTGGTATGGGATACACATGGTGCAGCAAGTCAAATGGCCTTTAACTTTTTTGGCTGACATGACAGGGTATAAGATGAACATCAAGAAAAGCAAAACGAGGATAATGGAATGTAGTCGAATTAAGTCGGGTGATGCTGAGGGAATTAGATTAGGAAATGAGACACTTAAAGTAGTAAAGGAGTTCTGCTATTTGGGGAGTAAAATAACTGATGATGGTCGAAGTAGAGAGGATATAAAATGTAGACTGGCGATGGCAAGGAAAGCGTTTCTGAAGAAGAGAAATTTGTTAACATCGAGTATAGATTTAAGTGTCAGGCAGTCGTTTCTGAAAGTATTTGTATGGAGTGTAGCAATGTATGGAAGTGAAACATGGACGATAAATAGTTTGGACAAGAAGAGAATAGAAGCTTTCGAAATGTGGTGCTACAGAAGAATGCTGAAGATTAGATGGATCGATCACATAACTGATGAGGAGATATTGAATAGAATTGGGGAGAAGAGGAGTTTGTGGCACAACTTGACTAGAAGAAGGGATTGGTTGGTAGGACATGTTCTGAGGCATCAAGGGATCACCAATTTAGTATTGGAGGGCAGCGTGGAGGGTAAAAATCGTAGAGGAGACCAAGAGATGAATACACTAAGCAGATTCAGAAGGATGTAGGTTGCAGTAGTTACTGGGAGATGAAGAAGTTTGCACAGGATAGAGTAACATGGGGAGCTGCATCAAACCAGTCTCAGGATTGAAGACCACAACAACAACAACGACAGTGAGCCAATAATTCAATAATGCAAACGCAGTTATAAGGGAATGATGTGCAAATTTCCATTGCCTGTGGAAAGGCAACTTATTTAATTTATCCATTGAAAGTATTTGAGGCTCAAGACATGTAATCTGTGTATAAGTCTTGTCTCTATCTAAATTAAAGTGTAGGTAATGAAGAGTAATTGAGCGTTTAATAGCAGAGGCTTAGTTTTCCAGGAGCTCTCATCATCGATAGACTGGAGGAATTGAAAAGACTACTGTTAATAGGAACCTATCAGTCACTACACATAGCCTATTTAGATTCTGATAACGGCGAATTAATCCAGTTATTGATGCACTTTAGGACTTGAAACTTAGAATCAAAAGAGGCTACAGGTTCAATAAATTTGGTTTGAAACTTCCTGGTAGATTAATACTGTATGCCAGACCGAGACTTGAACTCGGGACCTTTGCCTTTCATGGGCAAATGCTCTACCAACTGAGCTACCCAAGCACGACCCACGACCCGTCCTCACAGCTTCAATTCTGCCAGTACCTCGTCTCCTACCTTCCAAACTTCACAGGAGCTCTTCTGTGAACCTTGAAAACTAGCACTCCTGCAAGAAAGGATATTGCAGAGACATGGATTAGCCACAGCCTGATGAATTTTTCCAGAATGAAACATTCTAGCTAAAGCTAATGCTAAACAAATACCGAACACAGCCACAAATAACACCAAGTCTAACGAAAAACACCAGTTCTATCCAAGACTGGTCAACCTCACTGACAATATTTTGCATACAGGAGAAATAAAACTACTCGAAAAAGGTCTGAAAAACAATGTCAGCACACGGATAGACAAAAAATACATAGAAAATCTCATAGTTGAATCAGAAAGCATTCTCACAAAGGAAAACAGAAACGAAACAAGTGAGGCAAACATTGGCGTGACGAGAGAGCTAGTCAATAATGAAACCAAAAACACAATAATACAGATGTAAGAAAACAGAAGAAACCGAAATAATACAGATTCTATAACATTGACAAAACTTAAAAGAAACTACAGGAACACAACACCATCATCACCAAGGCAGATAAAGGAAACACAGTGGTCCTCATACATAAAGAGCAATACATCAGTAAGACACAAGAGTTCATCACAAAAAATAAAATTATGAAATTAAAATCAGATCCAACAATCAAATTCCAAACGAAGCTGAGAAACACTCTAAAGGACACTGAACATACAATAGAAAACAACGAAACCTACACAAGAAAAATCTCCCCGTTAGAGCTATTGTGAATTATAGAAATGCTCCCTCTTACCCACTTGCAAGATACATGTTGAAACTCTTATCAGAAAACTACAAATTACAAGAAAACATGACTATAAGGAACACCACACAATTGATTCACAATTGATTGACATAAAAGATGTACATGTTCCAGACACAGCCACCCTCCTGTCATTTGATGTAGAGAATATGTATTCCAATATACCAATAACCTAGTCTGTGCATTCGTCTCGTTTTTCAGGGGATAGTCCCGTTTTTTACCAGAATGTCCCGCTGTCCCGAAAGTTGTTTTGGGGACGCTCAAATATCCCGTTTTTTATGATTCTGCTTGGCTAGAGTATTTTACGCTACTGGTTGTTTGACTTGCTATTAACTGCGCAATTATTTACGCTAGGAAGCGTGTGATGACTTTCAGCATGCCCCAAACATGTACCAAACTGTCAAAAATCGCAAGTAATTTTAAACGTACTATAGGTTACGAATAACAACGAAGATTCTTCTCTTCTAAATCAATCCACTGAATCCGTCCTTTCGGTCCAGAGATACTCTACACCACTGATACTTGCTCTCTGGCTTTCGTCACCACGCTGTTAATGTTTTGCACTGTGCAATCACTGTTGCATTATGCCAAAACGAAAGTGTAATTTCAACAGCAGTATAAAAATCGAATTTCCTTTTATCACTGGTAGTGGAGAAACTGTAGAATGTACGTTGTGCAGATCAAAATTTGCTGTTGGTCATCGTGGAAGGTCTGACATTGTGAATTACATTAAGACGAAGAAACATCGCATCAGTGATCAAACGAAAAGAGCAAATAAATGCGTGAGTGACTACTATGTAAACTTAAAATCAGTAACAGAAATGGATAGGCAGTTGGCAGCACAAGAAGCTACGTTTGCATACCACAGTGCAATGCATAACCATAGCTTTAAGTCAATGGACTGTACTATAGCAGTTGTTAAAAACTTTTCAATCCTAAATTCACATGTGGACACACAAAATGTAATGCAATCGTTTCAAATGTTATTGCACCGTATGCAGCTCAGCAGGTTTTAAATGAACTGAAAAGTGCTCGATTCATTTTTGTAATGATTGATACATCGAATCATCTGGATTTGAAGTTGGTTCCTCTCCTTATCAGGTATTTTCACCCTGAAAATTGCATCGTGGTGAAAGTGCTCGAATTGGTTAATTTAGCTGTAGAAACTTCAGTTTTACTTCAGAATTATGTGCTCGAGGTTTTAAAGAAATATGATCTTGAGGGAAACGTGATTGCAGTTGCTGCAGACAACACTAACACCAATTTTGGTGGTAAGCAGAGGAAAGGAAAAAACAATTTGATCTATAAACTGCAACAGAACACAGTGAATAATATAGTAGGTGTTGGCTGTCCACCACATGTGGTGCACAATTCCTTACAAACTGGCTCAGATTGCCTACCCATCGACTGCCAATTAATTATAATTAAAATCTACCAGCATTTCCACATATATACAGTAAGGGTTGAATCTCTGAAGTCATTCTGTAAGTTTACTGAAACTGAATGCAAAACTGTACTTGGGCACAGTAGGACAAGGCGGCTATCTCTGCTACCAGCATTGGAAAGAATTGTAGAGATATTTCCTGCTTTGAAATCATATTTCATTTCCCTTGATAAGTTTCCTGTTAGCCTTAAACAATTATTTGATAATCCTGTATCTATTGTTCTACTTTTCTTGTTAGCCAGCTAAAACCTTTCTCCACAACAATTAAATGTATTGAGAAACAAGAAATCACAATAGTGGAAGTTTATAAAGAAATAAACAAATTATTGGGAAAATTACAATGTAGAAAATCTCATAGATTTCTCACATCCTTTGTACATGAGTCTCTAAGAAAGCTGGAAGAAGAGGGTGAAATTACTGTAGAACAATTTCATATTTATGCTGACATCTTCTATGACTCTGGCACTGAGTATATTAAAGAATGGTGTTTACAATTTCTCACACGTTTTAAAGCATTTGACTGGCTTAATACGGAAAAAGAGCAGCTACGGTGGAAGGATATTCAGGACTGTTGTGTTTTTGTTAAAAGTATTGTACCAAATTTTCCTGTTGATGAAGACAAACTGTTCGATGAATTTTCATGTGCACAGAACTTCATAAAAAGTGAAGAAGGAGACAAAGAAAGTGTTAGTGCAACGTGGTGTAAAATATTTGCTTGTTTCAAAAGTAAAAATATTAACATGAAAAACATGATTCATTTGGTGGAGTTTATGTCTGGCAATTCCTGGGTCAAATGCTGCTGTGTTTTTTCGTTAGTGAACTCCTTGTGGTCAGATGAAAAAAACAGAATGAAAGTTGGAACAGTGAGGGCTTTGCTCATTGTCAAAACATACTTTAATGGTGTATCATGTACTGACTTTTATGATACAATTTCAAACGAAAATGCACTTCTTGATAAAGTACATAAAAGTGAAAAGTACAGTGATAGTGTGGCAGAATAATTGTAAAAAGCGATTGGGATCATCTGAGTGCACGTTGTAAAGGTAAACATGTATGTGTATTAAATTTAGTCAATACAATATTTATGTCCCTTTTTTCTTCATTGTCCCAGGTTTGTCTCTAAATTATTTTTAATCTCCCCTTTTTCAATGAAAATGAAATGGACACCCTATAATAACTGAAACAATAAACATTATAGAACAAAATCTTAAGACACACAGTAAACTTCCACCTGAATACCTCAAAGAAACAGTCAGGTTTCTAGAGCTAATAACAGAAAGGAATTATTTTCAGTTCAATAATGTATTCTATTTACAAAGTGAAGGATTACCAAAGGGATCTCCAGTGTCTGGAACCATAGCAAACATATTTATGAACCACGTAGAACAGGTTATATTTAACAAAATAGTGCCAAATAGGTACAACATCCTATAGTGGATTAGATTATGGATGATATCTTGTGCCTGATAGATGAACCAAACAATGAAGTTGACCAGTTACACACAGACATAAATTCTGTTCATGATAAGATACATTTTAGAGTAGAGAAAGAGCAAAATAGACAGTTAACTTTCTTGGACATTCCATAAAGGTACAAAACAACCAACACACATTTGCCATATACCAAAAAGCGACAACAACAGATACAATTATGCACGAGACATCACAACACCCCAATGTTCAAAAGCAGGCAGCACTTAGATACATGCTGCACAGACTAAACACAATACCATTAGATACAGACAATTACAATACAGACAATTATAATACAAATAGCCACAAACAATGGATACAAAGATAACTTAGTAACAAAGCTGAACAATAAAATCAAGAAACAGACAAAAACACCAAACTGTCACCAACACAAGGACAAAATCACACACAAAGAAATACACAAAATACACGAATAGAAACAGCACATAGTGCGAAAGAAACAGAAATAAAAGATGGTACAAAATGACATACAACCACGAATACACACACAGAATATGAAAAACAGTTAAGAAAGTCAATTATAAATAGTGCAGTGCAGGAAATAACGCAAAATGCCAAAAACTGCAGATGTGAAATGATGCCTGTTGACATCAGTTACTGCTAGCAAGAGGGGAAAGTGCAGACTATGTAAAGAAACACCAATGCCACAGAAGATGCTTTATAAATAAAAGCGGAACGCCTGTGGTGTAATTCTTTTTAATTACATTGCAGTCAGCTCAAGACAGAAAACATATAATAATAGATTGCAACTATTTTTATTAACTTCCAAAAACTATGGAGCCTCATAATTTGATAGAATGGCTCTTGATATTCATCAGTGTATTTGATGCCAACATGTTACATTTGCACATCATTCACTGTTGTTGCAACATTTGTGCTGTCTATTACTCTGAAACTGCATCCATGCAGCCAGACAGTGACTCCTTTCGTTTCTCTTTCCGGGTGCACTTATATTTCCAACAGTACAAGCGAGCATACATGCATATTCGTGCATGTTTAATTTGTTCAAACTCGAGGGTGTGAATCACAGTGCATTGTTTCCCAGATTTGGTCGGTAGTCTCTTGCGATGTTTGCATGTGAAGGCAGCTGCAGATCATGTGTGTACTATTGTGTACTGTGCTGAAGTTACACTTTAACGCAGGGTCATCCATGATTCGGCTTGTGAATCATACCCTGGCTCATGTGCCACAGTACTCACCCTCGCTTCACACTTTACCCACCCCCATGGCAGTCTCAGTGGAAGGTGGGGGAAGAGATGGGAACTGTGAATGTGCCGTATTTAGATGGGAATACACTGCGTACTACTTGGTTTCATATTTCATATGTACAAGAAGTCAGGTCGCAAACAAAACAAATTTTCAGTATTATTTAATTATTTTTGGCTCACTGAAGACATAATATAATTGTGTACTTGAATCTGGTGCAAATTCCACAGATTTTTGCACTCAGGTTGCCTCTATTCGTGACTTATTTCATTTCATAGTCGAACAAAAGGTCTTTGATGCACATATGTTGATCAAAATATTGTAGCACATTTGCAACCTCATTATGGAGACCTAGAAACTCTGCCTGAGGAAAATAATATAGATAACCTGGACAGTTTTAATGTAAAGGATATGTCTTTAAAATGAGAATTACATTGCAGATCAGTCACTTACATCTGCACATTCACAAGGGAAATTTCAACTGAAATGGGAAGTGGTATCAACAGCAGTTCGAAAACAGATGTAAGATTGGCAGTGTCCTCAAAACGGTCAGTAAACTATCCAAGTAATACTTTCAAGGCCACAACCACCGTCGGAAACCTAACATTCTCTTTGAAGCCAATGAGTTTAGGGGTCTGGACTATGTCTGTCAGAATTTGTATCCAATGAAAACAGAAATTAGTTGTTTCTCACTTTAAAGCGACTTACTGTGGACAGTATGCAGTCAAATCCACTTAAAATGCAAGGGCTGCAAGCCATTCCAGTTGTTCTAATTTTCACTCCTGCACTCCTTTTCCCATCATAAATTCAACAATAGCGTATTTTAAATCGAAAAATTAGTACCAGCATGCTCGTGCGCTAACCAAAGTACTTTGCAGTAGTATATAAAATCTCCATTCTGTTTGTTCATTTCCAGTGAAAACTGTTGCAACTGACAGTGGAATAATACATGTGACTTCAGAAATTTTACTATTTGTATCACTAATTTCTTCATGAGCTGCATGCCTGCAAATTTGACATAAAGTGCTTCTTGATGTGCGAACAATGAATCCTGCATGGTTTCGATTTGATTTGATTTATTGAACCATCTTTTAACATTTTCCATGCAGATGGTGTCGTCAATTTACATATATTGTACAGTTACATAATAAGTCATGCATTTTTAACATGGTGAAGGAATATGTACAGTTTATACTAGGCACATTCAGTAATCATTAGATATAAATGCATCATGCAGGATCATAAAAGGAGAAACAGTATGTTTAGCACCAATACTGAGAAAAACATTTTAATAAATATGAATGAGAGATGCTTGATACATGTTAATCATTAAGTATAAATGTTTTATCAAAATAAAACACACAGTGTGATACAATTATACAGTATTTCCAGGAAAACTCAAGTAATTTAGTTGTTATATCATAAAGCAGCTTTAGTAGATCATTGCAATTTGTTGCTCTTTCATTGTCAACTAAATCTTTAAGTTCTTTCTTCTCTGAACTGTAATGTCGTTTCATTCAAATTCGAAGTACCTGTCGATTATACGGCTGTCTAATAGAGACTGAGAATTCCCAATACTCTCTTCTATCATTTCCATTCATTTCTGAAGCACTTGACGGCAGAGCACTAGATGGCGTCTTTTTGTGCAAGCAGCCATTAGAGCAGTAAACGTCTTTCATACAACAAACAAACAGTGGAGGATATACAGTGCTGACACCACAATGCTGCCGAACTGAAGAGAGTTGTGCTGATCGAAAAATTTCATGCTGCAATGCAAAATGAGAGGTTTCACTGTATCAGGTACTTCCGAGGAGGACTGAGCAAAGATATGGCTGGCTGACCCTTGGCCTGCACATCGCTTACACATCTGGCTCGCATGTGTTCTTGCATGCTGCTTTCTCTGCAGTGATGTCTGTGGACTCCAGAGAGAGCACACTGAATGTTGTAAATGATTGCAGACAACAAGAAGTCATATGGGTAGGAACTTCTGAAGACAGTTTGAGAAAACAACTAAGAACCTGCCATATGTGTTTCCCAGTTTCAGTAATAATCACTGAAATAGTTTGTATAGACATGCTAAATAAATAGCTCAAATTGGTATATAAGCCGCTGGTTGTCAGTTAATTAAGCATTATTGTCAGTCACATAATGGCAGAGATTGCTTAAAAATATCTTGCCTAGAAAGATATGAGTTCTCAGTCTCCAAAGCAGAAAATAAGAAGCTTCCTATGACCTTCTACTGACATTTAAAATCAAAACATAGCTACCATTAGCGTATAGATAATTCTGTTACCTAAATACTGTTTTACCCATTTGTCTTCAAGTTTTCTTTTACCCTTGCCGTCTGTCACAATCAGGAATATTGATACAGCTGGTTCATGAAAGTGTAGGGAGTGGACCTTGGACCACGAATGTACAAGTACCTGTTGTCATGTGTGGGAGAGGTAGGTCTTTTCAGGCTGAATCCAAACAACAGTTTCCCCTATCTAAAGAGTATCTCCAGCAGTTTTAAAAATTCTGAGACAGTCACTCACAAGACAGATTCTAAATCACCAGATGACATATGTGCTACAAGTCATAAAGGAAGAGGATCCATTGGAAAACTTAACATGAGACGTTTCAGAGACTAAACAATCCTCTATAAAAACATGCCGAGAATAAAAAATGCAATACAACGATTTGAAATTGGTCCAATCTTTGAATAGCACAGTAGATTGTATCATTTAACTTCAGTTGGGGACACAAAAATCAAACATGTATTATTATCGTTGTGTGAAAGGACAGACTCTTACTGTAGGACTACTCCAAAATGTGGACAATCAGGCATTTATACCAGAAAAGAAACACAGTTCAAATTGAGGCATGACCTTAGTATGGGAAGTGAAGACAATTTGAAATATCAACTGTTGAATTAACAGGACTTGATAACACCAAGAAAATAATTATTTTGAGTAGGTATCGAACCCCCAGTGGTAGCGTGGACACTTTTTTCAATAAATTAACAGTAGTTCTAGGTAAAGTCTCGCATACAAAAGACAACATAATTTTGTGTGGAGACATAAACATAAAGGCAAATATCATACAGGAAACTAGTAACAACCTCATATATATCCTTCATATCTTTGGCATGTCCCTGTTGGTCACAACAAATGTTACTACAATTAAATCATTAATTGATCATGTGGCTACAAATATGGATAGGGAAAAGTGTGATGTAACTGTATAAAATCTTGGGCTATCAGAGCATTTCTGCCAAATAATACTAAAGTCTGGCATGGAAAAATTTCCTAGGCTATGACCCTACAAAAGACATTTACCAGATATCAGCATACAAAATTTTTCTAAGGAACTAGCTAACTAAAGCTGGAATGAAGTGTACACAGACGTCCAGCTATCTTCAGGTGAGTAGTCAACCACTGAACAGCCCGACAAGTACCTTTCTGCTGATGAGGAGGACTCTTTTATTGCTTCACGATGGCACAGTGTGAACTGTTTAGGTATTACTGTAAACATTTCTTAGAAAATATGTTATATATACATACATTTATTGATTGACTTCTTTGTTTATACTTTATTGGTGCATTAATTTGTCTTCTGTGCTAGTTAGTGGTTTTTTTTCCCACACACACACATTCACTCATCTATTCACATGCATGCACACATGCTGTTATTAGGACAACTGGGCTTCTGGTAGGGGAATATGTGCATATTTACAACGCTTCATTATTTACAATTGGTTGGGAGTTTGTGCTTGGGCAGGGATACAGGATAGGGCGTTGCCTTGGGATATTTGACTTCTTCTTCATCTCCAGAGTAGATCCAGTCACCGCATGTGCTAACTGAGGTGCTCTCAGTGGCAGAGTGCGACGATGAGAGGATTGGCGGCAGTTGCTGTCTTCTCACAGAAGTTCTGCTGTTTGTTGAAACCTCTCACGAAGGCAGGGGACTCCAGTCAGCTCATGCAGTTCTTCAGTTGGGAAGTTCCATGGGAGGTGGAGGGCCTCTTCAGCGCCCAATTCTGTTCTCGTTGTAGCCTACTGATGTGTTGCTCTGCTGTGTTACCCCACACTACTGCTTCCACATGAGGCATCTATCTAATGTGACTCCTAAGTAGAGTGCTGTCTTGCTGCAGTTGCTGGAGTGGGACATATTTTGATGGGAGGAAGATTTGCAGGGATTTTCTTCTGCATATTGTAATGACTTGGGTTTTGCTCAATTGAACGTAAGACGCCATTTCCTTGCCCATTCGCATAGTTCATCTGTGGCCCTCTGTAGTCTGTGGCGGAGGAATCTGATGCTTCTGTTTCATGCATAGAGCACCGTGTTGTCGGCATACAGGACTGTATGTAAGTTCTGTGTTATATGTAGGTCACTGGTATGTAAGGTGTATAGTACTGGGCCAAGTACAATGCCCTGTGGTATCCCAGCCAGAATGTCTTGTTGTGAAGATTCGCCATTCTGTATCCTCATGTAGAATGTCCTGACTTCTATATACGATTTCAGAAGCGTCATGTGTGAGACTGAGACTCCCCTGTCCAACAGTTTAAACAGTAAGCTCCTGTGCCACACAGAAACAAACGCTCTGGGTACGTCTAAGAATACTGCTCTGGAGAATTCTCTGTGTTCCATGGCTTCCATCGCTTCTTCTGTGACCCTGAGTGGCTGTTGTGTTGTCGAGTGTCTGGGGCAGAAGCCGAACTGCTCATTGGATAACAGTCGTTCCGTGTTTATATGGCGCATCAGTCTCTTTAGGTATAGGTGCTCGAATATTTTTGATAACGCCGGCAGTAGGCTTATCGGCCTACAGCTAGGCGGCAGGGTCGGATCTTTTCCTTGTCTGGGGATGGGGACTATAGTGGCGTATTTCCACGCTCATGGGTATGTCTTCATGTTCAGAATTGTGTTGAAGGCTTTCGCCAGGATTGCTGCTGCTTCTGCTTGCATTTGCTTTATCATTTGTTTGTTGAGCAAGTCGTCTCCGCCCGCTTTTCTCGGTTTCAGGTGTTTGAGTTGTTGTTTTACTTCTTCTGTGGCGATTTCTTCGATTTGGTCATCTTCTATTGCTGCTAGGAATTTGCGGCAAGCTGTCATTCACTGTTGCGATGTGTTCTGGCCTGCTGGATCGGCCATTGGTGTGAAGTTCTGGGCAAATACATCAGCTAGCGCATCTGCTTTTCCGTTTGGCTCACAGATGGCGTTGTTGTCTACTGTTAGCGGAGGTATTCTCTGGTGATGATGGAGGAGTGTCTTGGTGGTACTCGAGTCTGTTCCATCATCTATTTTTAGTGCTGAAATTCTGTCCGACAAGGCTTGGATCCGGTGGGCTTCTACTGCTGCTTTAATTTCGCGCTGCAGCCGGTTTACTTTTCCTTTGGTTGCCATGTTTCTTGTCCACGTCCATTCTTGGAATAGTCTATTCTTATCTGCGTTGGTCGTCCGGATTTGTGGGGGAAAATGGTATGGGATGGTGTTCCTTTCCTCCTCTCTTCTCGCTGGTGTTGCTGCAATAGCGGCGTCTACTGCTTCCTCAGTTATGTAATGGACGTTTCTTCGGCTCCTGCCATGTCAGGGTCAGAGGGTGTTGCGAAGTCTTCTGTTGGTTGTTGTTTGTAGTTTTGCCATCTGATGTCATGAAGGTCCAGTCCATTTTTTGCTGGAATGACGCCTTCTAGGGCAACATAAAAAATGACTAGTTTGTGGTCTGACGGTTAAGCGTTACCTGTGCTGGCATGGATGGCCAGTGGCAGCCTTCTGAGCATTGCGGCGTCCAGTATGTCTGGGTTATATAGTGTTTCGAAGGGAAGGTTGGGCTGTTGGGTCCGATAATCACCGCTTGTCGTCTTTCCTCGGCGATTAGCAGTCGTCTGCCACTGATGTTTTTCACCCGCGAATTCCACGCGTGGTTTTTGGCGTTGTAATCTCCGCCTGCGAAGATGTTTCCTGGGATGAATAGTAGGGCTTCAGTGTCGGCAGGGTCGAGTGCTTCATTCCGGCCGGGCTGTCTGTAGACGGCAATGAAATTTATTCTTCTCTCGTTGTGGCGACTGCTACTCCGTCTGCTTCTTGTGTGTTGAGACGTGGGAGTTCGATGGCGTGACGGGGGAGCGATCTCTTTAAGCAGATGGCCGTTCCTCCCTTATGTGTTGGGCAGTCTCTGTGGTGGCATCAGTGGTTTGAAGCTCCTACTCTTAATCCAGGTTGAAGGTATGTTTCGCAGATGGAAGATAACCTTTATTTTATGTTTCCTAAGTGATCTCCCTATTTTAGAAGACATATTCTCAGACTATGGGTAGAATGCAGCTGATATACAATCGTCGGTGCGTTGCTTCTTGTTGTTATAGCTATGTATAGCCTCCTTTATTTGGCACGAAGTGTAGACATTCTCTTTAAAAACCTTCTCCAACTGTTCTAATTCTGTGTGGAGTTTTTCATCGCCCGTATTAATTATACAAGAACATGGAGTTTACTATGGAGACCGAGGGAGACGAGACTTTACCCTTTCTAGACCTGCAAGTACGCCGTGAGAGTGATGGGTCATTGGGACATTCTGTGTACAGAAAACCATTGCACACAGATCTTTATCTCCAGGCGTCTAGCTGCCCTGCACAAACCGCCGATGTTCTTAGTACCTTAATACATCGGGCGCAAGTAATATCGGACGTTGAAAACCTCCACGCAGAATTAGAGCCCTTGGAGATGATTTTTAAAGAAAGTGGCTACACTTCACACCAAATACGGAAGGCCATGTACAGCTATAAAAACGAGGAGCAACGCATTGCGGACACTGATGACGACTGTAACTCAACTGCGTTCCTTTCATTTGCCGGGAATGTGTCTTCTAAAATAACCTGATTGCTCAGTAAAAATAAAAACGAGGTTGTCTTCCGTCCACCAGCGAAGAGCTCGGCCCTGGTTGGATCCGTTAAGGACGACTTCCAGCTGGAAAAAGCGGGCGTTTACGAAATTCCCTGCAAGTGTGAGACTGCATATGTAGGCCAGACGACACGAACTGTCCAGGAGCGTTGTACAGAACATGAAAGATACACCCGTCTTTGGTAACGGCTAAAATCAGCAGTAGCAGAACACAGTATCTTTATGGGACACTCAATGGAATACAATAGAACAAAATCTTTAGCTCCAGTTTTCAGTTTTTGGGATAGATTAATCAAAGAATCGGGTTAAATATGTCTTGCCAATAATCTTATAAACTGTGACAACGGCTTTCAACTGGATAAAAATTGGAATTCTATAATGAAAAGTATCCAGTCACAGCATAATCGACGAGGTCATTCGATACTCAATGATTAGACCATCTCTCACTCCCGCCACCGAGGGCAGCAGAAGTAACTCGACTGTCCCGCGCGTGTCATCACCCGATGCATGCACCGAATGACGCCAGCACATTTCACATGCGCGAAACGTCTCTGGGCCGAAACATCGTGGCAAAATGTCGATGGGTTCCGGCTGCACACGCGAAAATTATTAGAATTATTTGTAAAACAGTATTGTACACTTGGGATAAACTGAATGAGGTAGCACTGTTGTAAACATAGTGGCCTTGTATTTGGGTTGATTTAGATTTTCTGTGGTTCCCTAAATTCCTTCAGGCAAATTCCGGGACGGTTCCTACTATATGGCCTTGACTGACTACCTGTTCCATCCTAGTCACACTAGACCTGTAACTATGTAAATGTCTTCTTATATGAATTACTTTATTTTTCTTGTTATTAAACTGTAATGCCAAGGCCTGTACAATATACTTGTGAAAGAGATCTACTACCACCACTACTCCTTTACTACTGCTGCTGCTACTACTACTACTACTACTACAACTACTACTGCACAATAAACACAGAACAAATTATTGAGTATAGAAATGGGTGCATAGCTGATTGCTAGAACAGTTAGGTAACATGTGGGCACAAGAGCAAGCTTGTCTACAACACTGTTGCACAGCACATCCAACCCCCATGTGCGCAAATAAATTTTTAACGTTATTACTTGGTGTATACAGCAGAGAATCGGGTCCAGCTCATACTGCGTGTCACAGCCAGTATTTGGGACATGCAGAGAGTGCCAATGTCGCAGCAGGCACGGAGCCTCATAGTACATTTCCACACTGAGCAATCAAGGAGTTCAAATGGCGCAGGATGACAGCACTCAGTACATCATTCTGCGTGCCTTGCAGTATGGAGCCATAACATGCAACCTCTTAGCTCAGCTGCTCCACAGCGTCCCAGCACTGACGGAAAGTGTGAAGGTAAGGGGACATGGCGAGGACATGTACACTTATACTTCTGGATAATGAAGACAAACGGCTGCATCACTGGCCACGATGACGTTATGTCCAGCTTAAATACGAACAACAATTGTGATGTGCTGCCTGCTGCTGAAAGAAGATTTCACCTCTGCACCTGCAGCCAGCCAGGTGTAATGGAACCTCTGTGACTGACAGAAGATGTGGATGATTCTGGGTCTTTCCTTGGTGAAGGACAGTACCGTGTGAGTGCAACCTACTGCAGTGTATATAACCTCTTGGGCGAGACACCTAAGAGCCATCTCTCTGGTGTACGTAGTATCGCCTCCTTGCCGTATGCAATGTTGCTGTTTCGATCTTCGATTCTGTCTTCGTGTCTCCCACTGTCTGTGATATGCTGTTGCTACCCACTTCAGCACTAGTACTTGTCCATCTTCAAGAGCACTAGGGTGAGCCACAAGAGTTACTGGTGTACCACGGAATGCTCGCACCTGCAGACTTCCGTTCTGGCTATCTGCGTGAAATCGTGGCTGTGTCCTGACCTTCAATACTGCTGCAGCTGATGAAGCGCTAGGTATGTCCACACTCCCTATCGTACTCGAGTGGGCAAATCAGCATACCTTCTGCCACACGGGAGAAGAGAGTCCATACTGCAATACCACAAGTAATAAATACTTTTCCAGACAACACTGTTTCACTCACGCCTTACGGCGTACGACAGCCACCCACTCAGCTCCCGAGCTCAGCTTCCTGCTCCTGTCGCACCACCACCTCACCTGCTCAGCCTCCACGCCCTCTAATAATCCTGATCCTGAGGGTGACTGCTGAAACTGGTGATTAGCAGTGTGCGTCATGATAACGCTGCTACATCTGGCGTCAGAAGTGGCTGATCACTGTGACAGCTGGTTACAAGTGTGCCTCACACTGCCACTGCTACAAGCTACGATCGGCGCCAGTGTCTGACATCGCCATCATCTCCACAACACTTCACTCATCTTGCATTCCACGTTTCGCACATTGCTGGTTCGTGAATGAGTAGCATTTGCTTATCTTGTATCTGGTCATTTGCATTGTGTAATTTAATGGCCAAGGTTGATTGTAGGAACGTTTATGTTAATCAGAAGGTACTCTTCTACAATCATGTGAACCATGTGACTTGTCTGCTTTTGAGAGTAACCATCGTGAATCATATTAAAAACCTGTTAGGTGTACATTTTGTGGTCTTTCTGGACGCGAGCTGCCGTTCACGAAGGCTGTGCCAGCCATATGCTTCACACTGTCAATCTTGGGGTCATTGGGCACGAGACTGTAGTGAATGTAGGTGGACTATGATAAGCTATAAGAGCTAAGGTAACTCCTTGTGTATGGTGTACTCTGTAGTGTGAATCAGGTGTCATTCCCTTTAGTATTGCTCATTTCTGTATTGTTTAGGCAGTAGTAGAACAAGCAAGATGTCAGTAGAAACATGCATCATAATATAGATGATTCTGTTGCCACTATGTTCAAGTGATCGTTAGGTTATGAGCAGCACTTGAGCAGAAAGCTGGAGAATTTGAACATTGTAATGACCAAGTGGAGGTATTGTATGCTGGGAAGCAGCAACTGGATGCTACCTCAGAGGAAAGAGAGAGGCAAGAGAAGGAATGTGATGCATGGTGGATACAAAAACGTGAGAGGGCTAATCCAGCAATAATACAAGCTGTCATTGTGAGGAGGAAGGAATGATAGTTGAAAGGTGCTCGCTTGAGACTAGACAAGGCAAAGAGGTGTCAGGAATCGAAAGTTGTGGAAGTTCCTGTAAGTTTACTTCACACTCAAAGTAGACAAGACAAAGAGGTGTCAGGCATCGAAGGTTGTGGAAGTTCCTGTAAGTTTACTTCATACTCAGTGCAAATGAGTGTTTGAGTAGCAACATTTAGGTGCCGTAGTATCTACTCCATTGCGCTATAATGGTTGTTGTTTTGAGGAGGTGGAGTTGGGCAGGATGTACTGGAAATACGTGTCATTGATTTTTTCGTCATGCAGATTTAAGCTGCAGACAGTGATCTAAAGGTTGATACTATGGAAAATGCATGGGAAGTTACTGATCATGATAGTTGCGGATGATAGAATAGTACAGACACATTAATTTCCTGCAGGTTAGTCGCCTTCTTCAAAGGTGGAGGGTGGAAGAGAGGAAGGAGGAAAAATGCTTGTAAGGCTAATGGTCGACTTGACAAGACTGAATCCTTTCAGGAATGCGTGCCTAAGGATGAGGGAAAATTTCACGATACGCGCAATGTTACAGGAAACTAGTGTAAAAAAATATCGTGCAACTGTTCTGAAAAGCACAATAAAATTCAGGGAGACATTGTTTCACCTGAGGAGACAGTTGGAAGTGTTCCATCGTCGCGAGGGTTTTTTATCATGAGAGTAGAACCAACTAAACTGTTTACTGCATCACTAAGCGCCAAAAAGCCCAAAGAAGTTGACTGTAAAATGGAAAGTTATGATAAAACATGGCGTAGTCAAACTGTAAGAAACTATAGAATGAGAGAGGTAACTAGAGATACCGACCAGTATATTGTACGTGGTAGTACCGCAAGTAGTTCCTGGGTAAGCATAGTTTTAATGATCTATGCTTCTAGAAAACGCAAGGGAAACTTTGGTTTAAAAGACAAAGTTCCTGATGATACACCAAAACAGTGGATTAAACAGCCAACTAATAGAATAAGAAAAACTCTAACTTGATTATAGCCTATAAGGACAGAAATGGCGATAGCACAGCTATGTTTCTTATAGCATCTTGCATACTTTACCTGCACTTGTGGCATGTAGCTAGCTGACAGTCCTGTGGATCTACTTTCGCACCAGATCCTTGATAACTAAGAAGTAGGAACTGAAACCAATTAACTGATGCATGTAATTAAATTATAGCAAGTATAACGATAAAGATATCGACCATATTAGAGAGTAAAACCCAGATTTAAGTGGGGGAAAGTAGTGTAACAGACTACATGAATTATTTACCGAGAATGTACAGTATAATCTATGCAAAATGAAGTTTCTTTAGGATGATGGTAAAGCCAAATTCGGGAGGAATTTCTTAAAGAAGGAAGGGCAGAGAATCAAATCTGTCTTATACCTTGTGTCACAAGCGGTACCTTGGGCAGGCAAAGAGTGCGACAGTTGCAAAAGGCAGGGCACCACTTGTAATAAATTTCCACACCGAGACGATTCGTAATAGGAAGCGCAAACGGCGCAGGATGACAGGACCCAACACGTCATTCTGCGAGCCCTCCAATACGGACCCGTAACATGAAACCTCTGAGTCCAGCCTCCCCATGGCTTCCTAGTACTGACGAAAAGTGCGAAGGCAAGGGGAACTGACAATAACTGGGACGCTACGATGGGGACAAGTCCACTGACACCTCTGGATAAAGAGGGCAAAGGGCCGCATCAGCTTAAATACGGCCGTTTCAGAAGCCTCAGTCTCAGTGTCTGGTCATCCTGTCTACATTTATAATTCTGATGGAATGACAGTCTCACAGTTACGGGATAACTTAGTTGACGAATATTGATGTGTTGCCTGCTGCCGACAGAAGACTTTGTCTCCGAGCCCTCAGTCATCTGACTGTAGTGGAACCTAGCCACTACATATTGCTCCTGCTGTTTGGTCACCTCTGTGACCGACGGAAGATGTGGATGAGCCCGGGCCTTCGCCCGGTTGAGGACCATACCAAGTGACTGCGAACTACTGCGTGCAACCTGTTCGCCCAAAGACCTGGGTACTGTCTCCCTGGCTGTACGTAGTGCTGCCTCTCTGGCTGTTCACTGTGTTGTTGATTTTGGTCATAGGTTTCCACCTCCATGACACACATTGTCTGTGATACGCTGTTGACACCCGCTTAAGTGTACATCTGGCTTCAAAAGTGCTGCGGTGGCCACATGAGTTACTGACGAGCCACGGAGTGCTCGCGCCTATGGATTCCTTTTCCAGCTACCTGTAACATAACGCCACTGAGTCCTGACCTAAACCACCACTGAAGACAATGATGCGCTGCATCAGTGTTCCTTGTCACATTCGAATGTGCAAATCAGCATCCCTTCTGCTGTGCTGGAGAAGATGGCCTGTACAGTTATATCACATGTAATAAGTATGTTTAGAGACAATGCTGTGTCATTGGTGTCTAAGGGTGTATGACAACCACCCACTTCAGCTTCCGGGCTCAGCCTCCTGCAGCTGTAGCTTCACCACTTCAATTTTATTATTTATTTATATGTCAGGTTCTGTGGGACCAAATTAAGGAGCAAATCAGCAAGGTCATGGAATGTGCCAGTACATGAAATTACGACATAAAAGTAATAACAGATAAAAATAGATGTTTATGAATCCGAAAAATGTCAGCCCATAAGTTTAAGTAAACACAATCAACAATACAATAAGAATCAGCTTAATTTTTGAAGGAACTCCTCGGCAGAATAGGAGTGACCCATGAAGAAACTCTTCAGTTTAGATTTGAAAGCATGTGGATTACTTCTTAGATTTTTGAATTCGAGTGGCAGCTTATTGAAAATGGATGCGGCAGTATACTGCACACATTTCTGCACAAGAGTTAAGGAAGTCCGATCCAAATGCAGGTTTGATTTCTGCCGAGTATTAACCGAGTGAAAGCTGCTTATTCTTCTGAATAAGCTAACATTGTTAACAAGAAATGACAGTAAGGAATATATATATTGAGAAGCCAATGTCAAAATATCCAGACTCGTGAACAGGGGTCGAGAAGAGGTTCGTGAACTTACACCACTTATTGCCCGAACCACCCATTTGTGAGCCAAAAATATCCTTGTAGAATGAGAAGAGTTACCCCAAAATATAATACCAAAAGAAATAAGCGAATGAAAACAAGCAAAGTAGACTCATTTTTGTGTCGAATGATCACTCACTACAGATACCATTCGAATAGTAAAAATGGCAATATTAAGTCTTTGAACAAGATCTTGAACATGGGCTTTTCACGACAGCTTACTATCTATCTGAACGTCTAGAAATTTGAACTGTTCAGTTTCACTAATCATATGCCCTTTCTGTGAAATTAAAACGCCAAGATTAGTTGTATTGCATGGCAGAAACTGTAAAAACTGAGTCTTACTGTGATTTAGCATTAGTTATTTTCTACAAGCCATGTACTTAGGTTAGGTACCAATGTTGCACACAACATCCTTTATTACCAAGCTAGTGTCATCAACAAACAGAAATATTTTAGAGTTACCCGTAATACTAGAGGGCATATCATTCATATAAATAAGGAATTGGAGTGGCCGCAACACTGATCCCTTGGGCACCCCCTACTTGACAGTACCCCACTCAGACCCCACATCACAGCCGTTATCAACATTGCGAATAATGATCTTTGGCTGCCTGTTGCTGAAGTAAGAGGTGAACCAATTGTGAGCTACTCCCCATATTCCATAATGGTCCAACTTCTGGATCAATATTTTGTCTTCAACACAATCAAATGCCTTGGTTAAAAAAAAATATGCCAAACATTCGAAACCTTTTGTTTAACCCATCCAGTACCTCACAGAGAAAAGAGGATATACCACTTTCAGTTTTTAAACGACTTCTAAAGCTGACTACATTTGATAGCAAATCGTGTGATATAAAATGATCAATTATCTTTACATACACAGCCTTCTCAATAACTTTTGCAAACACTTATGGCTTAGAAATAGGTCTAAAATTATCTACATTATCCCTTTCTCCCTTTTTATAAAGCAGCATTACAGCTGAGTACTTTAATCGCTCAGGAAACTGAACATTCCTAAAGGAAAAATTACAAATATGGCTAAATACAGAGCTAACATGTGCAGCACAGTACTTTAATATTCTGCTAGACACTCCATCATAACTATGAGAGTCCTTAGTCTTCAGTGATTTAATTATTGACTCAATCTCCCTCTCGTCTCTATCACAGAGGCGTATTTCAGACATCAATCTTCGGAAGACGTTTTGCCAAGAAACTTACATGATTCCCTGTAGAAACTAAATTTTTATTTAATTCACCAGCAATACTCAGAAAATGATTGTTAAATACTGTACATATAACTGATTTATCAATATCATAAATATTTTTACTGTGAACTGACTTTATATCATCGATCTTGTGCTGCTGACCAGTCACTTCCTTCACAACTGACCAATGGTTTTAATTTTATCCTGTGAATTAGCTATTCTATTTGCATACCTCATACTCTTTGCCTTCCTAATAATATTTTTGAGAACCTTACAATATTGTTTGTAATGGGCTACCGTAGCTTGATTGTGACTACTTCTAACATTCTGATATAATTCCCACTTTGTTCTACAAGGAATTTTTTCATGAGTGAGCCCACCACCACCACCACCACCACCACTACCCACTAAACTGTAACCTATAAGTTTAGCCAGCCTCCCCTTCCCATACCTATTGAGGTGCAGGCCATGCTTGCTCAGCCTCTATGCCCACTAGAAATCCTGATCTGAAGGGTGATATTCTCTCCACAAATTTTGGAAACACATTTTTATTTCCATGCATCTGCACTGGTATAAGAGGAAAGACGCAACATGTGGACATACCTTCACCTAGTCTTTAGTGTACCTTTACTATCATACCCTGAATGAATGCATATGATTTCAGTTCACATCTTACTGAAAACGATGGCACTAGAATTTTGAAATCAGTGGTTGGAAATGGCAGTTTATGGCCTATTGATGTGACGTTACTTTTGTTGCAGGTTGCATGTGTAACCTGGCTGACATTTCTACACACCACAGCAAAACTTATCATGATGCAGTTATCTACATGGCGTTAACTGAAATCATACAGACAGATACAACTGTCATCATCCAGGTTGCAGCAGTACAACATGACCAAAAGCAAAACAAGAGGTAATGGTACTTTTGGCAATTATAGTTCATGCTTGAGTAAGCCAAAGTCACTTTGCTGCGCTTTGGTAATTACGTCTCTTCACTCACTGCAGATGTCAGGTACTTTTCATCATGTAAACAAATGTAGCACTGGAAATTGTCACTGATTAACTTAAGACAGGTTTTTGTGCACTTTTTGCGCAGCCAAAGTTGCATTTCCGTTGGAACAATCCTGTAATTCGGTTTTACTATTGACTGAAGAGTGAACTAGTCTCATCACATAACAAATCTTCACAAGAGATTTGGCTAATCGATTTTTCCTTTACATACTATCTCTGAAAGTGCGAAATTAAATCTATAAAGCAGCCTACTGTGGCTACTTCAATTCTTTATCATTAGATGGAATTATATTTTGAGGAAACCAATTTTCATCTACATCCATCTTCTGCAAGCCACATTACAGTGTGTGGTAAAGGGTGCCTTGTGTATCACCATCATGTAATACTTTGCCTGTTCCAGACAAGACTACCTTCAATAAATCGGACCTTAAGGCAGATATCGATAGTTGACAATATGGCGGCAATCGTGGGGGAAAACAAACCAGCGTGCTTGTGTTTCCATACCGCATGTGTGTACCATTGTATACATGATGTTCAAGAGAAGCGAAAGCATTTATTACTAGCTGTTATTTATGCTATATGCTGTGAATGTCGTCACAAGTGCTACGCTAGTATTTATTTTCTAGATTCTGTAGTAAGTTCGGCATAATTTAAAGTGTAAACTGTTCTTGCGATGGGTCGTAGCTGTTGTGTACCAGGATGAAAATCCAATTACGGCAAAACATACGATACCTCAACATTTAAGTTTCCCAAGGAAACAGCATTGAGGAACAAATGGATTAAATTAATTCATAGAGATAATTTTGAAGTGAACGATAAAGCTGTGGTATGCATTAAGCATTTTGAGCCTAAGTTTGTGGTTAGGGAAGACATTTTTCCTGTGGAAAATAGTGAACCAATACGTGTGCCACAAAAAATACCAAAACTAACAAATGATGCAATTCCAACCATCTTTCCTAACCAACCTTCTTATCACACAGTACCAGTTCCTAAGGAAAGAAAGAGTCCTGAAGATTGTGTTCAACAGCAACTGGAATGTGATGAATTTAGTTTCAGCAAGTAGTGCGAAAATGACAATATACCTGACTTTCAGCATTTTAAAAGCGAAGTGCAGAAAAGGAATGTTTGTCCATTTACAATTTTAGTAAAGGATGACTATGTATCTTTCATTAAATTAAAGGATGATTCAGTCAGTGATGTGCCATTAGTTTCAGTGTGCTTCAAGATATCAAGTTCCTTGGAAGTGAAAGTGTTTCACAAAAATGTGTGTTTGCCTACAGAAACCATGAAATGGATACTACAGTCTGGGGATGACGAGAACTTGAAATGTGACAAGTGGACAAAATTTGACAATCTGGTGAGTCACCTAAATGGTTTCACAGATAACTCTACTGGCACCATTGACAAGATTATAATTTTAGTCAGTGTTCTCAAAGCTGAGCTTTTGATATGGGCAGCAACCATTTGCTTTTCATTTCTGGGTGTCTACCATCACTTGAGAAAAACAAATGTGTTAACATTACCTCATCTTGTCTATTTAAGGCAGTTTCTATGCAAAATGGGTCCAAATAAACCTTGTATTGGTCCATCACAGGTAGCTTTTTTGAGAGAGAAAAATAAATTTCTTCAGGGAAGTGACAAGGTAATTTAAGTGATGCTAGATGAAGTTTATGTTAATTCTCTTATAGGGCAGGAAAGATACTTGGTGTTGCTGAGAATACTTCAGATACTACAACAGCAGGTACAATGCAGGTTTTCATGGCATCATCTTTACATTCTGATTACAAAGAAGTAATAGCTCTCTTTCCTGTAAAAAATGTTAATTCTGATACTCTACTGAAAATGACAATTGATGTATTAAGGTTAATGCATGAGCTTCAGTATGACGTTATATGCCTGGTAGCAATATTAGAAAAATGTATCAGCTTATGTGTGGTGGCACTTTACAGCCGTGTATTACAAATCCAGTCGCTCTATCCAAATTTCTCTATCTTCTGTTTGACAATGTGTGGAACAAAAATGGAAAAAATTCAGAAACATCGTCCAGTACGCCTTAGATAAGTTCGTACCGACTAAGGTCCAAAGCGAGGGGAAAGATCCACCATGGTATAACAATCATGTACGAAAGGTACTACGGAAACAAAGAAAGCTTCATCATAGGTTTAAGAGTAGTCGAATCATAGCTGATAAGGAAAAGCTGAACGAAGCGAAAAAGAGCGTAAAGAGAGCAATGAGAGAAGCATTCAACGAATTCGAACATAAAACATTGGCAAACAATCTAAACAAGAACCCTAAAAAGTTTTGGTCATATGTAAAATCGGTAAGCGGATCTAAATCCCCTATTCAGTCACTCGTTGACCACGATGGCACCGAAACAGAGGACGACCGAAGAAAGGCAGAAATACTGAATTCAGTGTTCCGAAACTGTTTCACTGCGGAAAATCGTAACACGGTCCCTGACTTCAGCCGTCGCACGGACGCCAAAATGGAAAATATTGAAATAAACGATATCGGAATTGAAAAACAACTGCTATCACTTAGTAGCGGAAAAGCATCCGGACCAGACGAGATACCCTTAAGATTCTACAGTGATTATGCTAAAGAACTTGCCCCCTTTCTATCAGCAATTTATCGTAGATCGCTGGAAGAACGTAAAGTACCTAGCGACTGGAAGAAAGCGCAGGTCGTTCCCATTTTCAAGAAGGGTCATAAATCAGATGCGAATAATTATAGGCCTATTTCGCTTACGTCAATCTGTTGTAGAATAATGGAACATGTTTTGTGTTATCGTATTATGACGTTCTTAGATAATACAAATCTCCTTCATCATAACCAACATGGATTCCGCAAACAGAGATCATGTGAAACTCAGCTCGCCCTATTTGCCCAAGAAATTCACAGTGCCGTAGACACTGGCGAGCAGATTGATGCCGTATTCCTGGACTTCAGGAAGGCATTTGATACGGTTCCGCATTTACGTTTAATGAAAAAAATACGAGCTTACGGAATATCGGACCAGGTTTGTGATTGGATTCAGGATTTCCTAGAAGAAAGAACACAACATGTCATTCTTAACGGTTCAAAATCTGCAGATGTAGAGGTAATTTCGGGAGTACCGCAAGGAAGCGTGATAGGACCTTTATTGTTTACAATATACATAAATGACTTAGTTGACAACATCGGTAGCTCCGTGAGGCTATTTGCAGATGACACGGTTGTCTACAAGAAAGTAGCAACATCAGAAGACTCGTACGTACTCCAGGAAGACCTGCAGAGGATTAATGCATGGTGCGACAGCTGGCAGCTTTCCCTAAACGTAGATAAATGTAATATAATGCGCATACATAGGGGCAGAAATCCATTCCAGTACGATTATGCCATAGGTGGTAAATCATTGGAAGCGGTAACGACCGTAAAATACTTAGGAGTTACTATCCAGAGCGATCTGAAGTGGAATGATCACATAAAACAAATAGTGGGAAAAGCAGGCGCCAGGTTGAGATTCATAGGAAGAATTCTGAGAAAATGTGACTCATCGACGAAAGAAGTAGCTTACAAAACGCTTGTTCGTCCGATTCTTGAGTATTGCTCATCAGTATGGGACCCTTACCAGGTTGGATTAATAGAAGAGATAGACATGATCCAGCGAAAAGCAGCGCGATTCGTCATGGGGACATTTAGTCAGCGCGAGAGCGTTACGGAGATGCTGAACAAGCTCCAGTGGCGGACACTTCAAGAAAGGCGTTACGCAATACGGAGAGGTTTATTATCGAAATTACGAGAGAGCACATTCCGGGAAGAGATGGGCAACATATTACTACCGCCCACATATATCTCGCGTAATGATCACAACGAAAAGATCCGAGAAATTAGAGCAAATACGGAGACTTACAAGCAGTCGTTCTTCCCACGCACAATTCATGAATGGAACAGGGAAGGGGGGATCAGATAGTGGTACAATAAGTACCCTCCGCCACACACCGTAAGGTGGCTCGCGGAGTATAGATGTAGATGTAGATGTAGATGTGCACTTGCTTAAGTGTATCAGAAATAACTGGTTGAATGGAAAAAAAATGAATCCTTCTTAATGCCAAATATTGAGGATACATTTGCTTTCATCAATACCTTTCTACACAGTGATGAAGGGAATGCTGCGTGTGAATATACTGTCAGTGAAGCAAAGTTTTCAGATTTAAGGAACCTGTTTCATTCTGAGAAAAATAAACAGTTGAAACTTGCCCCAAAGCTAGTGAGAAAGGCAGTGTATCCAACGTCCATTGAGAGACAGAATGTTACCCTTGCTCTCTGTGTTTTTGATTCTAAAAATGTAGCAGCACTAGAAATTTTGAAAAGTCAGGGGATTGAGATTTCTGATGGCACTATTCAGTTTCTGAAATTAATCATTAAATGGTGGACAGTTTCTAATGTACAGTATCCCATGAAAGGCAAATACACATCAGATGATAATTCTAGCCCAATCACTGGACCTACTGATTCCAAACTTGTGTTTCTTGAAAATTTGAAAACATGCATTGCCTACTCATGGAAAATTAACCAATGAAACATATACTGCTTTCTCTCACACACTTGCAACAACAGTTCAGTTATGCAGATACATTTTTAACACTTACAACTGGTCCTATATTCTTACAGCAAAATTACACACGGATGCTTTGGAAGCAAGATTTGGAGCTTATAGAAGGCTAAGTGGCTGCACATATAATGTTTCAGTTGAGCAAATCTTGGAATCTGAGAGGAAACTGAAAGTAATAAGTCTACTAAAGCTCAGATGTACTAAACATGGTGAATTTACATTAAATAATTTTGCAGCAAAAGTAAATTACAGCATAAAACACCAAACGTATGGAAACGTAGATAAATTAGAACCCACTTTAGAGGAACTAGCAAACATTCCCATGATGTATGAAGACTTAAAAGTCTTGGTTTGTATTGCTAGCTAAACCAGCAAAACAGTGCTCGAGAAGCTGCAAAAAGGTGGAAAATGTTCAGGCTGTGAAGAAATGTTGCAGACACAGGATGAAATTTTGTTGCAGTGTGGAACCAAAGAACTCCTTTCCTATTTCAACCAACTGAATCATGGGGGATTGAAGTGTCCTTCTTCTATAATGATTTCCTTGTGTTGTAATATATATAAACTTTTTCAAGTTCTGATTAGCAGCACATATGAACCAGAGTTTCTCAAATTTGAAAATCAGAGAGATGCAGTACTTGCCTTAGGAACTGAATTGTGTGAAAATGCCATTAGTAACCTCAGTGATGTATGCAGATGTGGCATTACTTTAAAGACAATAATCAAGAAAAGTATTAATGTGCTTTCAAATATTTTTATTAATAATTACACAAAACTGTTAAATGAAAAGTGTGTTTCAAAGGAAATTGCTCGAACACTAGTCAAACAAAAAAGAGGAAGTCATGAAGACATAGCAGCAAAAATAACAAAACACAAAGTGGCCAAGCTGAGCAGCAAATAAATCCAACAGGTACTCAAAATCAAACCACTTCTAACATATTACGTAATGACAGTGACTAGAATTAACTGCATATTGTTTAATACAATTTTGAGCTTTAGTTACATGCTTCATTTATTATTGCTATGTAGCTTCTATGTTGCAAATTATTATTAGTGCCTAAATATGCCATTTATATGTGTTGTGTAGTAGTTTTTTTGGATTTGATTCTGAGTTGCATCTCCTAATTTTACTTAGTCATAGTACTTATTCCGTAATTTATGGCTTTAGTGACAACTTTTTATTTAAGTTTGAAGATAGAAACATACATAACAATACATTTATTACGCAATTTAGAATCTACTTTCCATTTATGAAGTTTGTAAATTATTCGTATTAGGGTAGTGCTGAAATACTTGGCCTAAGACGGCCGCCATCTTGGTTTCTGTGTTGTGGTCTGATGTATTGTAGGTGGTCTTGTTCCAGACAAGAATGGCTTGCAGGTAGAGTAGTTGGCAATAAGCCCAACATACAATAATCTCAATTTAAAAAATGTTGATGGTCAAAGACAAAGTACTGGAAAGGTTATGTTGGCAAAACTACTAAACACAAATCGCATGGTGTGCAAAAAAGTGTGTTGAGAAAAACATAAGAAATCCATAGTGCTCCAGAACAACTAAATATTAGACCAAAATTATCAGTGTCTAACGCAGAAAAACAGTGATTTGCTAGCAGATGGCATTTCCCTATGTAAACGAGAAATAAAAATAAAATCACCATAAGTATAAATCAACTTAGTCGTAATGTACTGTTTTTCGATCTAAAACCAAATCAAAATTTAAATAACTTAATTACTGACCACTGATGATGCTTTACCACTATAAAGGAAAAGCATCTGGTGAAAAAAAATAACGCATTTTTGTAGTTGCAACGACAGAACAAAAATACCCTCAAGAATTATAAAGCAACTACGAACACTATGGCCACACAACTGAAGACTTTAATGTTAATATATATTGAATTTTTGCAGTTTGTTGAATATCAGAGTCTGAACTGAATGTCAGCCTCACCTAAAGACACATTTGAATGAGTAACCTCTTGTCCAATGAATAGTCAATGTATAATAAATTCTGATTGTAACTCCAGGTTGTCAGAACACTGATTTAGCAGACATTGGCATTGAATCAAGATTTAAGTAGATTTCATCTTCAAAAAAATGTGTCAAATGGCTCTGAGCACTATAGGACTCAACTGCTGAGGTCATAAGTCCCCTAGAACTTAGAACTACTTAAACCTAACTAACCTAAGGACATCACACACATCCATGCCTAAGGCAGGATTCGAACCTGCGACCGTAGGGTCGCACGGTTCCAGAATGTAGCGCCTAGAACCGCTCGGCCACTCAGGCCGGCAGATTTCATCTACTCAGGAGTTCCATGCCTACTGCAGATTAGATATGTAGTTTATTTTTAACACATATATTGATGAAACTCTCACATGTGACGACCCTGGAGTGAAACAAACCTGGAAGGAAAGAAGATTAAACTGAGAGTTGAAAATCAAGAAGATGAAACTAATTACAAAGAATTTTTCCATGGGAAGGGAACTGACGCAACAACTGATTGCTGTTATCAAGAAGTTACGTAAAACAAGAACATACGATAATATTTTAATGAAAAAAATTACAAATTCAGCAGTCCTAGCTTTGAATGGTGATGCAAGTAGTAGATACAGAAGAGAAGTAGCTGTGAGGAATATTGATCTCCCATAAACTGTATAAATCTTCTGTGAATGTGACCTAAAGTGACCTAAACCACATTCACATAAGATTTATACAGTTTATGGGATATTTATTATTCGTTTGGAATTTTAATCCAGAGTAATTCTTGCTCTGGTAGCATAATCAACACAATGTTGCTAAGTAAATAAACAGTGAAATTAATGCAAGACAGTGCTTATAAAAAAATTGTTCAAATGGCTCTGAGCACTATGCGACTTAACTTCTAAGGTCATCAGTCGCCTAAAACTTAGAACTAATTAAACCTAACTAACCTAAGGACATCACACACATCCATGCCCGAGGCAGGATTCAAACCTGCGACCGTAGCGGTCACGCGGTTCCAGACTGAAGCGCCGTTAACCGCACGGCCACACCAGCCGGCACAGTGCTTATCACTCAAAACTAAAGATATAAGCACAAACAAGACCATTCACAAATGATTTAAGTGGTTCAACCAAAGATACATAAAGATTTATCCAGTTGAACAATGAGAAACTAGTACCACATATGCAAAAGCACACACAAGAAAATCATTCACCAATAACTCTTTGAAGCAGCAGAATCACTGTTCGCCACATAACTGCATGATGGCACTAACAGTTCTTGGTAACAGCAGTAGCAGTAGCCACAGTAGCTGACAACATCACATGTTGTGCCACAACCCTGGCACAGAGAAACCCAGTCGTTGTAACAAATTTTTTGGAAGCGAAGGTGACACAGATACATGTGCAGAGATACAGATTTTTCCAGTCAATTATTATGATGAGAGACATTGCAATCATTTACCTTCACGGATTATAACAATAGATAAACAGTTATGAGTTATATTTACACATTAATCTATTTATTTATTTTTCTTTTTTTAAGAGAAAAAAAGAAAATTTTAGGCTGTGAACATATGACTTGCACAGAGAGCAGTATGACCACTGCAATGTTCATGCAGAAGATCTTAGTGTAGTTTGACTATATGAATAACAGTTTCACTAAGATAGATACTAGATTCTCACAACTTGATGACAAATTGATTCAAATCGATAAGAGATTTACAAATTTACAAACCAGGTTTGATGAGATGGACATCAAACTTAATCACTTCACTGCCCTACTTAATGGAAGAATGGATATATTAGAAACATGATTAAACTTAGGATGTGACCAAATTTCAGAAATAGATAAACGACTAGAAATTGTAGAGGATAAGTTGGATAGTACACGTCAACATGTACATGATATAAAGACAGGAGAGGAGAAAATGTTGCAAAGAACTCAGGCTGTAGTCACTTAAACAAATTTAGATAAATATGCATATAAGGGTACAGAGGTTGTCATGATCAAATTCTATCTATAAATAGATACAGAAATGGAAATAATAATATAAACTAGCAGGAAAGTGCATTAAGCAATAGTATGAATGTGGAAAGGGAGAACTGATATGATTCTGGGGAGGGGCTCAATCCCCTGAAGCAATGTAAAATGCGCCACAAAGAACTGCTTTAAATTTGATTAGGTATGTTCATGACAATAAATTAACAGAGGAGTTATTATAGGAGAATATCTAACCAATGAAAGGATATATAAAACCAAAACAAAAAAGTATAGTAGGATATGAAGAAGTGTTTGAGTAATTAATGTCTATTTTTTGGAATCATACAATTCATTGAATGTATTCCTAGACTAGCAGAAAGAACGCAAGGATAACAGGAATAACAGGGATAATGGGTAAACCAGTACATGAGAAATAATATGTAACTTTCATATAAAATGATTTTACATTTCAGCAACCAAAGTCCAGAATTACAGGTTTAAACATACCAACAATCCTAGGCATAGACTAGCTTTCAGACCAGAAGGTATCATTAAATTTCCACATAGTAAACAAGGAGAAATTTTTATATTATACTTTGAACAAATAACTATAAATATACTGGGTTTAACTCTTATGACAGAAGCTGAACTAGAACAAAGTACCAAACACCAATTATGCCGTTATGCTTTCCAGGTAGACAGAAATGCTATAATGAACAATATAAATAAATCAAACAATCTTAATGGAAATGAAAAAGAGGATACAATACTTTCTCATGCAAATACATAAATGTCATTTCAATGTAAACAGGAATTACTAATGATTTTGCTTGTACTTTAAATATTAAATCTCACAGCCCATTCTACATAAGTCCATACTCTACACCAGTACCTATAAAACCATTGGTGCAAGAAGAAACTAACAGAATGTTACAGTGGAACATAATAGAGACATGACATAGTTGTTACAACAATCATTTACTAGCCATTAAAAAACCAGGCAGAACTGTGTGATTAGTATTAGAGAAATGTACTGTCAATAAAATAACTGAATCAGAAGCAGACAGGCCACCCATTAAAAAAATATTAAGAAGGTTTACTGGGGCATGGTATATAAGTACAATGGATGCAGAGTGAGAATGTTGGCAAATTGCTCTACCCAATGATTAAAAAACATACAGCATTTTTATTTGAAGGACAATCATACAATTTCCTAGTACCACCCTTTGGTCTAAATACTATCATATCAGTATTCATTAGATCATTAGATAAGGTGATAGATACTGGATTAAGGGATAAAGTATTATTATATGTGGATGATATAGCAGTTATATCAACAATATGGAAGGAATGCCTCAAGACTTTGGATGAAATGTTCCTTAGATAAAGTTCTGAAGGTATTACAATTCAATTGTCGAAATCACAATTTGGAAGAAATGAAGTTGTTTTTGGGACTCATTACAAATACCATAGGATTTAAGTCTGATGCACACAGACTAGATGCATTAAAATCTATCTAGAACCTTCTAATTAGGAACAACTTAAATAATATCCAGGAATAAGGTGGTTAAAGCACAAAATTTATTAAATGATTGAAACAAAGCTCAACATGGAACTGGGATATTCACAAAGAGGAATTCAACAACATAAACGAATCTCTGACAAAGTTACCACTATCTTACTAGATCACCCAGATTTCATCCTACCCTTCCAATTAGTAGTGGATGTATCAGACTGTTGTTTGGGATGTCACATATTTCAGGAATATCATACACACATACTACAGAACACATGCCATTAGCATTTGCTGTTAGAATGTTTACACAATATAAATGGAACTGCATGATAATAGAGAAATAGCATTTGCTGTTAGAATGTTTACGCAATATGAATGGAACTGCACACTAATAGAGAAAGAAATTTTATCTGAACTATACCTGTTTAAGAAATTTAATTACCTATTAACATGAAACAAAGCAATAATACATATTAATAATAGTGCATTAACATGTCTATCAAAAAGCAAACTACAACAACTTAGTCTAATAAACTGGGTTTATTTTTTACAGGAGTTTAAATTCCCTATTACATACAGAAGAGGATGAGATAATATAGTACTAGATGCCCTATCTAAAGTACATGTAGGCTTTCAGTCAAATCATCACGTAGAAGAAAGAGGAAACTTTGTTATTTATTTTTATAGGTTTATAAATATGAAAAAGATGTGACAGCTTTCTGTCACATTTTAGAAAAAAACAAAGGAAAGATACACAGTTTAGCTAACATTTAAGAAAACTTTCAACATAACAATGCAAACATCAGTGGTAACTGTAAAATGCAATCTTGTTTCACAGGAAGAACAATGCAGATAAGTGGTTACTATGTGTACCACAAGATAGCATAACATTAGTAACTTGGTACATGCATATAGGTTATGAACATTTTGGAACGAAAAATGTACCAAGCATGCGAATAAGTATTACTACTTTAGAAATATGAGTTATCAATTAAGAAATTATTAAAATCCTGAGCGATTTGTCAAAAATTTACAGTCAGACTACTGACGTATGCACAATGCAGTATCCCATTGTTCTAAGTGAGTTATGTGTATTATCGCCAGTGGACTTCTATGTCCACTATCTAGAGTCTAGGGAAGAGTGGGATATATCTTTATTGTGTTGTAAAGCTGGTCTAAATTGGCTCAACTGTATCTATCAAAAGAACAACAACTGGTTGTGTGGAAATTAAATTAACATATCACACTTTTAACAATTTTGGTAGGTGTAAGAAACTGTTGCCCAACAATGGAACACAGTTCATGGCCAAAATGTTCAAAAATATGTAGCATAGGGAAGCATACATCATATTTTAATTTCTAGATACCACCCACAAAGTGATCCCACTAAAAGAGTCATACCTTAGCTAGGCAGCTTGTGTCGAAACTATTGTGTGAATAGACAGTAAAAGTGGACAGAACTAGTTGTAGAATTTGAAATGATATTGAATGAGCTACCATCCTCTCTCACGAAAGGTTCTCCAGTGGAAATAGCAGCACAAAGAGCAGAAGGAGAACAAATCCTGAGAAGAGTGGAAAGGCAGGAAGAGACTACTAATATTCAGCCAGTAACATATAATACTATTATAATACTAATACTAATATACTATACTTATAATACTAATACTAATATTAATAAAATGCTAAAAAGGAAGGAAGAAGAGAAGGGAGAGGTACCCCAGTACAAAACAATGTAGAGGATTAGTTTTTGATAAAAATCATAAGAAAAGCTCTAAACATGAGAAAGTCATAACCCAATTCTACCCATTTATGACGGACATTTCTCGTAACTAAAATGCTGCACCAGAAAGTAGCGGAAAGGGAGAGGTACCCCAGTACAACAAAATATAGAGGATTAGTTTTTCTTAAAAATCATAAGAAAAGCTCTAAACATGAGAAAGTAATAACCCAATTCTACCCATTTATGAAGGACCATTTCTTGTAACTAAAATGCCATACCAGAAAGTAACGCTATCAACTGATGAAGAGAGAGAGAAAGATAAAGGTGTCTGTAAAATTTAAGATTCGAGACCCTTCTTAACTGAACGAACAAGTAATAAACTACAGAAATCACAATCTTCAAAGTTCTTGGTATAAGAATTATCTTCCAAAACTTCTGAAAAATTATTGGGCTCTTGGGTGGGAAAATGGTTATACTTTAATTAATCACAAAAAGGAGTCATAATTATTTAAATATTATTGTGTATCAGAATTCAAAGGAATAGCTCACCATAGTGATGGGATGGTCTACAAAGTTGCTACCACTGTAGTACAGTAGTAAGAAAGTATTTTGTTAGTGGGCAATGGGGTTCTATCGTATACCTACTCCATTGTGTTCTTTGATTATGAAATTCATAAGAAATCGTAATATGCAAAATTAGGTTGGATCGTGAACCAATCGAATTTAGTTTAAGCTTTTCTAAAAGTTTTTATATGCCAGATGGTGACTAATAAGAGGTGTTTTAATTTTGGATTGAAGTAACAGCCTCTGGAAAAGGGAGAATGTTCATAGTGTTGAAGATTTTGTAACTTTTATCCTTACATGATGAATTTCTAAAGTATAGCTTACTTGAAACTTCCTGGCAGATTAAAACTGTGTGCCCGACCGAGATTCGAACTCGGGACCTAGAGCACTTGCCCGCGAAAGGCAAAGGTCCCGAGTTCGAGTCTCGGTCGGGCACACAGTTTTAATCTGCCAGGAAGTTTCATATCAGCGCACACTCCGCTGCAAAGTGAAAATCTCATTCTGGAAACATCCCCCAGGCTGTGGCTAAGCCATGTCTCCGCAATATCCTTTCTTTCAGGAGTGCTAGTTCTGCAAGGTTCGCAGGAGAGCTTCTGTAAAGTTTGGAAGGTAGGAGACGAGGTACTGGCAGAAGTAAAGCTGTGAGCACCGGGCGTGAGTCGTGCTTCGGTAGCTCAGTTGGTAGAGCACTTGCCCGCGAAAGGCAAAGGTCCCGAGTTCGAGTCTCGGTCGGGCACACAGTTTTAATCTGCCAGGAAGTTTCATATCAGCGCACACTCCGCTGCAGAGTGAAAATCTCATTCTGTATAGCTTACTTGTGTGAAATGTCCGTTTTAATAGTACAGACTTGATAACAGGAATTATCACAGCTGTTATTTCAGCGTTTAGCAATAACACTAAATGAAGCCTAAATCTTTCCTTGGTCTCTCCTCTACAGATCCCATATCCAGTGGTTCCAATATCTGGCGGAATGATACTGAAATGATTAATGCTATTCCTGACCTACTGATGATTTAACAAGTATAAATTTTACTTTGGAATTTAGAGTAGAAAAATAAATACACTCCTGGAAATGGAAAAAAGAACACATTGACACCGGTGTGTCAGACCCACCATACTTGCTCCGGACACTGCGAGAGGGCTGTACAAGCAATGATCACACGCACGGCACAGCGGACACACCAGGAACCGCGGTGTTGGCCGTCGAATGGCGCTAGCTGCGCAGCATTTGTGCACCGCCGCCGTCAGTGTCAGCCAGTTTGCCGTGGCATACGGAGCTCCATCGCAGTCTTTAACACTGGTAGCATGCCGCGACAGCGTGGACGTGAACCGTATGTGCAGTTGACGGACTTTGAGCGAGGGCGTATAGTGGGCATGTGGGAGGCCGGGTGGACGTACCGCCGAATTGCTCAACACGTGGGGCGTGAGGTATCCACAGTACATCGATGTTGTCGCCAGTGGTCGGCGGAAGGTGCACGTGCCCGTCGACCTGGGACCGGACCGGAGCGACGCACGGATGCACGCCAAGACCGTAGGATCCTACGCAGTGCCGTAGGGGACCGCACCGCCACTTCCCAGCAAATTAGGGACACTGTTGCTCCTGGGGTATCGGCGAGGACCATTCGCAACCGTCTCCATGAAGCTGGGCTACGGTCCCGCACACCGTTAGGCCGTCTTCCGCTCACGCCCCAACATCGTGCAGCCCACCTCCAGTGGAGTCGCGACAGGCGTGAATGGAGGGACGAATGGAGACGTGTCGTCTTCAGCGATGAGAGTCGCTTCTGCCTTGGTGCCAATGATGGTCGTATGCGTGTTTGGCGCCGTGCAGGTGAGCGCCACAATCAGGACTGCATACGACCGAGGCACACAGGGCCAACACCCGGCATCATGGTGTGGGAAGCGATCTCCTACACTGGCCGTACACCACTGGTGATCGTCGAGGGGACACTGAATAGTGCACGGTACATCCAAACCGTCATCGAACCCATCGTTCTACCATTCCTAGACCAGCAAGGGAACTTGCTGTTCCAACAGGACAATGCACGTCCGCATGTATCCCGTGCCACCCAACGTGCTCTAGAAGGTGTAAGTCAACTACCCTGGCCAGCAAGATCTCCGGATCTGTCCCCCATTGAGCATGTTTGGGACTGGATGAAGCGTCGTCTCACGCGTTCTGCACGTCCAGCACGAACGCTGGTCCAACTGAGGCGCCAGGTGGAAATGGCATGGCAAGCCGTTCCACAGGACTACATCCAGCATCTCTACGATCGTCTCCATGGGAGAATAGCAGCCTGCATTGCTGCGAAAGGTGGATATACACTGTACTAGTGCCGACATTGTGCATGCTCTGTTGCCTTTGTCTATGTGCCTGTGGTTCTGTCAGTGTGATCATGTAATGTATCTGACCCCAGGAATGTGTCAATAAAGTTTCCCCTTCCTGGGACAATGAATTCACGGTGTTCTTATTTCAATTTCCAGGAGTGTATATATGTTGAAAGGGTACAGTACCGCCCAACATTGAAAATAGGTACAACATACTTCATTATCCCTGTCAGAACAACATATTTTTTCTAATAATAACTCAATTTAAATTAATACAGCGAACCTGGATACCAGTGTGGGAAAGAATGACAATTTATTTATTTAATTGATCACATGTGCACTCCCACAAAATGAATCCCTACATCCAGTTTGGTGAGATCTGTGAAATGAATGAATGTATGGTCGTCTGCTCACCGCAGATAGTGAATGTGAATATATGATCATCTTTGAGACGATCCTTTGGCCACCTTTGGTGGAACCAAAGAGATGAAACTTACCGGAGCTTTGAGCGCCTGAAATGTGGCTGACCAATACGGTAGCATGGTCTTCCCCCACCTTACAGAGGTGCGAGATGACCTGAAGAACGGCCATGTTTCAGTGCTCTGCCACTGGATCTTGTGCTGTTAAGACCTGTCTTAGGTGTGCTCCGTAAAGACAAGAGAGTGGAGACATGGTATGCATGTGGAATATTTAAGAGTAGTTTGAAACAATAATTTCTCTATTTCAGGAACTTTTGTGGGGAGAATTAAATGTCAGGCAGGTAATATTAATGGGATCGTAGTAATCTTCGGAAGTGACCAACGGTCACAATGAAACCACGTGTAGCAATAAGTTGAAATACTTCTGTGTGCTTAAGTTAAGCTGAATTACGAGCGTGTGTACTATAAGTTGAAATATTTAAGGAATGATGTGTGTAGGACTTGAAATTAGAGACGAGTACTTCCACGTGGTGAGTACTGTGTGAGTCTCAATCTGTGTATGAGACAAAGGATAAAGAGAAGCAAGGTGAGTCAGCCGCCTATCCAGCAACGCCACTTGGCTTGCATTGCATGGGAAGACGTGCATATATCTCCAGAGTTCATAGTAGGAAAGTAGAATTACGAAGTGGGGCAGTGTCGTGTGAAACTGGGATAAATATTAATTGAAGTGGGAAAGCTGAAAGTGATAATGTTGTGACTATTCCCTGTGTAGTATTTCATGTTGTAGTGTGGTGTATGTCATGTAATAAGTATGTGTGGTTTGCATGGGAGAGTAGTTAGGTAGTTGCAGAGGTAGTGGGTTATGCGTGTTCCTTTTGTACCACTCGGTCTGGAGGAAAGTTTCGTGATGATGGTTGTGAGAGTCGAAGTGTGAGATATAGCAAAAAGATCCACCATCCTATCCAGAAAGTGCACTGTAGCGTTGAATAATTACGAGACCATAAGATAGAGAATCACCAATGTAAAGCCATGCCCACTGGGCGGAATTTCTCATGTGTTATTGTTGTAGGGTATAGAATTTGTGTGTTTAGGTTAAAGAATTTATCGGAATAAATAAGATAGTGAAAAGAAAAAGATTGGTGGCCTTTTCCTTCGAATTGTACGTTGTCAAGATATCCAGAATTTATCATGTGTGTGCCACTCATATTCAGTGCGATGGCCACGTGTTGATAGAAGCCGTTAAATAAAAAAAAAAAAAAAGGAAAATGTGGTATTGTCAGTGTGTAGTGAACAGTCAGAGTTTCGTAAATTACTGATAGTCAGATGTGCGTTTCCGTTGCGCATTATTCATACAGGAGGATAATTTGTATCTTTATTGTGAGTACTAGAGTTCATGTTACTCGACAGATAAGAATGAATCCACTCGCTTGGCAGACCACTCATCTTGCAGGCCTGACTGCTTGATGCCACAGTATGAGCAAGGCATGTGGGTGCCTCTCATAATTTCGACCCTGCCAGAATATTCTGCTGTTAGGGTTTGCTGTTAAGATTTTTTTAATGGAATGTATTGTGATAGCGCTAAGAAGTAAATTTTTTTTTGTTTGCAATTTCTTTCTGGATTGGTGAGGATCTTTTATTTTTTTTTATGTAATCGCTTGCTACGTCGTCCAAGGCTGGAAGATCGTTGTATAAATTTTTGTTACGTAATGTCCGTAGTAACTAGGTCGCAGTCGAAAAGTGTAGTCACCATGGAGAATAGTGATTCTGGGGTGAACGTAGCAGTGCAGCAGCAAGTAGGTGTCGACCTTGGGTTAATGAGCGAGAACGGCAAACACTCGGAGGGGCTGAATTGTTCAGTGGTCCGCGTCTAGGTGATCATTTAAGCAGCGGGCTTTGTTCCTAATTGGGGGCTTTTCCCGACGACGCAGGCGAGCCGGGACTAGGTCAGGTATGCAGTGGAAGTGTTGCTACCCTTAGCGAAGCTACTGCTTCTCAGGCGAACGAGGTGAGCGCGTCGAAAGTAGCAAATGACAATGTACTACTGCTGTTTTTGCAGAGGATGGATAGAGATAATAAGGAAAGATTGGAAGCGATGGATAGAGATAATAAGGAAAGATTGGAAACGATGGATACAGATAATTAGGAACGAGATAGGGAGACTAAGGAAAGATTGGAAGCGATGGATAAAGATACTAACGAAAGATTGGAAGCGATGGATAAAGATAGTAAGGAAAGATTAGAGGCGATGGATAGGGGAAATAAAGAGGCAATGATGAAGCTACACACAGTTATCGATGAGCGTCTGTCCACAGTTAATAATCGGTTAGATGAGGGGGAAAAGAATCTGGATGCGTTGAAGCAAGTATGTGATGCCGTGAAAGAAAAAGCCAATAATTTGGAGGTACGAATAAGTGCAATGGAGAGTGATATTACAGAACGTAGGGACGTGTTGCCAGATGAGAGAATCAAAGAGGCAGTGGAGGACTTACTTGCAGATAAACAAGAGGCATTAGAAAGCGTGGAAGCTCAAGTCACCCGGCAGGAAGTGGCGCTAAATAAACACAGGGATGAAGTTGCGGAGGTAGTGGTCAGAATGAATACGATTAGCGCAGACGTAGAAAAGATCAGTATAAGAGGTGAAACGGGCTCAGACAGTACGCAGCGAGAGGTTTATGCCGAGCAGGAAGAGATACAATCACTATTACAGTTTAAAGAGGCGCAATTAGCAATAAATAGGAAACATAGGGAAGAACTAGCACAGATGCAATTAGCATGCAGTAGCGAAGGTGAAACACCAGCAGGTAGATTGCAGAGTGAGAGTGAGATAAATTCAAAAAAAGAAAATGGGCAGGAAGAGAAAGACGAACTCAGAGAGTTAGAAGAACGGTTGTTTCGGATAAAACAGGTGGCAAACCCAACTGGGTATAGTCCAAGGTTGGAAAACATAAATGCGGAAGAAGAATGTAGGAGGCACTTCGTGTCAGTACAAACGTACACTTGTTTTCCGGATCCAGATAACTACCAACATCCATGCCTGTGGCTGTCTCAATTTCAAGATTCATTACCTTCATCGTGGGGACCGCTCCTCAAAATGAAGTTTGTGTGTAATCATTTGAGGGACGAGGCTAGAGCGAAAATGCAGGAAGTTATTAAAGACTGTCGTAGCTACAAGATATTTTGTGACAAGTTTTTAAATGAATTCTGGTCGAGAAGTAGGCAAGACCATGTTAAGCAAAGCATATTGATGATGCCAAATTGTAACGAAGGTGTTATAAGAGATCCAATGGCGTGCTATCAGGAAATGTTGAGACGAAATTGGTATTTGGATGTGCCATACGAAACTGGGGAGCTCATTAGGATCTGTATAACGAAGTTGCCAGTGAGATTGCGCAGAGATATAGCGATAGCAGGCAGAGGCTTAGACGATTCTGCGTCATTTCAGCACTTGTTACAAGAATTGGGTAATGAGAGCAACATCGTGAACGGAGACACGACACATAAGTCAGACAGAGTCGAGGATAGGAACGGCAGAAACCATCAGAACGACAGGAGAGCATGGAATCCTGGCATTTCTTTCTTGTTGTAATAGATTGATGGATAGGAGAAACTAATCCAACATATCAGCCCTTAGCATCTTGCCTTAAAACACTTGCCACTGGCACTGAAAATTGTCTATGTAGCAGACATACTCCACTGATATGTAGGAATGCAAATACCATACTTCTGATCACAGAATAAAACACCAGTAATGGAATCTGTTAGGCTGGTCTCTCAGAGCAAAATTTGCAAATTTTGATTTGGAACACTAAAGTAAAAGGAGTTTCCTAAAAAAAAAAAAACAGTTGCTAAAAATGTTATGTAATAATGCGAATAAGTTCAGTTTAGTTAGTGCGATTTGACTATTGCAGGTACTTAACACGTAATGTAAAAAGTCAACATTGTGATCTGTATGGCATGGGGTACATTTATACTGCTGTTACAGGTAACATCAGTAATGTGATCGAAGTTTTTAAATTAGATGCCATCTGATCTATAGTATGTCATTGTCGTGGTGACATTTATAATGAAGTGCTGTGTATGGTTGTTCAGAATCTGGTGTTAGGGAAAGAGGCCACTAGCACCAAAGTTTCTAACACTTGCGCTGTACTTTTCTCCCAGCTTGTATACTCTCTGCACATATTTAATTTTCATGTAAGCACAGATTCCTAACTAGCAAATTCTTTGCTGTGTATAGTGGACCATTCAGAGTGAGGCGGATTGTCCATGAAAATGCTGTACTGATTGAGACGATCAAGGGAAAACAATCGCGTGGGCTTCATCACATTTCTAACATCAAATTATGGAAAAGTTAAGGATAGATCGAAAGTAGGCAATTTATGGTAGATAGTGTATTTATTTGTGGTGTGTAACGTTGTGCAAGGTCAAATCGAACATAAGAATTTTCAGGTGAGATGTCAGGAAGTATGACGGAATAGACTGGTCGAATGAGTCATGAACATGGGTCGACAGAGTGGTGTATGTACGTATTTTTGTTATATGAATAAGGATCAAGCAGAAATGACGTGATGATTAATGAATGGATAAAGATGGTAGATAGAGAGAGAAGCGACGTGATAAATAGTAGTGGATAAACGTGATATTTAAGGAGAGAAGCGACGTGAAGCAGTGTGATTAATAAAGAGAGATTCGACGTGATGAAACAGTGGTAAATAAAGGTGAGTAGAATTGAATAATGTGGAGATGTCTTAGATGTATTTTACAGAGAGGCCTGTGTATGCTGCAATCGAGATTGATGCGAATGGCGAAGGAAGACCAGGAAATGATGGAGTAATCAACGGACGGAGAGCCGAAATATGAATGAAGAGATGAGGACAACTGCACAACGTGAAGGGACATAAAGGGAGTATGAGATCCAGATGGTGAACGTTGTGGAATACTGACGTAAGATGTAATATAAGTGTAAATCTAATTCTTACCATAACACTTGCAATATGAAAAAAAATAACTTTTGTTGTTGTTGTTGAAGCCTGGTACCAGTATAACTAATCAAAACGGTACCAAGAATGTGTACAGTTATTTTGCAGGATGAATAATTTGTGTATTTTTTCTTCTTAGATGAAATGTCGCAATTCTAAGTTGATATTTAGCAGGATGAATAATCGGTAAAGTGAATGCAGAGGTAAGCCGATGGAGAGAGGTGCCAGAGTGAAAGGACGAATTCGGAGACTGGAAAGCTATCTCCGAAACAGCTTCATGTGTTATGTGGTTGAGTATAAGGGAGCAAAGGAATGGTATGTTGTCGTGAGTGTGGTGGTGTTAAGGTTAGCTGACTTCTAGACCTATTCTGTTAGTGAACTAATGGATTGAATGAGAAGGAAAATGTGATATCTGGTGAGTGAGAGTCGTAGAGTAGTGTGATCAATGCGCACACTCCTGTAAAGGGGATGCTACCGATCCATAACTAAAACATTATTGTTTTGTTGTTTGATTTGGATGAACCTCGATGGCAGGTCAGGATCTGACATCATGTGGATGGTACATACATGTTCTAGAAATGTTGATATATATAATAAAAAAGGTAAAATATATAAAGAGATACTAATTTCAGTCTGTCACAAGCACAAAGGTGCATTGTATGTTGTAGATTTAGAGTCATCAGTTTCTAAAATGTTTATTGTGTTAGGATGTTAAAGTAGTTTACTATTTAATAACGTGTGGTAGGTAATTGAGAGCTGTGTAGATTATTTCTTATTTTTTTGTTAGAACATTTTCAAGGGGTATTAATTTCAGTCTGTCACAAGCACAAAGGTTCATTGTATATTGTAGCTTTAGAATCAACAGTTTCTAATATTTTCACTGTGATAGGATGTTAGAGTAGTCTACTATTTTATATTGTATTTATGAGTTGTATAGATTGTTTCTTATTCCTTTTGTTTTTTTTTTTACACTTTCATGTTTTGTATGAGGGACGACAGGTACAATCAATAGCACAAGTGTGGGCTGTATATAAAAAAGAGATAAATGTTAATGTTGTATGTGTAGAAAACTAGGGTGTATAATTTTATGTTTTTTAGAACAAAGATTCTTTTATTACCAATGTATCTAATAGATCATACATGTAATCAATGAGTATTTAAATAATGTAAGAATATCCTTTTGTCTGTACTGTTGCGAGATGCATGGAAGGGTCTGAGTGGTTGGGTGTCTTAGCGCTGAGGGGCTACACAGAACGCGCCCGTACCACGTAAGCCAAGCAGACGTCGGCAGCAGAACCGCGGCACTCCCCACTCCACTGCCGGTCGGGGTACGCTCCACGTGCCCGCTACAGCAGGTCAACGGCCTGGGGCGACACGCACGTACCACTGGCCATTCATAAGTTCCGCCACCCTTACGACTGGGGAAAGTATCCCACGGAGGCAACAGCGGGTGGTTTCTTCTGCTCAAAGGTTCGCACGGCGGCGCCATGGCAGAATGAACGACGCGCGGCAGAGTCCGGTGGGCATTTTTACCAGCAACTATTAACTAGTACTGGACTGTGGAGCCGTGAAACAAGATGACTGCTCGTATGTCTCCATAAGGTGGAAAGTGAGGGACTGGTGTTTCCACGTTGTGAGTGGTGGAAAAGATTTTGTCTTTAGCAGACAGGACGATTGTTTTGTTTTGTCTTGACCATTGAACGGTGGGATCCATAAACGTTTGGCAGTGACTTGTTAAGTGTGCTTTGTGAATTGCATGTGGGACGCTTGGTATACTTAAAGAGGACAGTTGTCGTTTGGTGAACGTGAGAAACTAAAGTGGGACATTGACATTTGCATCTGTAGTAGGAGACATTTCTTTAATTGGTGCGGGAATAAGTGCTGTTTGTTGGAACTTACGACTTTTAATTACACCATGAACTGAAAGGACAGAACCGTGGGTAATAGTAGTTGTAGGGCCATTTCTGGACGAACAGATTCATGTGGATGGTACTCTGAGAGTGACTATGACATTTGTGTTTAATGTGAGATACAGTTTACTGTTCAGTGCATGTTCAAAATGCCGATTTGAGTGACTTAAAGACTTTCGTCTGGGTAACCATGGGAGAGCTTTGACACCAAGACAGTGTTTCTAGGGAACCTGTCAGCAACTTTTTTGACCCCAAGAAAATCACAGAATGAAATGATTCTGTGTGACTCGCAAGATAGGGAATAATGTATTTGTACTTGTAATTGTGTAAATTTTTTTATATGTTTCATTCCTGAAGGGACAGCAAGTGTAATTGTATTTTATTAACATTTGTGTTTAGAATAGTTAGTGTTTGTTTTTTGTTTGTTCTGGGTTATCAAGTACACGTAACATGTTTATTAGAATATTTGGTACAATGATGCTTTGATTATTAGCCAGTGGCATAATACTAATGTAGCGGCTCTTGTTGCATCGGTCAGTAAGGTTGTCACAGGGGACAAGAGTTTGCATTGCACAACAAATATCAGAATTAACTGATGCATTTTGATGTTGTGGACAGTAATGATCTTGTTGGTGTGTTGACTGAAGCCACTTATTTGCATTATCACAGTGGTGATATTTCACATTAAAGTGTAATGACGGCTAGTCGAAATGCAAGTTCTTGTCGTCTAAATGTGTAACAGAGAAATGGGCAGTAGAGTAAGATACGAGAGCTACTGGTGGATTCAAGCACTTATTGCTAACTATTTATTGCGTGTATTGATCAAAGTTGATGGACTGACTGACTCAGCAGCAGGTATTTGTACTGGCGGACAAGGATAAGGTTAAACTCACAGTCGAGTAGTGGTGGCAATTGCTTAAGTGCTGATAGTTAATTAGGTATGACATGATGTCTTAGATGAAATATTACGTAACCAGTATGTAACTCGTGGTATATTTCATTGTTTTTCTTCTCAGTTTTATTTCTCTGTAGGTTTGATGTGTATTTTAGAGTAATGGTATGGAGCCTGACATTCTACATGTAACTAGTGTACGCAATGTTTCTCTTTTGTTGATTTTGTTTTGTATTTAAACTTTGCTGTGTAAAGGTTTTTGCCTCGAAACTTATGAATGTCAGATTACTTGCTCTGTGTTTGGACGGTGAGCTATTTAAATTTTCATGAGTACAATTAGTATTTTTTTTTTTGTTTTAGAATTATTGAAGTTTGGATTACTCCTAAAAATAACGGAGATCTCGGTAACTAAGCCAATTTTTATCTCCACATTATTTTTTATTTGTATGATGCGAGGTTTTATTTGTCATTTGTATTGTTGTAAATATGTATGTGTACGTTACTCCGGATTGTGGAGAGTTCAATAATGCAACAACTGTGTCAATAATTTGGTAAAGTAACAGCATTTTGTCGTCTATTTGAGGTCGCCAGGGGCTAAGGTCTCCTCCTGGTTATTATGATGACTTGCTACGTTTGTTCTAATACAGCTTTCTTAAAAAAAAATGTTCGGAACTACCCCCGCATTGCAAGGATAGTACCGTGCCATTTTTTTCTGCATGGGTAGTCGGTGGTGAAATGGTACAGTACCGCCCGACATTGAAAATAGGTACAACATACTTCATTATTCTTGTCAGAACAACATATTTTTTCTAATAATAACTCAATTTCAAGTAATACAGCGAAGCCGGATACCAGTGTGGGAAAGAATGACAATTTATTTATTTAATTGATCACATGTGCACTCCCACAAAATGAATCCCTACATCCAGTTTGGTGAGATCTGTGAAATGAATGAATGTATGGTCGTCTGCTAACCGCAGATAGTGAATGTGAATATATGATCATCTTTGAGACGATCCTTTGGCCACCTTTGGTGGAACCAAAGAGATGTAACTTACCGGAGCTTTGAGCGCCTGAAATGTGGCTGACCAATACGATAGCATGGTCTTCCCCCACCTCGACAGAGGTGCAAGATGACCTGAAGAACGGCCATGTTTCAGCACTCTGCCACTGAATCTTGTGCTGTTAAGACCTGTCTTTGGTGTGCTCCGTAAAGACAAAAGAGTGGAGACATGGTATGCATATGGAATATTTAAGAGTAGTTTGAAATAATAATTTCTCTATTTCAGGAACTTTTGTGGGGAGAATTAAATGTCAGGCAGGTAATATTAATGGGATCGTAGTAATCTTCAGAAGTGACCAACGGTCACAATGAAACCACGTGTAGCAATAAGTTGAAATACTTCCGTGTGCTTAAGTTAAGCTGAATTACGAGCGTGTGTACTATAAGTTAAAATATTTAAGGAATGGTGTGTGCAGGACTTGAAATTAGAGATGAGTACTTACACGTGCTGAGTACTGTGTGAGTCTCAATCTGTGTATGAGACAAAGGATAAAGAGAAGTACTTGTCCATGGTATCATTTGAGGACTCGCGTGTGTGATGAATATGCTCTTAATATTACTTTGCATGTTAGGTTTCCGTGTGACGCTTGATTCAAACTATAACGCTCTGAGAGAGAAGCAAGGTGAGTCAGCCGCCTATCCAGCAACGCCACTTGGCTTGCATTGCATGGGAAGACGTGCATATATCTCCAGAGTTCATAGTAGGAAAGAAGAATTACGAAGTGGGGCAGTGTCGTGTGAAACTGGGATAAATATTAATTGAAGTGGGAAAGCTGAAAGTGATAAAGTTGTGACTATTCCCTGTGTAGTATTTCATGTTGTAGTGTGGTGTATGTCATGTAATTTAAGTATGTGTGGTTTGCATGGGAGAGTAGCTAGGTAGTTGCAGAGGTAGTGGGTTATGCGTGTTCCTTTTGTACCGCTCGGTCTGGAGGAAAGTTTCATGATGATGGTTGTGAGAGTCGAAGTGTGAGATATAGCAAAAAGATCCACCATCCTATCCAGAAAGTGCACTGTAGCGTTGAATAATTACGAGACCATAAGATAGAGAATCACCAATGTAAAGCCATGCCCACTGGGCGGAATTTCTCATGTGTTATTGTTGTAGGTTATAGAATTTGTGTGTTTAGGTTATAGAATTTATCGGAATAAATAAGATAGTGAAAAGAAAAAGATTGGTGGCCTTTTCCTTCGAATTGTACGTTGTCAAGATATCCAGAATTTATCATGTGTGCGCCACTCATATTCAGTGCGATGGCCACGTGTTGATAGAAGCCGTTAAATAAAAAAAAAAAAGGAAAATGTGGTATTGTCAGTGTGTAGTGAACAGTCAGAGTTTCGTAAATTACTGATAGTCAGATGTGCGTTTCCGTTGCGCATTATTCATACAGGAGGATAATTTGTATCTTTATTGTGAGTACTAGAGTTCATGTTACTCGACAGATAAGAATGAATCCACTCGCTTGGCAGACCACTCATCTTGCAGGCCTGACTGCTTGATGCCACAGTGTGGGCAAGGCATGTGGGTGCCTCTCAGTATTTATTGTGCTTTGTGCATCAAGATGTTAAGTGTTACACAAGATTTTTTTTCCTTTCCTAACCACACCTGGGGAGGGTTTACACCTTTTCTGTGGGATGGTAGCCATAGCATGAATAAATTTTGTTGGGAAAGACATTGTACCTTTTTTGTTGGCTGAGTTGCAATGGAATGACATTGGTTGCATGAATTTTTTGAAGGGGGTTAGTTATACTTAGTTGTTAGGTACAAATCATTGTCATTCTGCAGAAAGGTGCAATTATCTCAGAACCCTTCGAATAATTGTATTTTCAATATTAGTACTGTAGTATTAAGTTTCCTTTCCTTTTACTTCCGTTCAGAAATTAACATTGATAACTGCGCTACACTTTCCATCAGCATTCCATAGTAGGAAGTTGGGGCCACTTGTAGCACCTGGTGTGGGGTGAGGGGGAGTTGAACAGAGCAGGTATGTAGTTTATTCGTAATACAAAAATTGACCAAACTCTTGGAAAGTATTGATCGAAGGAAGGTTTTGTATGTCACCTCGCCTTTGGGTGGAACACATTTTCTGAGGATTCTTCCAATGCAACTCAGTTCAGCATCTGCCTTACTTGCAATTAATTTTTGTGGCTGTTATACTTAAAATCGTTTTATAAATGCACTCTTAGAAATTTTATGGATGTAGCTGCTCGCAGTGATTGCCCTACCATTATGTGTGCACACAATAATGAGAAGCCTATTTCTACATAATATGTTACATTTCTTTATGATGAGGGTCAGTCTACACTCGCTGCCTCAGGAGTCAATGCTCTGCAGGTCTTCCTGTATTTCTTTACGATTTTCTAATGTTGTATACAACAGAATCATCCACATAAAAAACTGAGGAACTTTTGACATCATCCACTGGACCATTCATATATGTTATCAAGCGTAATGGTCCTATGACACTCCGCTGGATTGTGCCCAAAGTTACTTTTACGCCTTAAGATTTCCCTCTGTTGATAACGATGTGTTGTGTTCTGATTGCTAAAACATCTTCGAACAAATCACACAGCTTGTCTGATATTTCGTGTGTTCATATTAACTTCATTGAGAGGTTGTGTAGAACTGTATCTAATAACATCGGAAACCACTCACGTTGAAACACTTAATGTCTACCAACTGCTAATGGACAAACCTATCATGATGCACAATTACAATAAATAAACAATGTAGCCCCTTACAGCTCTGAGCAGGTTCATACAAAGCAATGAAGCTCACTAATGAAAGCTGATACAATGTTTTAAGAGTAAGTTACAAGAGGTGGTATGAGATGGGGTGTATATAAAAAGAGATGTTAATGTCAAATCCAATTTATTCTATAGCAAACTAGCGTCAGTATTTCTAAGTTGCTTCCCTAAAAAGTTTCTATGAAAACTGATTTTAAAAACTTGTAAGCCATGAATAAGTAAGGGAACTAAAATCTCATGTAAAAGTAAGGGAGATCTCTACATAAACGCCAGAATAAGTGAAGATCTGATGTTACTTGCACACTAAAAACATTCTTTAATACTTTAAGGGAAGTCATTAAGTGTCAAGCATTTAATAATACAAGGAATAAAATAAAACTACATGAGATATTGTCAAATGGAAGACAGTACTGCCACTAGGTGTACAACATACCATAACAATTAAGCGAAATCACAAGTTGAGACTGATAAATCACAAGTTGCATGTACAGGTTGGGGCAAATAAAAATGGCCCAGGCGAATGGATACTATTGGACGTTAATGTATGCATGTAACCACACGCTTTGATACAGTCCAGTTAAGATTGTAGTGTGGGCTGTGTCAGTTTGAGTGGAGCAGTGCAAATGGGACAATGGTACTGACAGTGGAGCAGGAGGTGTTCGTTGTGGAAAGTCACATGACAACAAAACCGTAGAAATGGTGTAGTCAGTTGTTTGCTGAGAAGTTTAATGGTATCAAAGTGCAAGCAAAGAGTGTCATGCAATGCTTAGTCACAAAATAGCGTTAGACAGGATGTGTTTTGAACATGCCAAAAACCATTCCGAAATGTGCCTTCACACAAGAAAATGTGCCTACAGTTCACCAGAAAATGCTTCAGAGTCCTACCAAATCAACACAACAACAGTTACAAGAGACTGGCATGTCATGTCAATCATGTGGAAGAACACTTCTCCCGGACCTACCTATGTATTCCTACCGAGTGTCTTATTAAAATCAGCAGATGCTCTTCAGCAACTCCTGTATTATGAGTCGCTGTTCACTGAGATAACAATGAATGGCTTGGAAATAATCTGTTATTTATGTCTCATGAAGCCTCATTTCACCTGAGTGGTTACATCAATCACAGGTTCTTGGCAGTGGAGAATCGGTGTAACTTCCACAAAACACCATTGTGTCATCAGAAGGTTTGTTGTACAGTGACTGCACACCCCTTTATTGGTCCCCTCTTCTTTCTTCAGATTCTGATTTCAATATGTTACATTGCCACAATTTTGAAACAATTTGTGGCAGCATTAACAGAGATGGAAAGACCTACAGCTACTCCAACAGCATGGAGGAACTGCCCATACAACTGGCCAAACCTTCGAGCACATTTACACAAGCTTTATGCCTGGCAGAGTTGTTAGCAGAGGTCAGTCTGGTTCCAGCCCTAGGTGGCCATCAAGTTCACCTGATCTGTCAGTGAGCGACTACTTGGTGTAGGGAGCCCTCACGTCTAAGTTGTATCATAGAAACACTTATAGTCTTCAAGAACTCAGCAGAACATTTCGGATGAGATTGTAGCAATTCCAGCAGTCCAACTTCGGCTCACCTTCAGCATCTCGCTGACCTAGGCCAAAAAGTGCCAAGACACGAATGGTGGTCACTTTCAACATCTGATGTAGTCAGAATAGTACTGTATTTCCTTTCCTCTGCTGTGTGTCTTTGTACCCTGTAATTCTGGTCTCTGGGTCACTTTTATTTGCCCATCCTGTACTTCTAACCATCAGTTTCTAAATATAGTAGCAAAAATAGGATTAAATGGGTCAGTTGAAGAAGCAAGAGAATGTATTAAAAACGTCACTCTACAAAACTTTAAGCAACTAGAAGTGGTATGAACATCTTTCACTGGAACTGAGAGAGTTTTAGAAATTTTCAAAAAACAATAGCTAACATGGTATTGATGGAATTTCAAACAGAATCCTGGAAAAATGTTCTTATTTAATAAGTAATGTCCTTAATGATGTATGTAATGCATGAGTGGCACAGGGTATTTTTCCTGACTGATTAAAAAAAATTAAATGTTAAACGACTTCATTAGAAAGGTGACAAAAATGCTTAAACAATATTGTCCAGTTTCCTTACTGACAGGTTTATCTGAAATTTGCGAAAAAGTAATGTAGCGAGATGTAGTCTCACATTTAAGCAGAAGTAATGTACTTAGCTTACCACAGTTTGAATTCCTGATGGGTTGTCAACTGAGAATGCTACTTATACACTCACTCTCCATATATTACAAGCCTTTAATACTAGAATATCGACAGATGGTACTTTTTGTGATTTTTAGAAGGCATTTGATTTGGTAGGTCGTGTAACTCTCTTAGAAAAACTTTTTTGGAACAGATAACTTGACAAACACCTCATTTTGACCTTACTTAACAAACGTAATGCAAAAGGTCGTGTTGAATAAGAAACACAATGGTGAAAGGGTACAAAATTTTAGAGACTGAGCAAAAAAAAATCACAAATGGAGTCCCATGGGATTCAGTTTTTTATCCACTCTATTAAGCGCTTATTAATAGATGAATGGTTATCTGGTGATTTGCAAACATAAAGTGGGGGAAGGTAGACATTGTGAAACTCTACAGTCTACTGTAAGTTTCATCTTCCACAAAGTTTTTCTTGTTAGTCACTGAATTTAATTAAAATTTAAAAAAATTAGTATAAGAACTGAATCACGGAATTATTGAGCATAACTAACATGTCAATATTGTCAATATTAATAAAAAAGATACAGGTGAGCATATGGGAACAGTTCAAATATAAGCTTTAAATCAAATATCCCTAGCAAGCAGGAGCTTAAGCCACAACAAAAAGAATAAGATAATCAGACAAAACTCTACAAATACAATGCCTGCATTTTGTGCTTCAGAAATACCAGATGGGATGTAGGTGAAATAACCTTACCAAAAGGGATGGGTTTGTCTGAGAAACTGTCATCACAGTATAATGTGGTTTATTCAAATAAAACATCATTTTAAAAACTCACAAAGTAGTTCTAAACTATGGTCTGTCGTTACCTTTTATATAATTAACTAACTCACTTATAGTATTATAATACTGAGTGCTGAGGTACACTGCATTAATAAATCTACAGGTATGCATGGGAAAAATTCACACAAACATGTACAATTCACACATGCAAGAAGAGAGATATAAATAATTTTGCCCATCACAATATGTCAAAGGATCGAAGGTTCATCCCTATCGCTATTATCAAATTATTGTGAATAAGAATAGTATGGAACTCTTTCTGACAAAGAAATTTATTGGCATCATCTTGCATATGAAACTAAGGTACGCTGGTGTGAAACAATCACAAATATTCTGAATATTCATGAGCAAAGAAAAATTACTAACACTGCTGAAAACTTCAAGAACACAGATGTAAACCCGTATAGACACCAGTACCAATAAAATATCACACAAAATTAAGAATAAAACTTATTTAAGGTAGTACTGAAATTATACACAGTGCAATTACCACCACTTGGTATGAAAAAAGCTACACAATCTTAAAACTCAAACGAAATGAAAAGTAGAAGAGAGAAAACACATACATACCAGGAAAGTACACACATACATTTCAGTTAAAAGAGCAATCAGACAACTGAATTTTAAAGCTATGCTGGTGTAAGAAATTTCCTACGTCATATGTTCTGCTCACAGGAAGCGAGGAATGGAAAAACTTACTGCTTGCAAAAAAATACACTCTGAAAAATGTAAGAATTCGACTATCGAACTTGAAAATGAACTTTCAGATCAAACATGTACATCAGTTGGAACAGCTACACATTAACACACTTACCAGTGTCAAGTTGCTCTTAGGAGTACCACCCTCACTCACCAAAGGTCCAGACCTGAATGAGGAGAACACATTCTCCCTGCCACAAACTTCCCCCAGGTAGCCAGAAGAGACCAGAGGGGTCCTTTCCACAACCAACTTAACTACTATCGAATGACTACCGAAAGTGTACGGATCTCTTTGCCTTAAGTGAGAAAGCTACGTTGGCTACATTGTTGCTACCACATCAGACAGCCAGATAGGGTACTGCTACGACATATAAGACAAATTAAACATGCACACTGACTCACTCATTCATATTGGTGATAAAGAGGGAATGGAAATTTGTGAGCACAAAATGTAGATAATGTACTTAGGATTAGATGCTTACTGGAAGAATTGATACTTTTATGTGATTGTGTATGACTGAACGTAGGCAAACTCGAAGTAGAAAAGTAAATGAGAAATAGTACGAAATACAAGCAAAATAGTTCCAGACAAATCTAACAGAGACGTTTCACAGCCGCTATGCCCTGTGAAAAAGACTGTGTAAAGAATGTACTTGTCGTGCTAGGGCATTATCAAGCATTCTCTCAAAAAAAGGAGAAAATGAAGAAGGAGAAAAACAGGGGACAAAATAGCAGCCCAAATAGTAGATAAGTTATAAATAAATTAAAGAAACAGTTAACCAATGATAAAAAACATAACAAGTAATCTAAAGCTGAAGTATAAATGTGTAAACTGAATCTACTCTGATTTAAACATGGACCTCATTTGGTCACCAAGATTAACATGATGTTCAGTTGATGAGTTTAAAATAAGAAAAGTAGGCGTATGTGACTCTTATAGAGCCTACCATCACATGCTTAATCCAAAAGCCAAGCCAAAATACAAGTACTTTATATGTACGACTTGAGAACATAATGAGTTAAAAGTGAATATAAAAGCGACATAAAAAAAATTGTGTTTAGGTAGAATGTGAATAGCGACTGTAATACCTTACAGAATGCAACACACAAAATATATCAGAATATAAATTTAGTATGAGCAAAGACATAATAAGTAGGTATATTTACTAAAGGGAGAGATCAATAAGTTAAAAAATACAACAAGTTGAAAGATTATTGTGAGTGTTATAAAAATATGAATGAGAAAGAAGTTTTTATGTGGCACCATTGTACACAGTTCCATATGTCACACAGGTAATACATTATCCATGAGAAACAATAGTGCCATAAAAAATAATTTGAGGAAAAAATGAGTTTACATTGGAAATATAATTTTGTCGAAAATGTTTGTGAGTCGTTTCTGACATAATGGTGCGTAATAAAAAAAATGGATTATTTAATAAGCAAATTTTAAAATATATCCCGGCCATACCCAAAGTGATGGGAAACATATAATTATTTCGATGAATCATTAAACTTGATGTCTATCTCATCATCAGTTTTATTGAAAATTTGCATGCAGGGTTTGTTTGCATCGGACAGAAATGGGCAGTACTTAGGCACCGTTTTCACACTCAGTCATTAACCTGTATTGAATTCCAAAGCAAGAGGGCCACGTCGTTTTGGCAGTTTATGAAATATGCACTCAGTTGCTGCGTGCGATCTCGCTGCTGCCGTAGCCTCCATCATCGACCATGCAACTTATGGTCGTGTAGTGCGCCGCCTCCATGCGTCGTCAGTGACATCGATTTCTAATCCGCATTCGATCGTCTATGGTAGCTCTGTGCAAGGGAGACACGAACTGGTACTTCTGTGTGTCGCTCTCAGCAACAGAGACATCGATCGAGGTGCAGTCGCCCGATGACTCAGCCTGCCATTGACTGGCGTGCCCCCTTGGGACAGCCATTGGGACTGGTGCAAGTCTTCATGTGTCGTCAGTGACGTCGAATTGTGATGCGCGTTCGATCGTCTATGATATCTGTGTGCAAGGGAGACACAAACTGGCTCTTCTGTGTATCGCCCTCAACAGCAGAGGCATCGATCGTGGTGCAGTTTCCTATTGACATAAGTCGCGATTGAGCAGCATGCACCTCAGCACAGTGCACGCCGAGTTTTGGCTGTGTCACCATATAAATGGTTGTTAATGGGTGAATGGTTATCTGGAGAGTGATTTGCAAAAATAAACTGGGGGAAGTTAGCCAATGTTGAACTCTGTAGTCTATTGTAAGTTTTGCATGCCACAAAATTTTTGTGGGTCACCACTCAGTTCGGAATATTTAATGTAAGATCAGAATTAATCAGTGAATTGTTATGTATAACTAACATGTCAATATTAATAAAAAGAATCAAGTGAATATATGGAATGAGCACATGGGAACAGTTTAAATATAAACTTTAAATGAAATAATTCAGAGCAAGCTGGAGTTTAAGCCACAACAAAATGAATAAGGTAATCAGAGAAAACTCTACAAATACAAGGCCTGCATTTTGCGCATCAGAAACACCAGATGGGATGTAGTAGAAATAACCTTACCAAAGGGGATAGGTTTGTCTGAGAAACAGTCATCACAGTATAATGTGGTTTATTCAAATAAAACATCATTTTAAAAACTCACAAAGTAGTTCTAAACTATGGTCTATCGTTACCTTTTATATAATTAACTAACTCACTTATAGTATTATAATACTGAGTGCTGAGGTACACTGCAGTAATAAATGAAAAGGCACCCATGGGAAAAATTCACATAAACATTTACAATTCACACATGCAAGAATAGATATAAAAATAATTTTGCCCATCACAATATGTCAAGAGCTCAGAGGTTCATCCTTATCGCTATTATTAAATTATTGTGAATAAGAATAGTATGGAATACTTTCGGATAAATTAATTTATCGGTATCATCTTGCACATGAAACTAAGGTACGCTGGCGTGAAACACTCACAAATATTCTGAATATTCATGAGCAAAGAAAAATTACTAACACTGCTGAAAACTTCGAGAACACAGATGTAAACCCGTATAGACACCAGTACCAATAAAATATCACACAAAATTAAGAATAAAACTTATTTACGGTAGTACTGAAATTATACACAGTGCAGTTACCACTACATGGTATGAAAAAAGCTACACAATCTTAAAACTCAAACGAAATGAAAAGTAGAAGAAAGAAAACACATACATACCAGGAAAGTACACACATACATTTCAGTTAAAAGAGCAATCAGACAACTGAATTTTAAAGCTATGCTGGTGTAACAAATTCCCTACATCACATGTTCTGCTCACAGAAAGCGAGGAATGGAAGAACTTACTGCTTGCAAAAAAATACACTCTGAAAAATGTAAGAATTCGACTATCGAACTCACCAAAGGTCCAGTCGTGAATGACGAGAACACATTCTCCCTGCCACAAACTTCCCCCAGGTAGCCAGAAGAGACCAGAGGGGTCCAACCAACTTAACTACTACGGAAAGTGTACAGATCTCTTTGCCCCTTAAGTGAGAAAGCTACGTTGGCTACATTGTTGTTCCCACATCAGACAGCCATATATTGCACTGCTACCATACATAAGACAAATTCAATATACACACTTACTCACTCACTCGTCAGATGATAAAGAGGGAAAGGAAATTTGTGAGAACAAAATGTAGATAATGTCTATAGGATTAGATGCTTACTGGAAATCACTTTAACGTGATTGTGTACTATTGAATGGGAACAAACACGAAGTACAAAACTAAATTACAAATAATTGATCGTGACAGCACGAAATGCAAGGTAAATAGCATGAAACGAATCTAACAGAGACGTTTCACTATTACTTATATACAGCATGTGAATGAGCTTCACTTATCATTCATCAAGGATAACTGGTACTTTTGCAGATGATTATAGTGTTTCTATAATAAATCCCATTAGAGAGAAAGCAACAGAAGAGATCATTAAGTGGTTGTCTGTAAACGGACTCTAGCTAAGTTTTGATAAAACACACTATATTCAGTTCTGTACTACAAACATGTTAATCCCAATAAGCGATGTAACAGGAGTCACTAAATATGGTAGAACGCTCCAGATTTTTGAGTGTACAAATTAATGAGTATTTGAAATGGAAGAGGCATATCATTGAGTCTCTTGAGCAGTTATGTTCAGATGGTTTTGCTCTTTGTATAATTGCTAGTCTTGGAAAAGAACAAATAAACCTCTTGACATATTTTGCATATATCCATTCAATAATGTCTTATGGAATGATTTCCTAGGGTAGTTGACCACTCTGAAAGGAAGTATACATTGCCCAAAAGCAAGCGGTAAGAATGTGTGTGAAGTTGGACTGTGGCCATCATGTAGGTACCTTCTCAAGAAGTTAGGTATTTAAACTGAACAGTCACAGTACACATATCCACTAACGAAAATAATTATACATAACATGTCTCCATTTGAGAAGAACCTTAATGTAACTCTTCAGGCTTTCCCGGCGATCTAATGACATCTTGGGTTGTCGGGTATTCTGCAGATGTCATTAGATCGCCGGGAAAGCCTGAAGAGCTACATCAAAAGTCTCTACGGGGAGGAGATGTATCAGAATATCAAGAAGCTGGAAAAGCTACGGCAGAAGAAAGGGAAGATGCTGAGTTCTCTCAGTTTTTTGCTGAGGTGTCGAGATATAGAAGTGGTACCAGTATTTGCCAGAATTAAACATCACATCAACTCCAGAGCGGCGAACAAGATAAAACGCAGAGCCAGCATGGCACTGGTGAGAGAGAGGATTCGAGATATGCGCCACAGGTTAGATGTTGTGGCCAGGGAGCTGTTACACATTCATCTGTACATGGCAGCCTCCTTAACAAGAGAAGATTGGGATTGGGTAGACTGTGCCTCCTGGTCTTTAGCTGAGTGTGCTAGAAGGAATGCCTCATCTTGCCAATCTGCAAAGTTTGACCGCATGAGCAAGAAAGCACAGCAGATGGAAGAGACACGCACGGTGACGAATCTGAGTGGCATACAGTTTGATGATACAACCTTAAAGGTACTCAGCAAGGGTCTCAACTTTGCTACGACCCCTAGAAACGTACCCATTTCAGGTTTCGTCAGTGCTGTAGAGCAAGTTGCAGCCACACTTCCACCTAGTGTGGCAGAGGAAGTCCGCCGAGAGACCTGCAGGGCCCTCACCAAGGCCAGGCCGCCGAAATCGAACATCACAACCGAGGGGAGGCTTGCACTCAAGAAACTACGGGAAGACAATAGCATTGTGGTACTGCCAGCAGGCAAAGGGAACTCCACTGTCATCTTGCAGCGGGTGGATTATGATGAGAAAGTACGCCATCTTCTGGAGGACCCTGCATACAGAATTCTGGAGTGTGACCCCATAGACAAGGTGGCCAAGAAGACTAGTGCTCTCTTGAAGGAAACAGGGATGCCTGATAAGATCATCAGACAACTACTGGAAAAAGCGCCAGTGCCACCTAGACTGTATGGTCTGCCTAAAATACACAAGGAGGGCGTGCCCCTACGTCCTATTGTCAGTAATATTGGGGCACCTACGTACACAACAGCCAAGTACTTGAAAGGTCTCCTGTCTCCATATGTGGGGAAATGTATTCACCATATCCGCAACTCAGAAGATTTCCTGCAACGCCTCAAGCAACTGCACATCACAGATTCGGACATCATGTTTAGTTTTGATGTGGTATCGCTGTTCACCAGGGTCCCACTGAAGGACTCACTAGAACTGATTGCAGAGAAATTTGACGGTGCTCTGTTGGACCTGTTCAGTCATACACTGACATCCACATATTTCCTGTACAGAAACCAATATTACGAGCAAACTGAAGGTGTAGCTATGGGCAGCCCACTGTCCCCTGTGGTTGCCAATATGTTTATGGAGAGTTTTGAGGAGAGGGCATTGGAGACAGCCACATTTAAACCCACATGCTTCTTTAGGTATGTGGATGAAACCTTCGTGATCTGGCCACATGGGATGGACAGGCTCAATGAGTTTCTTGAACATCTTAACTCATGCCACCCTAATATCAAGTTCACCATGGAACTGGAGAAGAATGGCCAGCTGCCATTTCTGGATGTACTAGTCCAGAGGAAAGCAGATGGATCAATTGGCCACAGTGTGTACCGAAAACCAACACACACTGATTTATATCTGCAGGCCAGCAGTTATCACCACCCTGCACAGAAGAATGGGGTTCTGAAGACTTTGGTCCACAGAGCACGTGCCCTGTCAGACCAAGAGAATCTACCCATAGAGATAGAACGTCTCAAAACAGTTTTCTCCAGGAATGGATACACAGACAGACAAATTGAGAGGGCACTCCGACCAGCCACTATACCACAGGTTCCTGAAGAAGACCAAGATGAAGCAAAGAAGGTGGCATATCTGCCCTATGCTGGCTCTATTTCTGCCAGAATCAGTAGGATCCTCCGTAAACACAATATCAAGTGTGTTTTCTGTCCATCCAACAAGATCGGGGGACTGCTGGGGAGTGTCAAAGACGACCTGGGGTTACGAAAACCGGGGATTTACAATATACCTTGTCAATGTGGCATGTCCTACATTGGCCAGACGGCAAGAACTGTGGAGATCAGGTGCAAAGAACATCAGAGGCACACTAGATTAAGACAGGTGACTAAGTCAGCCATTGCTGAACACTGTCTAGAACTAGATCATGCCATGAAGTATGAGGATACCAAGATTCTAGCACAAACACCCAGATTTTGGGACAGTGTTATAAGAGAATCGATAGAGATTAAAATGGCTGACGATCTTATGAATCGTGACACAGGGTACCAGCTAAGCAGAGCCTGGGATCCGGCTCTGGAATTGTTAAAGGAGCAACGGGGCCAGCTGCAACACTACACAAACAGAAGAACCAGAGACATGGAGATGGTAAACGAGCCCCTGACGGACTGCCAGGCGCACCAGACCGAAGATGGAACACCCAGAAGTGGGACTGGTGGGCGCGGACCGCAGAGGGGACATCCAGAGCCGCAGTGGACGAAAAACGGAGTGGCAACGCTCCAACAGGTCGTGGTGAGCGGGCGCGGACCGCAGGGGGAACGCTTGGTACCCCAGACCGTAGATGAAACCCCCAGGAGCGGGTTTGGTGGGCGCGGACCGCAGAGGGAACACCTAGAACCGCAGCGGACGGAAAACGGAGCAGCAACGCTCCAGCAGGTCGCAGGGAATGGGCGCGGACCACAGAGGAAGCGCCTGCAGCTGTACCAGGTCCACTCGAGCAGCAGTCTCAGGTCGCACCTGATGAAGGTCTCGAGCTACGTGACCGAAATATCGTGCAAGTACGACGCTGATATCCGGCAGAATACCCGACAACCCAAGATGTCAAGAACCTTAATGTTCAAGGCTACAATACTTGGGGAAAAGAGACTTTTATTACCCATCATCAAACCTATCAGTGCCTCAGACAGGAGTTCAATAAGAAGTAAAAAAAATTTTGATAATTTGCCCAGTTATGTAAAATGTCTGACAAGTAACAAAGAAAGTTTTAAATCTAACCTAAAGTCATTTCCCCCAGACAACTCTTTCTATTCAACATATTTCTGAAAAACTGGAAACTTTTAAAAAATAATGATAATAGAATCATTTACGTTTAGGTGTAACTGTATGGACAGGAATGAAAAATAATGCGTTCATTAATGTTAACACTAATCATGTATACACATCGAGTAAACTGAAACATCCCACATGATTTACAGAAAAGCATCATTCAAATAATCTATGGGGCATATAACTAATGAACTAACTGATGGTACACAATATCAATCTGAGCGTCAATCGCTACTGTTTTCTGGGTGTCAGAGACGGACAAAGCAAGCTGGGTTTCACATGATTGTTGTTTTTAAGTCTAAAGCTGTTTTCTACAGAAGAGATTTTTAGCCTCCAGAAGTGTCAAAACTGTAAGCATGAAACATGTGCCAAAATTATACAACATGTCGACATCAGAAAAATAGGCCTATAGTTTCATGCATCTGTTTGACAACCATTCTTGGAATCAGGAATGACATGTTGTTTTTTACTGTCATTAGGAAGGATCTGCTCCGCCACCAATCTACAGTAGCACTTCGCTACTAGCAGAGAAAATATTCTTGGCCAAAAATGTGTTGTAAGAACAATGAATGGAGTAGACTGTAAATGCAGTTAAAAAAAACTTGAATAGAAACTAACTAATTCTGCTACTACATCCCATGGCATGGGCGTACCCAGCGAGGGGCAGGGGGGGGGGCAGCTGCCCCCCCCTAGAAGATATTCACAGTTTTTCACTAGTTTACTATTTTATTTAATAAGAAATGCTGCATGTTTTCTCGGATTGTACAAGTGCATTCTTGTATTTAAAATGTTTATTAAAAGCAGTTTTTCACTGGTTTACTGTTTTATTTAATAAGAAGTGCTATATGTTTTCTCGAGTCCTTGTTTCCTGAGACTAGTATGACCTGCCCCCCCCCCCCCCCCCCCCAGTTCAAATCCTGGGTACGCCCTTGTCCCATGGTTTATGTGCTCCATTAGTAAAAATATTGAGTTATAAGAAAACAGTAAATATCTGAAAACAACACAATGAGGAAGCATGATTTCCACAGTGATTGTAAAAATCTGATGGTCCAGACGGCTGTGTAGTATTCTCATCATCATCTTCGCTTCTCCTGTATGCAGCATCAGGCCAAGTCTCTGCTTTCCTCCATCGTAACATCATTTTTCTTTTACAACTGTTTAATTTCAGTCCACATTTCTTCTTCTTAAACCCATCTTTATTGTGTCAGTCCATCTAGCTCTAGGTCTCAATCTTGCCCTCAAACTTGGCCTCTATCATTCGTTTTGGTAACCTTCCATCTTTCATTCTTTTTACATCCTGCAGCGACATATTTAGGGAACCTGGAGTATTAACTACTGATTTGCAATACATTTATTCCTTAAGTCATTAAAAATATATCTCTTTTCAAACCAATAGCTCAGTTCATAGAATCAATACTAGAAATAAGAATAACCTTCAGAAAGATTTGAAGTCACTTACTTTGGTCCAAAAAGTGTCCATTATTCAGAAACACACATTTTAATAACTTTCCAGCAGCCATAGAAAGTTTAACTACCAATAAAATTAATTTTAAGAGGAGCCACAAGGATTTATTCGTGGCCATCTCCTTCTACTCCAGTGATGAATTTCTTAGTAGAAAAAACTGATGCCTGTTTGACTAATAATGTAAAATAATGCAAATATTAGAATAATATGACTTCTGAACAAATTCAGTACAGTAATGCAGTCATTGTAAATATGTATTGTAAAATGATTCTCCTATTCAGTGTTGCCTCATTCCATATCCATAATGATCATTTCACTTGGAGTTTGTGGAAGGTACTTTAGCATACTCTTGTTTGGTTTTCATTTTTGGTATTTATTGTGTATTCTTGTTCTTCTGACATAATCTACACCCTGGAGGATGTCCTCACTATGGATCAACTGAAACGAAAAATGCATCTAATCTACATGTACAATATCATTTTAACCAATTCATCTCAGTTCCCTCATTCCACTTTCTACTCCAGTTTTGTTCCTAATATTGTGTGCAGTACTCTGGCACGAAAGTGTGTAATGTTATTCCCCAAGAAATTAAATGTAAGTTTGATTACAAGTCGACATATGTAGAGTGTTTGAGGCAATTTCTTCTGGCGAGATTGTTTCACAGTTTGGAAGAGTCTTACTCAGAATGAAAAACTCTGCTAGTAATATAACATTTTTGGGTGACGGAATACAATGTAAGACTAAATAATTATGTTAATACTAATGTAAGACACATAGTTCTTTTCAGTGTGTTCTTTCTTTTTGCCACTTGCTGGTTCTACTATATGGTGAAATGGGCTGTCCCAGCTTGAGTGCTTGCTCATGTGCTGCGATGTGTCTGTGGTCAGCAGCAGGCAAACAGTTAATGTGCTGGCATTCAGGCAGGTGAGTTGTAGCATATGCGACTGTACGCCCTGGACTTCCTCTCGCTTGCAGGGTGGCCAAGTGGTTAGTGCATCCACAGAACACGTTCAGTAGGTATACTTGTTTTGTATCCTACAGTATAGTTGAGGTTATGAACGATGGTGGTCGAGTTTAGGCGTGTTTTGCGCATCTACGTCATGCATTCTCCAACAAGCAATGAACGTTCAGCTGTGTTCCCAGCACTCTGCTCTGAATGTTGTTGCCAATACGAGCTTTAAACGTGATAGTAGAGAGTTATTCAGTGAACCTTTGTTCCACTTGTTGGTGTTGTCACAGCTGATGGTGGTGGCAAGCAACAAATTCTCCACAAGCAAGTGGGAGACGTAATACATTGCATCAGGCTTTCTTCTAACGCAGTGCACTTGTATTCGCTTACCATACCCGATGCTTGGAACCAGTAACAATGCAGCAACAATGCAGGTGCACGAATCGCTATCGATCGGGGATCGGACTATAGTTGCGCCTGCACACAAACGAGCAAATGGGCACTCTTCAGTGCCAGTGTTCCACGGGGCAGTGCTGCAGCAGACCAACGTTACACTGTAATCTGTCAGTTTACCACTTATGCTTCAAGTGAGCGCACTCTAATATTTCTTTTGTGTCTTTTTGTATCATTCCTGCCTGTGTAGCGGTTTCTGTAGAAGTATCTTTTATTGTCGTATAAAATACTAACACACACTATAGACTTGTGAGTTTATCACAGACAGGTACGAATTTTTCACATTTCTTACAGTGGGTAGAGTTTATCGTATTTTTTAAGAGAATTGTACGACTTCAGAGTTCTACAGGGGTCATCTTTCCCACGCTATTTCGTTAACCTGATTTCTTATTTCTGAACTACTTTTTCATTTTGTGTTGCAGTCTTATATCAAGCTGTACACTTTGCACTACAGTAATTGCTTAATACCTTACAGGTAAGACATTTTATTTAATTATCTTAACGATGTTCCTGCGCTTGAAATTTACACATTCCGTCTTCCTATAGGGTTAAATCACGACCCCGTGGAAGCTAATCCTCTGGTACTTAGCACAAAACTGTAGGTGGATAGCGGAAACAGAGCAAACTCAATGTGCAACTTATTGGATTTGTGTTGCTGTACCGACACAAGAAGGGGAAAAACTCGTTTGGCTACAGCTGTAGAAGCTGCATCAAATAATGAATACAATCATGCATTAAGCGCAGCATAAACGATAAATAACCAAAGCGCCTAAGAAAATTTTGTTGTGAACTGTATTTGAAAACAGTCACTGCACCACAAATAATTCATACTATCCACCAAAAAGATTACGGAAATGTTGTTAATTTCACTGTTTCTGTCACACATATGCTATTCAAGACAGTCAGCCTACGCTCAAATACATGTATCCATTGACTGATGTTTATTTATTGTACAGCCAATCTGTTTAGAAAGTCCACTGAAACTTCCTGGGTTTTGTTACATTATCTTTGGGCTTTCAGAATTTAATATGTCGGAACTAGTTTGCAAACTCTCCGATAGAGTGCCTGCTGTAGTTCCAGAAATTGCCGAATGGCAGTAGTGTTGCAAGTGAACTGATGTGGTTGTAGAAGAGAATCGATTAATTTGTTAGAAAGAAATTACTGCGGGTGATATATCGACCAGTTAAGAAGAATGTAAATAAAACTCCTTTTACCTGACACATGGCTATAAGCAATACGAGGTTTGCAGAGGAAAATATGTCGTTTCTATCGTCCACATAACGCGTAAGTACGCCCCTTTACGGCTCAGCGGTTTACCTCTTTCGATATCACTGCTTACCGTTGATTCGAATGTGTAAGAAGTCTTCAGATGCATACAGCGCAGGAATGTGTATGTATTTTGACATTGTGTTGAAAGAAATGTTATACGGGCTCTCAACTCGGTGCTGTTTTCCCATTGGCTGGTCGAGAATCCACATTTCTAATGACGCCATATAAGATACCACCTGATTGGTTGTATTTTCACGACGAGTAAGGACGGTGGGTATTATTCTAACCAATTAGATCACTGGTCTTATAAGCTATTCTCGTTATTTTACGCGATAGCGACTGATATGTGGAATGGAAGAGGAATTTGAGGATGTTTGGGATTGGGCACCAGTGTAAAATGCATTATATTGTGGTAAGCTGTCATTTGTTCCTTTACCGGAAGGGCCTGTAGTTATCCATGGCGGAGGAATTGTTCTGTTCTGATTCCGACCGAGTTTGTGACACAGGAAGTATTGAGCGTATCAAGGCACCCAAGCCGAAAGAGGACACTTCGAATGGCGTTCACAAAGTTCATTGTTCCCTAATCTGGAGTGCTTGTGTTGCAAGTGAAAATTTTAAGCGAAATCGATGTGCTCCGTTAGGTGAGAAGTTACTCACCCCATCAAGTGCGTAGTGCGTGTTCGAGATGCAGGTAGTGAACGTAAAGTGTTTGTGAGTGCCCGGCTGTCATGTTGGCGTTGGTCGGAACATTTTTTGTCTCGTCTCTTGTCAAGAATTATGATAGTTACCGTCAGGCCGTGGACGGACGCTAACCTGACTCCATCTTTTGATTCGCATCTCAGTTATAAATGTTTTAAGCTAGTAAGTTGTCAAGCTTTTCGCTCATACCAGCGAGTTTTTGTTTATGAAGTACTTGTTTTGAGTAAAGCTTCCGTTGTGTGTTTGTTACAGCCACATCCCGGGTGGTATAGCGTTAGTGTTGGTGCGTCTCTCTTGAGCTACGTTACGAAATATTGAACAAAATGAGTTTTTTTGAGAAAAGGACGTTTGAGAGTTCGGAGTCACTTTCTGTAACGAACATTGCAAAAATGTAAGTGATGTTTACAAGTCAAATGTGTTAAACGTACCTTAACAGTTCTGTTATTAAATAGTTTGTTATATAGTAGTAAATTTCTATTTGTCTATTTTTTGTAAGTGTTGGTGATAATTTATTACTTTTGTGTAGAATCAGCTGAAGGTGTCAGCCACAGAAAGCGCTAACCCTTTGGTTAGTAAGAATTAGCCTGATAGCATAATCATGTTTCCAAAGCGCCAAACGCTGTTAACAAGTAGGGCCAACTAGTTCCTTATATACTGCTATAATTTTTTTTTCGGCTGTGAAGACGCGTTGTTGATATGTTTTTGTATTCATATAAACAAAACAATCTTCAGTAATTCAAAATATGCTGTTTTGGGTTAGCACTTCCTTCAGCAGGCTCCTTCAGTTTGAGAAGCTGTTAAAATTGTACAGTATTGCATCTTGTGGCTTAACGCCGTACTGGATTGATGGGGTGAGACAGTAATATAAGCATCAGGTTACACAAATTTGCAATTCGATCTGTCCATTGTAAGCACCCAGGAGCTCATATTACACATTTTCTCGTTTACCTGGAAAATTAGCGAATAGTTTTTACATATTTTAAAGACTTTCATTCAATATAGTTGGTACATTCTTGGAAGGATGATTTTACCTTAAACAGGTGTACTGTTATTTCGCTAGTGCCAGTGAAACATGCAACTTGGAGAGTAGAAATTATTTTAAATCTGGCTTCCAGAGGTAGGTTTTTTTTAAGTGGGTAGTATCATATTGCATTTAAAGTTGCTGTTGTGAGTAATATCTATAGTTAGATGAGAAATCAGTTGTAGGCCTCATTATTATATGTGGGGTTGGGGGAGTACTTTGTATTAAGAATATTCTGTGGTACCTGTATGTGTGGAAATACATCTAGGTTTCGGTGAAAGTGCTCTCTTGTGTAGTAGTCGCATGCTGGTCATGTTTTGTGAAACTGCACGAAAATTTTATTTTTTATTAGTTTACCTCAATAATACTTCTAAGATTTGTTCTCAGAACGTTGTCTTTGGAACTCCATTTAGGACGTTCTCGCCATTTTTAATCGAGTTTAAAGGCATTTTTAGTTTGTGTAAATTTATTATATTTACTAATTAGTTCTTTAATCATAAGCTTTCATATTTTTCTGTTAGATGATGGAATTGCACAGTTGTTCTGTGATTTTGGCCTGTTGTTTTGATATGTTCTGTATGTGTGCCTCTGCATGTGCATTTCCGTTTTCTGTTTATCATCCAATGCTTCTAATAAAGAGCTTTGTTACTAGGAATCATCTTGACATCTATGTCTTTGGTTTAGGCTTTTGGCATTATAAAAATTGAAATTATGTTAAGTCTGTGGAAGCAAGAGATACTAATTCTTGTGGTGGGTAGGATTTTACAGACAAAGTGTTTGGTGTTTTTTTTTTCCCCCAATGTTACTTTTCATTGTTTTCTAATATCTTTTACCCAACTTCTGTTAGGTCATTCTTTCTTGTCTTGGAATCCAGTCATGTAATTTCTTAGTCCATCTAATAGTCATTTACTTGGCTGCAGGACATGCACACTTCCATTCCAATTTCAGTCATGTAGATAATGCATTATAATCCTATCTATTTCTGGCTTGGCTCCATTTGTCTTCCTGTCTCTTACTAATTATCAATAGGATTATCACTTGTGTTCATTGGTCCATCGTTGTTTCTGCAGTAGAAGTCCATGCTGAGTGCCGTAACTCAAAACTGATAAAAGACACTGGTTATCAATTTCCCTTTTTTACATATGGCCTGCTTGACCAAAAGTATTCTAGTTCATTTTTACTCTTCTGGTTACTTTCTGGATTGTCAATAAAGTGGTGATTTCAAATGCCCTAAATATAAGATTTATTAATTTTATAGGTGGTTTTGTGACCATATTCATTGATATTAAATGTTTCTGCCGTTAAGTTCAGAATGGCACCAGTAGAGTATCATCTTTGTAGCTTATTTAGAGTAGGGTCTTTGTAGTAAATAAATGGAGGAAAAGTTCTTTGAATCAGTCTGTAAAACAATCAAATGACCATCACATCTCCTGCTATTGAAATCCTTTCATTAAATGATTGGTATTTGTAGTTTTGGAATAATGTAATGGAAGAGAGGTACAAACTGCTATTGAAATTGTATTCCATGCCCAGTAAACTACAGTGATTCTGATTCTTTTAAAAATTGGTCACCTTTATTGCCTGTATTATAAATCAGACTTACTAACTTTATGTGGTAACCAGTTCAGATTGGATTGGCTGCTTTTAGTTAATCTACAATAATACAACAGCAGTGAAATGGACATTATACTAACATTGAGTACTATGGGAATGTTCCTGCTCGTAGCACTTAGTTGCAAGTTAGCAACAAAAATGATCAGTTTTTGAAAATGTGGTATAATTGGATGGATAAATAAAATCTACTCGGTGAACAGAGGCTGGAGAAAACCCACACAAAGGTTAAGGAGACATGGAAGATTTCAGTTCTAGTGACTCCTCTACCTGCCAGAAGGGTTGAAGGGGAAGAATAGGGTATGAAGGAAGAGGACTGGCAACTTTTAGGAAATGGGAAGAATTATGGAAAAGTCACCCAGAACCACGGGTTTGGACAACTTTGCCGTAACTCTCCCCATTTCTGAAATTAATCCACAGAATTTAATGAATATTCTTTCAGATTAGGCTACTCAGCAATTGTGCTTTATAAGTACTTCTATTAGTGATTAAATTCTGTTTGGTAGTGCACTGAACTTTGTCATGGCCGTGGTTGGAAAACTATCTTGTGTGTGTCTTAGACTGTCTTGATTGCAGATGTTTTAATGGTGAATTTGATGTGTCTTGCATGTTTATCATGGTTTAGATTTACATGAATGAAACAATGGAACAGATGTTGGCCGTAAACTATTATAAATGCTAGTCCAACAGGATAGGTTTATAAGGATCCATGTTCACTGGAAGTAATGATCCTTCCTTACGTCTTCTGTAGTAGCAGAATCATTTCTGCATCTTGCAGAGTCTTCATAGCTGATGTAATGTGGTTGTGGAATAATGTGTAGTAAACTGTTAGCAGGTAGGCCTACTGTTCTGTTATAATGTTTTTTAATTTCTTCACTAATTAAATGACTCGTGAAGGTTTATGCACATATGTACAATGTGCTATAGAGAGGGTTCTGGCTGGCAAAATTGTGAAAAAGTTATTCTTGAAATGTATTCCATTGCAGTAAACTATTAGTCATTTTCTTCTAACTACTTCCAAAGCATTTCCTCTGAATGCTTTGTTTGAATTTGTTGCATGAGCATTTGCAAACATATTTGCAGCTTGGATAATGAGTACAAATCAGACAAAATCAATTGCTTCTCATTTATATTGGTACATTCTTTTTTTGAGTATATATACCTGTCCGTGATTGTTGATCGTATTTTCGTTGAGGTGTTTCTTCGGTGTCATGTGGTGTTGGAAACTCAGTGATGTACTTGCTGTGATGTAACATCAGTTTCTGGTGAACTCCCAACTGCTGCAAGCGACCAATAACAATAAAACACAGATATCTGCACTAACATATGATATCCTACACAAAGAATGCAAACCTGTGCACTATTTGGAATATACACTTGAGTATAACAATAATAAATGACACACCCAATTACTCATTTATGTACAGTGAAGGTACGGGAGACTTTGCATCATGGACTTAGGAGTGAAATACCCCAAATTGAACCATGCATATATTCTGTACTCTCACATTCTTTCCAATTTAATTTAATATTGCCGAAGAAACCCGAAGTTTAACCAGCTTCATCATTATCCAGTATCATTGAGGGATGTGTCATCCATTGTTTTGTTTCTCAGTTATTTTGAAATTATTTTCATTAAACCTCTGCTGCACCTCAGTGAACAGAGCATCTGCCTGTTGTACAGCTTGTGTCTCACTCTTTCTACTAGTGAACAATGTTGTCATCTGCATGTACATAAAATGTATCCATTTAAACTTTGATCATCAACAGATATCAGAAACTAGAGCTGCTGTATGGTTCGTTGTGTTGCAACTTCGTTGCCTAAGACTGGTATGACTTTGCATCACTTGATTAGATAATATTAGACAGTTGCAGAGCAACTCTCCTAATTATGCAAAACTTTAACTAACACCTACTGTGTAGACTCTTTCTTCAAAAACTTGATTGATCTTTTGAAAGAAGTTAATTGTCCTCATACTAGGTTACATTTGTTTTTCATTGTAGCTTCCATCGCTTCAGCCAGCACTGGGTTTATGCAGGTACACCTGTACCTTTAGACTTCACTTACGTCTCCTCTATTGTGAAATGATAGTGTACCTGCTGGTTTTAGGAAATCTGGGAATTCAGAACTGGAATGACATTTTTCAGTTACAAGCGCAACAGTTCAATGGTTCCATCAATTCTCTCCCTTTCTTTCTCTTTCTGTTTACAGGAGATTCCGTAAGTATCTGAATATCTGAGCTCACTAAAGATTTGTGCCGTTAAGTTCTCAGGATGTCATTGGAACCCACCCTCTCTGTTTTGCATGTTGCACTGGTTTCTAGGTTTCACAGATTCTGTGCTGCCTAGCAGAGATATAGATTTTTTTTCCATGAATCTAAAATTATTTTCACCTTTTTGATTGTACCACTTCTTTTGGTTGGTTCTTTAGCCTGTAAGTTACTGACATAAAGTGCATTCTTAGATTCAGTATCTGTAGCTATCTTTACTTGATCAATCAGTACCTGAACATGCATTTTATGTTTGCCATTGTTGGGTGTACTAGATCTACTTGACAATTTTTCAATCCTTTCTTATATGCCATATGATCTGTCATGTTACGTTATCTTGTCAAATTTTTTAAGGGTCGGGATCATGCAAACGAGTGCATCAGTTTGGTACTACGTCCATAATATTTGTCACTATTAAATAGCAGATGAAAGCATCTAATCCGCCTTTTTTGATGTTTAGTATGAATTTTATTGCAGCACCTATTTCATTCCCTGTGGTGAATATATGAAATCATTACGTAGGTTTTTTATGGTAATAGTTCTCATATGAAGAGTACTATTTCTACCGTTACTACTGACTGTAGCAGTGATTGTAATTTTTTTTATTTGCTTCTTTTTCTCTCCAATTCACATACATTAGCACTTTGGTTATATGTTCAGACCATTTATTTAGGTATTTTGTTAGTATACTCCAGAGTTACTCTTGGCTTGTTGTTACTACTCTTTTATTAAACTTCCTCTACATCTAGGTCTACCTTGTTTTTGGAAGTTCTATCATACAATGTTCGTAATATCACCAAAGTGGAGTTGCTGAATGTGGTTTTCTTAAATTTGTTTTCCAAAGCTGATAAAGTAGATATTCTAGAAATTGAATAAAGGGGCAGCTGCAAACATAAGAAACTTAGAAGTCAATATCCTTATTTAGCTAAGCAATTTAAACCACATAATAAAGGCAAGTCTTCCAATCCATGTTGTATACCAATCAGGTTTCTTTTAGAGTATGCCTTATACTTAGCAGTTGTTCGCAACTGCTCACTCGACAAGCATATATATTTACAGATGGAAAAGTTGCACAGGTCACTCCAGTGCCCAAGAGAGGAAATAGGAATAGTCTATTCCATCAGTTTGCAGTAGGATTTTGGAATGTATACAGTGCTCTAACATTATGAATTACCTTAAAGAAAACTATCTATTGACACAGTCGGCTTGGGTCCAGAAAATCTCATTCTTCTGAAACAATTACCTCTTTATTCTCACAAGGTGATGAATACTATGGAAGGGGATTGTAAATCAATTCCATATATCTAGATTTACAGAAGGCTTTTGACGTCATTCATCACAAGCATCTTGTAATTAAACCAAGGACCTTTGGATCATCATCTCAGTTGTGCGACTGGACTCATGATTTCCTATCAGAAAGATCACTGCGTAGTAATCAACGCAAAATAGAGTAGTGATATCTGACATTCCCTAAAGAACTGGTATAGGATGTCTGCTGTTCCCAATGATTTAAGGTTCAACCTGAACAGCCCTCTTAGTGTTTACAGATGACGCTGTCTATTACTGTGTAGTAAATCATTAGAATATCAAATCTAATTGCAAATTAATTTAGATAAGGCATCTGTATGGTGCAAAAAGTGGCAATTAACTATAAATAATGAAAAGTATGAATATGGAATCTGCTAAATTTTAGTTACATGATAAATCACACAAACCTTAAGGCTGTAAATTCAACTAAATTCGTAGGGATTACAGTGATGAACAACTTCAGTTGGAACAGTCACATAGAGAATGTTGTGGGTAAGGCAAATGCGAGGCTGTGCTGTATTGACAGAATGCATAGAAGACGCAGCATATTTACTAAATAGGCGGGCTCCACTAATATTTGTTCGTCCTCTTCTACAGTATTGTTGTGCATTGTGGAGTACTTACCAGATAGGATTGACAGAGGACATCAAAGTCCAAAGAAAAGTGGCTGATTTTGTGTTATTGTGAAATAGGGGAGAGATGGTCTTGGATCTGATATGTAAGTTGGGTGGCAATTATTAAAACAATGTCAAACAATGGAAATTCTAGATTGGAATATCAACAGCCAAGGAAAAGATAGATTGCTACTAACTGTAAAGGTAACGTGTTGAGTTGCAGGCACGCATGCACTCTCCTTTCAGTCACTCACCCAAGCAAGCAGACCTCACGCCCACTTTGCTGCAGTTGTTTATTTTTGCCTGACAGCCTTTCTTCCATCCCACAACCCTATATGTTTTGCTTTGTTACTATTCTCACTACCCCTATTCTCCTTAGCATTATTCTCAGTATTCATACTTCGTCTTCTTTTCTTTGCCTATTCACAGCCTTCCAAACTGTGTGTGTGTGTGTGTGTGTGTGTGTGTGTGTGTGTGTGTGTGTGTGTGTGTGTGTGTATTTCATTACCTTATTCTTATGAACAGTACTGCACAGATAAAAACCATAACATAACAAAGATTTCGTTTTTCAGCAAGTTGCCAACTTACTCCTCCGAATGTGGAAATATTTTGCTGTTATTCATCTACATAGGGAGAAATGATCTTTGTCATAAAATAAGAGAAATTGGAGCTGGCACAGAATTACTTAAGTATTTGTTGGAAGAGTGGTATCAAGCTGGGTTCATGAACCCTCTTCCAGGCACTGCAGTGTGAATTGCAGAGTAGTCATGTAAATGTATCGTCTCATGGTTTAGCTGCTGCAACTCGCCCTTGCGAAATGTGTAATAGTATTAGTGTGGCGTAATTTGTTATTTTCTCCTGCACTTAATGGTAAACATAAATTAGCTGTGACAGCTTCTTTATTCTCATTTTCATAATTACTTTCAGGGATGTTTGCTTTATTCATTTTCTTTGTATGATTTGGATAAATATCTTTCTGCTATTTGACTGTCATGGCTCCTGAGTGCATCAGATCTTTGTGAGGTATCTCACTTTTCTGAGCTAAGTGTGCCCATATACATTGTAAGGTAATTTGCATCTTAGTTGTGCTTTTGATTATATGTGCTTGTTTCAAATTGCAAGTAGGGATGGTTGTCTAACTTTACAGGTTTTATTGTAATACCAAACACTGTTATTTATTTCAAAAATTGTTTCTTCTAAAACCTTTTTAGTTTGCCTATAACCTTGTCAACTGTTCGAACTATGATGTCCTACCGATTGAGAGTGTTAATGGATTGACATAAATTGTATTGCACAGTAGCAGGGTTCCAGTATTCATCCAAATATAGTGAATAAGGGATTCCATGAGTTCCATAAATAACTCTGGATAAATACAGGGGTATTTCACTCAAAATGCACAACTGATGCTTGCTCCTGTCCTCTCAGCTGATGCTGCTCCTCCATCCACTGATCATGGTCCAGTGGCTTGCAGAGTGTTTTTGTAGATGCCAATAAGATGTTCAACTCTCTTTTCCTTCAACATTACGTCAGTGTCATTTTGTTAGCATCATTTTGTTCTTTCGTGTACTGTTTTCATCAATGCAGTTTCACAAGTCTGTAGTAAAAGTGAACCAAACTCGTAAACACAGAATTGAATAATGTTGTTAATACATTTTGCCAAATAATGTGGCACTTTTGACTAGTTGATGTTCAGCTTTAGCTCTGTTCTTGATTGATAATGTTCTTCACACTTCCTTCGCTTTGAGTGCACAGGATAATCTAATAAAGAAAATCCAATAATCCATAATTTTGAATAAATATTACCTTAATGCAAGTGTTAATGGACATGTATTCCACTAGATTAGTTCTGTGTTATGGAATATGGTGAGACATTTATTTTGGTAAGGTACCGATATAAATGTAGAGAGCCATTCAATTACTTAAACCATCCTTAATAAGTTTACCTTGGTCATCATAGTGTAGTGGTGCAATGTAGGTACATGCTTCAGTTTCCATAAAGTTCTAAATTTTCCCACTTCTGAAGTGTGCAGCATAGATGGAATAGTGAGCTTGTGAAATGGTGTGAGCAAGAGAGACAAATGTAAATGCCACATTTAAATTGCAATCGTTTAAGCATAGCCATGGTGCAACTGTGCTCTTTGATAAACCATATATTAATTTTTTATATGTTTACACAAAGTGTTTTCAGGTCATTTTAATGTATTTCACATAGTGGTTTTTATTTGGAAAATAGGTTTACAGAAAAGCCCTTATTCATGTGTGTTTCATTTAGCAGTGTATGAGGGTATGCTGAAAAGTAATGTCTCAGAATTTATGTGAAAACTCTTAACGCTTTTTAAATAAAACAAACTTGATTAATATTCTACATCTGTATTCTTCATATCACCCTGGTGATGAACACCTTTCTCCCAACAAGAGATCAGTTTGTTGATACCATCACTGTAGAATGTTTGACTTTGTTGATGAAAGCATAACCTCATCTTGGTTTTCACCACTTTGTTAGTGATAAAGTGAAGTCCTCGAAGGTGTCCTTTAACCCTTTAGTGACCAAATTATTTCCGGAAGTTGTAAACTTTTTATGAACACTTTATTGGGCTAAGAAACCGTTCATAAAATCATAGTTTAAATCTTTAAAGTGAGAGTTTAGCCTATGAGTATAAAAAAAATTAGTGGGAACTATTGTTCCCACCGAACTCTGGAGTAACTTCACTTGCTAATTTAAAAAAATGTATTTCATTTATTTTTTAGTGCAAAAACATGTTAAACATTACATTTATATTTGTATTAGTTCATATTGTCCTTTGAGTTCACTAAGGTGATGTACTATGGAACTTAGAGAAGCATGGTGCTACACACAAAGGTACACGACAGTTGCTACACATTATCTTCGTTCTCTTTTCTTTGTTCTTGGTGCTACATTGGCGGCATCTTCTGTTTGTTGTACCTTTTGTAGGGAAGTGAGTTCCAACTTTCTCCAGACGAACTTCATCTGGTACTCCAGACACACCTCTTTTTGGTGTTTGAAAATGAACGGGCCTTCCTCTTCTCTTAAGACTTGAGAAGCCAGAGATAAGCTGCCTTGCCAAGTGCAATCTAAATGTTAGCTGGTCTGCTTCTGTCTTCTGTAGCTTCCACATAACGTAGGAATTGACAACTGCCAAATCTACAAGAAAGAAAAAAAGTCTGTTCCACCACTTCCATGAACGACGGCCTACAGCATACCATTTACGCAGCTGATCAAATCTATCCACTCCTCCCATTATTTTATTATACTCTGCCACAGCCAATGGGCAGAATACTTCACTTCTGCTTCCATCTTTGTTTCTTCTCAAAACAGTTGTAATGTGTTTGTGATTGTGGTAATTTGATAATATACAAACAGGTTTACTATCCTGCCACTTCACTGCTGCAACACATGACCTGGCAGCAAATTCGAATTCTCCCCTGCTAAGCTTGGAATTTTTTTTCAGCATATCAGGCAAATTCTTCCTGTTTGGACGAACAGTTCCGATGCCATAAAGTCCATGAGACTGTAACTCTTCCATTATTCGTACTGTTGTAAAATAATTGTCAAAAGCTACCAGCCTCTTGCTGCCATCCATTGCCTTTGTTAGAGTAAGCACAACTTCTTCACCCAAAGTAAATTCAGATGTATCATTTGTATCTCTTTTTCCAGTGTAGATGTCGAAATTTATGATGAACCCAGTACTAGCATCAGCTAAGCACCACACTTTATATCCACGCTTCACTGGTTTCATTGGCATATATTGTTTGAGCGTTGACCGTCCTTTGAAGGCCACCATACATTCGTCAACTGCTAAAACAGAAGATGGTTTCTAGACTTTACAAAGCTTATTTGATATTGCTCTGATGACAGGTCGAATTTTGTGTAACTTGTCATAACTTGGCTTCCCTTTTTTGACACACGTGCTGTTGTCATTGCAATGCAGGTTCTCAACAATTTTTTTTGTATCGAAGCTTTGTTATGACCGATGAGATAGCAGTTACTCCAAGAATAGGGTCACTGCTCCAACAATTTCCGAGTTGTGGAAGCTGATGAACACCCATCAAAATAAGCATTCCCAAAAAAGCTTTTAGCTCAGGAACAGTATTGTCCTGCCAGTTGGAAGATACTTTGGTTGTTTTCTTCCCTGACCTCACAACACACCTTTCCTGCCTTGCATATAAGTTTGTCTGATTGCAAATATGAAGCAACAGCTCCTCTGTAAATATAGACTCGAAATATTTTATTTCTTTATCAGACTTGGAGAAATTTGCAATATTTTCTGTGCTTTGTTCTAATTTCAGTGGGCGATTTTCAAAATATGAAATATTCTCATTCCACATTTTTTCACTAGAAGAAAATGTTGCAGCAGCTGTTTCTGGGGTTGAATCGGATACACTTGCTTGACAAGGAGACATGTTTCCAATTTCACTAGTGTCTATTGTCAGATTGAAACAGTTGTCTTCATTTGAAACAATAACGTTATCACTATTTTCGTTCAAAATCCGAGAAGTATTTGGTGATTCAGAATCATCATCAGAGTCAGCATCGATATCTGAATCTTCTACATCTTCTGGTAAAGCATACAAGATTCTGAAAACCTCTTCTGGTGTCAGTCCAGGCATTCTAAACAATAAGTAACAAACAATAACTATGATGCCGATTGCGCAGCCATATGCATTGCACTTCACACAAGTTCAGTGGGAAAAATAGTTCCCACTAACTTACCTTGTAATATTTATGTAATTTTCAGTCAAATCCAGCAAATATACATGAACACTATCGCCCTCATAAATATAAAAGTAGATAAATACAACACAAGTCACTTCACACGCAAAAGGAAAGCACACTATCCAAAAAATGCTGTAGCGGTCGAAACAGCGACTTGTTTTCATGCGGGAACCGCGCTTCTGCATTGATTGACTAACAAGCTAGAAATAGAACAGCTTTTGCCTAACCGTTGACAATCTACACGTAGTTAGCACACCCTAACAGAGATGGTAGCACAAGTTAGAAGTGGGAACACGGATTACCACTGAACTTACAGCGAAAACAAATAAGTGGGAACTATTGTTCCCACTGGTCACTAAAGGGTTAAGTTTTGAAAACACGAAAATCCGATAGGCTAAAGTCGGGACTGTATGGAGGATGATTGATAACATTGAACCCACGATGTTGGTTTGTTGCAGATTTCCTAGTACTCACGTGTGGTCTGGCATTATCGCACTGAAGGAGAGCATTCCTCAAGTGTGGATGAACTATTTGAATTTGAAACTTGATAATGGCACACTGTTTCTCATGCACTGACAGTTATTTTACACATTGCCAGGTTACATGCTACAGTCTGCAGTCCTTAAGTGTCAGGGGGGCTGCAGATATGTAGACATGAAGAATAAAGATGTAGAATGTTAACAGTGATTGTTTTATTTAAAAAGCTTTAAGTGTCTCCACGTAAAAAAATTGGAGGCCTTAATTTTCAGCATGTCCTTGTAAAAAGTGGCAGTGTAGCATTTAAATAAAACTTGACCACCCAAAACCCACTCCAGAACTCCTAGATTTCCCCTTCCCACAATAACCCTTTTGCTATAGGCAGCATTAGTAAGACAAAATATTAAATAACAAAGGCACTTAGGTGTCTAACATTTAGGTTTGTGTAATTAATGGATGTATTAAATCAGATATGATTTAGTGCCACAAGGCAAAAGGACTTATTGAGGTGCCTGTCCGCTGCATTTCTAATTAAAAATAAATGTAAATAATACCCTAAGTAAAAAATTCCTTTAGAAATAAATATTTGTCTTGCACATGGAAGCCCATAACCCACATTGAAATTATTATTATTATTATTATTATGGTTATGAATATGATACGGATATTTGTGGGAGGATGTAAATAATTTGGGTATAAACTTAACATTCACTGAACAGTGGAGTCTTTAAGTCATCAATAGGCACATAAACAAATCTGAAAACTTCACTAGCTTTCAGGCAGATTCTTTTCTGAGTTTGGAAAGTTGTCCTTTCCTTCTGTTTGCTATTATGAAACAGTCTGTAGCTCCTGCCAGTATAAAGATAGGGTGGTTATAATCAAACTTTCGCTACTTAAGCCAGTGTAAATGGAAAACTATTTACTTTATGGATACCAGTCTTTATAGGAATGATATTCAGACTGCTTGCTGCAAGATTTCTGTTGTCAGTAATGTGTTAGTGATGTGATTTGCCTTTAGGTTGAAGCTGTTTGCTCAAAACAGCAGTGGTAGTGTGGGTGCTCTTTGTGACTATTGACACACCGGGGTTGAAAAATATAATTAGGAAGTTCAAATTAATTGTCGTTTCGAAAATTGTTCCTGGGAGAGGCTGATAACCAATTGTACTGCGAATTGTTGAAGTTCCTTGTGTCATGTCTGAGCAATGTGTGATCTTCAAGCATTGGACAAGCTGAACATTCCATATTTCCGTGTTCGAAAAGTGCTGTGAACAGTTGTAAAATAGTTTGTGTAGTGTGATTCCAGATTATTGTGGATGCATATGGTCATGACATTTAGCAACATTTGCAACCTGTAACCTACACATGGTGTGCTGTGATCAAATATTACCCTTCTATGTGGAAATGAAAATGTGTTTCTTCCAATGGTTTATTGGTTACTTCCCTTCTGTGTATCCTTAAAATTATTACCAGAACATTTCATTGTCCTACAATTGCTTGTTTTCATGGGGGCCATCTCAAGTAGCTATAAAGCAGAGAGGGGGAGGGAGGACACACACACACACACACACACACACACACACACACACACACACAAATATCATTAATATAATATGACAAATTTAATAAAGAAATGTCGAAATGTGCCTCCTGCAGTGTATTTGGAGTTAGATTTGGTCTTTATCCCTAGAAAAAAACTGCTTATTCAGTCAGCAAATAACTGAATAATAAACAGATTTAAAATATTAGCAACCTAGAACAACAAAAGAATGTGGTGTTTGGTTTAATTAGTCACTATTTAAATGGGTGAAGACTTTTTGTAGTATGCATTATTGGAGAGCTATTAACAACTTTCTGTGCATTTGTTTGGCTTTAGCCTCCTTACGTTGTAGAATTTTCATCTTGTTACTGTACATCTTCATATTTTTGTTTTGGATAAAGATTTTTTTTAAAAAAAATTACATATTGTCTTGGGAATACTTCTTCATAATCATCTCCACAGACGATACAATAAATTTATCTTGTCATTTTTGTACATGTCTATTATTTACCAACATATCTTACAGAGCTATACCTCCGTCGTGGGCTGTCTTTTCCTCTCTGAATTATATGTACAGCAGCTCCACATTTTATGATTTATCATCTCTGTTTACAAATGAATTTTAAGTAGTAGGCTCAAGCTCTTCAAAAATTTATAAATGATATTGGAGCATTACATGTTCAGGTCTTTGATGTGATGTGAGCATTGATGTACCTGTAGTCATTCATAATATGACCTCATGCTCCCAATTTTTCATATACTGTACTGTTTTGTGTGTGCATACATCACTTATTACATTTACAGTACAATTTTCATTTATATTGTCATTTTTTGTACTTATGTCTCTTTTTGGTGTAGCAACATGTTAGATTAATAAGAAATTCAGATTAATATAATATTCTTTTTCTTCAACACTTTTCTGGATAGGAAACGATTCATAAAGGTACCTTTGTATATTTAAAACTGCATTGGTATTAAGGCTATTAACAAATCTTTTAGGGAGCATTCATTGGGGATGAGGGAGAACTTGTAGTATACAGTAATGTCTTGCCTCTGGTTTCCTTCCTGTCTCGTAAACTGTACTTATTATTCCAGTTTTCAATTTATGTGGATGTTTTTTGTTTTCCAAGATTGTGTTATTTTGTTAGAGATCTTACACATTTGTAAGTTACAGATGTTCACCTGCTGAATATGATATAGTGGCAAAAATTGCAATGCTCCTAAGTATGCAAATACTTAATTTGCGTATTGATTTACACCAAGTTTGTCGAGCTATTATTGCTTTGTAAGGAAAAACTTGAGAATTATTTTTATTAAACCATTGAAATACAGGACCAATTTTAGATTTAGAAAATTAGCCATCTTTTTGTTATGAAATCTGTTGATGTGGTTAAAATTTGTATTGGCCATTAAGCAATGCGATTTTGAAACTGAAACTAACATTTAAATTGTCTTTTCAGCTGTCCTCTTCAGAGTGACTAAATTAAAATTGTCATTAGCTGTGGAAGCTCTTACTCTTATGCCCTTCATTGTCATTTGTGATAAAATCAGCTAACTTAGTAAATGAGATTTTGAAAGGGGTACAATCCTTTTCAAAAATAATGTGCAGTTGGCAGTCCTTGTTCATGAAGTAGTGTGTGCTTTGCTGCAGGGATGCGGGTACACTAAGTTTGTATTTTGTGCAGCAGGAAGTAGTTCTATAAAAAATTACTTCAGTATAGAGATGCCACATTTGTAATTTATTTTGACCTGATTTATAGACATTCTAACTTTTTAATGCTATCCTTGAAGAATGTAGTAGAAGGAATTTGAAAACACTCGTCAAAGAAGAGATGAGAATGTAAAAGTGATGTCCTGCTGCTGCCAAATATGATGTTTTGGTGTAAAGTACTCTGAAAGGTCAATTAAAAATGAAACGGGAAGAATGCAATGTAGACAGGAGGAATTTATGAAATTTCATTTAATCCTACAATCAGGAAGTGTCCTCCCCCCACCCCCTTTCTCACCACAGGCATTCTCTGCCACATTTTCTTCATTAACTTCAAATGTATGTAATAAGAAAGATCTGACCTGTTTTATGGTGCATGTCTACTTAAGATTCTCTGGAATTGTGATTAGGTTTTCCTCTTCTGTGTTTACGGAAGAAACAGTTATAACACAGATTGAAAAGCTTTTGTCATAACTGTCATAATCGTGGTATTGAAATAAAGATTTTAGAAAAGTTGGAAGTGGAGGCCTGAGCAAAGCATGTAGTCACAGTATAGTTATTTGACCTAACTGGATTTTCATTTTGTTCTGTTAATGTCTACCGTCTTTTTTTCCAATAAGTGAATGGCAGTAATTTTCGATGACTGCTTGTAGTTTATAGTAATGGTAGAAGAAAACAGATTAGTTTTCCTTGTATAGTAAACTTCCCAGTAGTATAGAGAGCTAACAGTGACTGCAGTAGTAATGTGGATAAGTTGTATATAGGGTATGGGTATTAAAAGTGCTTTCTGCAGCTTGAAATAAATAAAATATTTTTTTCTGTATACATTAGAATAGAAAGGAGATGTAGTGGATACATTGAAGATAAATGAATACAGCTATAAAAATTTGAGGATGTGGTATTGCCCTATGAGCAGACCTCGGTTCAAATCACTAATGTCCTGTAGACTCAGCACTGTGAATGAAATGATACCGTTTGACGCATGACATGAGATAATCAGGTGGTGTTTACTGTTGTTGCCATTATGCTTTTACGAATATTGTGTTTAAAAAGCATTTGTTTATTTGGTAGCTTGTTCCTATGGGAGTGCACAGATCTTTTATGTGGGACATTAGACATTTCTACAGGTGTATGTAGTAACAGGAGGACATAGGTTGGGCAAGATTCACAGATGCGTTTGACATTTGCATTTTCACAAATGTTAACTGCATGCAGTTATCGTGATGTACCACCAAGGATTGTGAGTGCATTTTATCTTACAAGGGGAGACTACACACAATGATCAACAAATTTTAATACACTTTTACATGCTGATTGGGGTTTGCTGAAAAATAACAGCTTTAGGTCACTCGGTCGTAGTGTTTGGGGGGAAAAAAATAATGGTAATACAAGTTTGTCGTATAGATATGTAAAAAGTGATGATGCAGCATTTAGCACTACTGATTGGTATCTTGCAACTTGATGGAGTAATCTAATGCATAGGCTATTGTTTTCTATTATTGTGTACACAGTGTATTCCTGCACTTTGGCTTGATACTGCATGAATAACTTCATTGCAAAATTGAAAAATCAGTTTACTCCTTTAAACAAAAAAGAAACTGCACAATTGAGCTGATGCAATAACAATCTGTACCAGCATTGACAATCCATACCATTGCCCATAATCAGTTCTCTGCTGCATTATTTCAAGCCATGTTTTCATATGCTTGGTATGTGTTGAAATTAAGTTCAGGCACATCTTCATGAAGATACAAAAATTTCTTCTAAGATCTTTTAAGTGAGTTACTTCAGAGTGATCCTGTCAGTGTATTGGACAGTATTTAAATATATGGATTGTCAATTGTAGTGTTTCCGTTTTAGATCTCTGGTCCCTCACTCATTGTAGAATGAGTGTGCTGTTCTTCGTTGTGGTGCCATACTGTTGGTATTGTTGTTAGACACTGATGTTTAGTACTTGTCATATAACCAATCCCTTTATTATAGGCTGAGTGTAGTGAAACTTTCAGTGTTCACTAGGCTGTAAATAAAGCTGTGATATATTAACTAAGACAACTTCTGTTCATTTTAGGCAGTATGACGCATCTCTGGAGCTCTGCTGGGTGTTCAGATATTAAAATCAAAGGGTATTTTTATTTTAATATCTTTAAAATCTTAAAAGCATACATTTGTGTAAGCTGGCTATTTATAAGGAAATATTGGAGCTATCTGTCTAATTACAAGTACTATTTGAATCGACAAGTTTTTTCCAGTATGATGAATTAGTTCTTAACCAGCTCTTTTTGCTATGTCGCATTTCTATTGGGCGATGTTTACCTATTTAGTCATTATTAATCTTCATTTCAACTGCTGGAAAAATCAAATGCTAGTAGTTTCTTATAATTGAAGTGGTGGTGGTGGTGGTGGTGGTGGTGGTGGTGGTGGTGGTGGTGGTGGTGGTGGTGGTGGTGGTGGTGGTGGTAATGGTAATGGTAATGGTAATAATTGTATATGTGTAACACAGTGGAAAGTAAAGTTAATATGTGCATGCACCCCTCCGCCTCCCCATACACCTGCATTATGTCGGCTGGAGACAATGCCAGGATACAATTCAGCAGGTGTGGTGTGTAAAGGGAGTAAGAGGCAGCATTAAGCTTGGCAGAGGGGGTAGCTAGTCACTCGGAGGGAGGCAGTGGGTGTGCGGGATGGGACTGCAGGTGTGAGGGACAGGAGATAAATAGGCTGTGCATGCAGTATGTAGGCACCAGAGCAGCTAAGTTTGTGTGGCATACGATGATGTGGATTGGGAGGGGATGACAGGGAAAGGTGAAACTTGTTGGTTAGAGGGAGTCAGGACAGTGCGTTAGTAAGCGTTACGACCAGGAGGATTATGGGAGTGATGGATGTGTTGCAAGGTTAACTCTTACCTATGTAGTTGAGAAAAGCTGTTGCTGAAGGGAAAGATCTAGGTGTCATGGGTTGTGAAGCAGCCATTGAACTCCAGTGTGCTGTGCTCAACAATGTTTTGTGCCACTGGTGGTCAACTCTGTTCTTGGTCCCATTTTAATGATAGCCATTCATTCTGCTTGGCTGCTGGTTTGTGATCATGCTCACAGAAAATACTTTGCAGAAGTTGACAAGGCTGCTTTCAGTGATGGTCCTGCCTGTGATGAATACAGTTAACCAGTGATGGGGCTGGAGTTGTATGTACTGGATGGGTAAATTGGGCAGGTCTCGCACGTGGGTCTTTCACAAGTGTATGACATCTTAGCAATGGGGTTGGAAGTGGCACAGGGATGGACCGTGATGTACCATAGGTTGGGTGGATGATGGAATGGCACTTTTGAGGGATCATGGGTAGGATGCTCCTCACTCTGGGAATAATAGTAGATACCCATAGCCTTGGTGAAGGAATTGGTTCATTTGCTCCAGTCTGTGGTAGTAGTGGATGATGGGGCGGGGAGGTGGTTCCTTTTACAGCTTATTCTTGGGAGAGGGGGGTGTTAGGAAAGTGGAAGTATGTGCTGTAGGAAATCTGTTTGTGGACAAGGTTTTGGGGGAGGGGTGATGATCATGACCGTCCATCGGAGGCTTTTCAGATCATTATACTGGGCAAGGGAGTTGTCTTCATGCAGACATACCATCCATAGGTGACCAAAGCTGTATAGGAATGGGTTTTTTGAAAGGAGTGGCAGCTGTCAGAATGCAGGTAATGTTTGTGATTAGTGGACTTGGCTCAGAGGCATGGATAGAGCCATTAGTGTGGTCAACATTTGGAAAACTGGCATGTTGAGTTGAGGAGGACCAGGTGGTGCTGATGGGAGAGAATGTGTTGAGGTTGTGGAGGAATGAGAATAGGATGTCATGGCACTGAGTTCAGATCATGAAGTGGTCATAAAGGAACGTGAACCAGTTTGTGGTTTTAGTTTTGGGACGACAGGAAGGATTTAGTCTGAAAGTCTAGCCAAGTGTTCTTCATATAGTTTGGTTGTGTGTGTGTGTGTGTGTGTGTTCCTGTCTCATTTTCCATTTTTATCGAAGTGCTTAGTTCTTAACTGTGCATTTAATATTATTCTTTATCAATCTTAACTTCATATTCTTACCTACCATTATCTCTGGCTCTTGCATTCCAATGTATTTGTACTTGTTTTCATCCCCTCCTCTTCATCTTTGTCTCCCTTCGTCCTCACAAAGGTAGACCACTCTCTCACTCATCTTGAGGTCTTGAGTGACCTGCTCTGCTTCTCTAAACTTCCCACCTATCCCTCTTTCTCCCTGAGGAAGACTTACCAGTTTCAGAGTGTAGAATTGTTTTTAGGCCTTACTTGTTTCCATTGATAGTACTTACTTCAAAAGGTATGTACTGGTGAGCAATTCTGCCTCTTCATAATTTTATGTAGTCATAATTAGTTTCATGGATATTAACACTACCTCTGGAGAGAGAACTTTTTACTTTGTCTGCATGGATTTTGAACTTTAGTATAATTTCCTAACTGCATTGTTCATGGCACATTCATCTTACTAATTTAGATTAGTTATGTTAGTGGAAAATAAGTTGTTAGCCGTTTCCCAGTAACTAATTTTAGATGTGAACACTACTCATTTGATCGTTATAATTCTCAGATGTATGTGGATCAGTTGTACACAAATTGTATTTTATTGCTAGATTTCCATATGGATATCTAATTATTAAGCAGATTTAATGTCACTTACACATGATTGTAGCTTTTGCTTATTGAATTTATGTTGAGGTGTCCTGCTTGGCATGTTAAGATGTAAACTAGTGTTTAACTTACTTTTTGTACAATTTTTATTTCTAACATATAAATAGAATATATGGTTTAGCTTATGAACTTCAAACAATATGGTGTGCTAAACTTTTTTTCTGTTTTGTAGTTAAAATTTCTCCATTTGAATGCTATGTTGCAACAATGTCTTCAATATCTTGTGCTGAACTCATTGATACTGATACAAAAGTTGAATCTGCCTATGTAAAATCTTTCTTCTTATTCCTTAATAGCGTTGTTTTTACACCGGAGCCACAGAAAGAATGCTGATGGACTTTACCTGACGGGTGAAGCTATAGCGATTATGATATTTAGAAAAGCATAAGCGTATAGCTTTTCCCCTTGGGTTCTGTTCTTTATACATCGTTGCTGTCAAAGCTGGATAACATGCTCTTTTCAGGTATATAATTCTCATAGCATGATTGTTTATTTATTCATGTTGTAAGGATCTCTCTTTGGTTTTTCCAGGTTATTTTTTCAAGAGGACTCAATAGAAAAGAAAAGATGGCAGCCATTCTGAGTGATCAGTTGGTCAATTGGAATCTCATTCCAATTCTGTTAATCATGATAAGTGAGGCATAAAGTGATTTATAGTAATAGAATGGATTCATATGATTTGTTTGGAGAGGATGTCGGCGGCGGAATGTTAGATGGATTAGCTGACCTGGGTGCAGATAATTTTGATCCAGCTCCATCATCTGTTACAAATGCAGCACGCGATGCTCCAGGTTCTGGCCAAGGCTATGTTCAACCACCTTACGGCCACCAGATTTCGGGTATGCAGCAAGAGACACCGCTTCAGAAACTGGCTTCATTTGGAGGAGAATTTACACCCGCAAATCATCTGGATCCATCATCTCAGAACTTGTTCCACCAGAATCAGACTGGTTATGATGGAACGGCGAGACCAATGTGTCCTCCTGGTGCTGTTACCGGGTATCAGGGACACGTAAGAAACATGGGACCACAGCACGATATTAGGAGGCCTCCTCATCCCCAGCCACCAACTGCAAATCAGTATGGACCATACTGTACATCTGATGCATTGTATGGAATAGAACAGCAGCCTGGTATCAGTGGTCCAGGTATGACTGTTAGTGACAGTGGTATGCAGGGTTGGAGCAATGTGCCAGGTGGTTATCCTGCAGGGATGAGGCATTACAATCAAATTAATCAGGGTGGTTATCGGCATGTGAACTACCCACATCAGCAGGACAGCCTGGCATCTCAACAAAAAATCACACCTCAACAGCCTTATTCTTCAAATCAGCAAAATTTGATTAATTCAATGATGCAGCCTCATCAGAACATTCAGACACCTAGTGGCTATCCAATGACTCAACAGAGAATGCAGTCAAGTGTTAACATGGGGCAACAGCAACAGTGTTACTCACAGGGTTCTCAAAATCTTGTTTATGCAGGTTCGTCATCTACAGCTTCGATAAATCAGTCCTACAGCAACTACAATCCCTTACAACACCAACAGTCCAGTAGAATGCCACATCATGTACAGTATACTGCAAATCAGCAACAGATGCAACAGTTAGAACTGAATAATTCTCAAGCTTCTCAGGCTTCATCATATAACCATTTACAACCACATAATCAGGCATTACCTGGCGGTCCCTCACAGATGGGCCATCCTGGTGTACCGGGTTATGGACAGCCAACAAATCCTCTTGGACACCAAATGCCACGGCCTATTGGTATCGAAGTCAGTTCAGGGTCGTCAGCATCTCAGTATGGTGTTGCTAACCAGAAACAGCACACTCAACTCGGTGGTGCGAGTCCACAGTACAGGGCGCCATATCCACAGCTGTCTCCACAAATGTCGCCTAGGCCCCAGATGTCCCCGAGACCCTCTCAGCAACAACAGATGTCACCTCGTCCTGTAATGTCACCAGCAAAAACGAGTACGCTATCTCCTCATCCCCATCAACAGCAGCCAACTCTTTCACCACGACCTGCTACAGCACTTACACCGAAATCATCAAACTCTTCTCCTGCTCCCATTAATGTTCCTTCGTTTTCACAGCAAAGTACGTTACAGCAATTGGAACAGATGGTTATGCCTCCAGTTAGTGGTGGCTCAACAGACTACCCTACTTACCAACCAAGGTTACCCCACCCAACTACACAGCATCCCACCACACAACAAGCAAATCCATTGTCTCCAGCTGTGGGCCCACGCATGCCTGTCTCACCTCAGCAGTGGCCACACCAACCATTAAGACCGTCCACAAATATTGGTAGTGGAATTGGAATGCTAGACCAACAGTCCAATCAGAGCATGTCATCGTATGTTCCACATACTACTGCTGAATCTAGAACAGTGGAGCTTCCAAAGACTGTAAGTGGTGTTACATCAGAAGTTAATGTTCCAAGTATTTCAAGTGGATCTATACCAGCAAATGAGACTGGCAATTTGACATCTGTAGCTCATACTGACTTCACTACTTCATCTCAGATACTAAGTGAAAAGTACCCAGAGGGTGAAACTGCACAAAATGGAGGAGAAAATCTCAGTTCCCACATTCCCTCATCTGTTCCAGTCAGTGCCACAGTCAGTCACAAGTCTTCAGAACTGGATCCCGTTAAGGCTGTGCAACAAGAAAATGAATTGCAGAATTTGCCAAATATAGATGTAAAGGATGCAACAGATGGACCTTCACTGTTAACTTCAACTTCCAGTTCAGTGTTAGCACCTCCACCGCAAGCTCAGCAAGAACCTGTAACACAGCAGGCACCTGTTCCAAATTTCGATTTTAATCAGGCAGCTCCCAACATACAATATGCAGGCACTAGTGCAATGAGTGACATGATTCACTCTGGTGGGTCATCTCATTACACTTCAGGTATTGAAGGAGCATCAGCAGGAATACCAGATCCTGTAACATCTGGAGTGTTGATGGGGCAACCACCAGGTCTGTTTGATCCCGGCATGGGGCATGGAAGTTTGATGACACATGCACCACCCATGCCACCTTCAGCAGCACAACCACCACAAGTGCCACCACCTCCATCACATCTTATGTCTTTAGGACATACTGATTTAAGTGCAATATACCAGTCTCCAGTGAGCCATCAGCAGGAAATAGCAGCATTACAACAGCAGCTTCAAGAACTGTATTGTATGCCACCAGCACCACAGATTCAAGAGAAGGTAAGGAATATAGTGATGTACTTTCTTTTCATATATTTGCCATTGCAACAAGAGAAAGATTGAATTATTACAGTGCAGATACAGCAGAGAACCTTTTATCCATTGATGATTTGTGACTGAAATGTGCCATACTCACTTATTCATTTCAGCTCTTAAGGTATATTACACATCATCATTGAAGAAACGATACTACACGAGTAGCTCATCTAAAACTTGACAGGAGATACAAAAACTGTCCAAAATGTGTGAAATGTATTGTAGAAGTGAAATGTTTGTGTCGTAACATTAAAAAAGTAACATTACAAAAGTTTCCAGCTCATAGCAAAAAGTGAAACAGTCTTGTGAAGAATTAAGTCAGATATGTGGACATTTCTTCATATTTGTGGCAGGAAGTGTTAATTTCACTCATTACTTTTCCAGTGTTTTTGGTGGCTAATGCAAGTAACAGGACAGTTTTTGGAAAGATAAATTGCTTCAGAGAAAAACTATACCACACACACACACACACACACACACACACACACACACACACACACACATTGTTCTTACAACCCTGACACTGTTCCCAGATGGTTTTTCATAAGGAAAACAAAACAACTTGTTCTATACAGTAATCTGAGATGACATGCTCTGACAGCTTCCTCCAATGGAAATGAAAGTCAGTTATTCAAACTTTTCAATGATTTCACGGATAATATATCTGTGGAACTTGCTCCCAGAGTTGGCTAACATTATAATTTGGGCAGTTGACTTTTTGAGAAGGAAGTCTCAAAAATAATGTAACATAATCCCTGTCCCATTTTAAGTTACACCCTCTTTTAATAAAATCTTTGTTTTTTGTTCTGTCAGTTGTGTTGTTAGTTCAGCATAAATATGGCACAGTGCAGTCGATTTTTAAAAGAAGAAACCTCCAGGAATATCTGTAAACAACATAATTATGACAGTTACTTCTGTTGTGATAATGTGGGTAGTGCTATTAACATTAAAGGGATTCTGTTTGAAGGGACATGAACTTAAACATCCTGAACAAAAGTTTTCATGAGTCTGGTGACCAGAATTCTGGTGCAAGTCATATTGTTCACTCTCCAGTGTGTGTGTGTGTGTGTGTGTGTGTGTGTGTGTGTGTGTGTGTGTGTGTGTGTGAGAACACACATTTCTTTAACAACTCAGTGACACACATTTTAAAATTGATTTGATGTTCTGATTCTCGGTATATATTGCATTTACATTCATTTCCTGGTCCATTTGGACACGTTTCAAAGTTCAAAGTCTTCAGACAGTTTATTATACTTCACACTTTGAAGTAATGATGCTATTGCCATATACAACAAAGGAACTAATGCTAAATGCCAGGTACTTTGGAAGGTAATGATCAAGTATTACAGAATATCAGTTTAAACTTTTATTATAGTGCCTTCATAACGTGTCAAAAACTAAAATATGAGGGAAGATTGGAAAGTAACACACAATAATTTTATTACCAAAAACTTTAATAGGTAACAAAACAAAAAAAAAAGGCACAAATGAACTTAAATATTTTACCTATTATTGTACACAGTCGCCAATGTTCTCAACACATTTCTTCCACCATGGTACCAGTTTCAATATGCCCTGTTCATAGATAAAACTTCCTGGCAGGTTAATCTGCCAGGAAGTTTCAAATCGGTGCACACTCCGCTGCAAAGTGAAAATTTCATTCTGGAAACATCCGCAGACTGTGACTTAAGTCATGTCTCCTCAATATCCTTTCTTTCAGGAGTGCTAGTTCTGCAAGATTCATAGGAGAACTTCTGTGAAGTTTGGATGGTAGGAGACGAGATACTTTCAGAATTTAAGCTGTGAGGGCGGGTCGTGAGTCATGCTTTGGTAACTCAGTCGATGCAGCACTTACCTGTGAAAGGCAAAGGTCCTGAGTTCTAGTTACAGTCCGGCACACAGTTTTAATCTGCCAGGAAGTTTCATATCAGCGCACATTCCGCTGCGAAGTGAAAATTTCATTCTGTTCAGACGTCTATTTGGTTGGAGTACAGCCATCTGTGGACCGCTGATTGCACTTCTGCATCTGTCGCAGAGCATTGTGGGCCAGAAATTTCTCCATGGAACCAAGTAGATGAAAGTCTGATGGTGCAATGTCTGCATTGCACAGTGGATGCTAGATCACCCTCCATCTAAATTTGGCAATTTTCTCACGAACAGAAACAGCAACATGGGGGTGAGCAATGTTATGAAGGAAGTTTAAGACCAACAGCGTTTATGTTGTAGCATTTGTCATGAAGGCTATGACATAACTTAACCAAAGTGTTAATGTAGGCTCTAGTATTCGCAGTGGTCTCGTGTTCACTAAAGTCCACCAATAACACGCCATGCGTATCCCAGGACACTGTCACAAGCACTTTCCTGGCAGATTGTCACTTAAAATTGTTATTGTTATTGTTGTTGTTGTTTTTGTTATTTTTTATGGGGAACCAGCATGTTTCCAATCCATAGAGGCCTGCTTGGTTTTTGGCGTGTAGTGGTATGCTCACGACTCATCACCAGTGATGATTTATTTCAGAAAGTCGTGCCCTTCTGCAGTATAGTGTGTTAAGTGATCGAAGCTTGTCATCATTCACCGGCCCTTTTGGTTATTTGTCAGGTTCTTAGGCACCTTGAAAGCGCTAACTTTATTAAATTTTCAATATGTTACGAACAGTATTGTGCACCGTACCATAGAAAATGTTGAACTTCTTTGATAAGGTCTGCAGTTGAACATGCCATTTGTTCAAAGTCACTACCTCAGTGGCTCTGGTATCTGTGGGGCTGCAGCTATTACCAGCCTCCTGAAATGTGCACACCACCATGTGACATTACTACGTTCAAACATATGTGATTAAAGTTTTAAAGTTTCTTGAATTGCCCAACATCTTTCCCAAGACTTTGAGAAGATGGTTTTAATGTGTTAATAGGGTGACTGGCTCACCCATATTTGTAGTAAGTAGTCAGCCAGTGACATTTACTTGTGGTTTTCTGTTAGCTCCTTTCTTATTTTTATCTCCTGTATAGCTACTTTCACTTTTTCGCCAATGTTTTAGCATAAGTGAGATAGTGATTTTGTGCTTGATTCAAGTGCACGAGATTAGAACAATTATCAAGGTTTTAGCCACATTAGAGTTTTTCCCAGAGTGTAAGGGTGCTGATAACCTTGCTGTCGAGTGCCCGTAAGCTCCAAAACACACATACGGATGCACTGACTCGACACGACATTGCTACGATCCAGCAAATGCTGCACCTAGTGCGTCTACCCTCCTCCATCACACACTTTCGGCATGATGTATACTGCCTTTTAAGTCTTATAATGTCACAACAGCAAAAGCTACTATCATAGCAGAAAAAGCAAACTGTGAGCACATGTTCTACTGGTTAATGGTTTTGGCTAGTAACACCAAAGTCCCAGGTTTTATTTCTGGTGACAACTTGAGGCCAGCTGGAGAGCTACTGGAATATAAAACAGAAATTGATGCGTAAGTAAATGAATTAGCATTAGGGTGTGCACGGAAAGAAAGCACATTCCCAATGTAGTGGAATCCAGTGTAACGGGCTTGAAGCAGGGTAAAGAATATCTTCTTGTTACCTAACAGAACAGCACATAATGGAAGCAGAATGGTAGCAACAGGTGTCACCTGCCAGGTCAGAATGAACAAAATATTTGTGGCCCCTTTTGCTGTGGTAGCTGGCAGACTTCCTACATTGGAAGAACAGATGTGTACACGTGTTGATTGCTCTGAAATCTATTGCAAATGATTTTACAGAAACTGGTGTGAAAAATTTTGTTCCCCTACTAACGGCCTCATATTTCAGCTCCGTGATGAACTGCCACTATTAAGTAATTGTCATAGTAATTGTATTATATTGAAATTACGTAACCCTCTGCATGAAATTTCAACAGTTTGCACTGAAAAATAGGAGTTGCAATGAGTTTACACGTGATGCGTATTGGGTTGTACATTGCGCATATGAACTGTAATGAATGTACTAAATTTTTCTTTCAACTTGGGACAAGGTAGTTTTATATATCCAATCCTGAAAAAATGGATCTTATGTAATACATTCACTTCTACCTACGTGCGCTACGTTACAGTGAGAGTGAATTATTCTTGACACCCATACTACTTCAAGAACAGTTCAAAACGTACTTTGGTAAATCATAACATGCAAAGAGAACATGTTGAGATGTGGTTAATATGTGAAACTTCCATATCTATTGCAGTAGACGTTTTCAATAGTCTGATGTATTTTTTAAGGACCATTAATAGTTGATGGAAGCAGAAATTGTGTGGACTTGCCACAGCCTGAGTGAATGAATCAGAGGTAATTTATAGTGACAGTGAGCTTTTTATAAGCTATTGCTCTGTTGCTTGTGTAGGAAACAGGATTCCTTCATAATTGCAACTGCATTACTATGTTTGTGGTGTAAATTTGTGTAAGCTCCTGTGTCTTGGTAAAAGAAGGAAAGTTTTGCATGATACAAAGAGAAATTTAGGTTTTTCTCAGTACTCGCCACCTTTGACATTTCTGTGAACGAGAAAAAGTATAAAAAGTCAGGAGAAAATAAATAGCTTTTCTGGAAATTCCAGTGGAATCCTGTCGTAGCCTGTTTCTAATAAGAAATGACTGGAATGGGAACTTCACAAATGATTTTCTCCCTGTACTCCAATCTGAGAAATGTGAGACAGTTTACAGCAAATTATGTACTATCTCCTTGTTCATATTTCCCTGTATCGCTCCATGTTTTTACTTCATATGTTTCGTAGTGTGTGTGTGTTTCAATTATTTTATTTATTAAGGAGATAGTAGTATGTTTTCATTCCAGCTGTTAATTTGTAGAAACAGTGGGTGAAAGGATTCAACCAAAATTTCAGCATAAATGGCTTTTTACTGTTCCATTCTTCAGAGTTACATAATCAGTGGGGAGTTGTGATAATGCCACAGGTTCTCTTATGGGCATGTAAAATTTTGCTTCTTTTGCCAAAATACACAGGAATTTACATGATGTTACCTCACTAATGCAGTTGGAATTGCAATGGAGTCCCGATTATTAAACAAGCAGCTGACAGCATGACTGATAAATAGCTTATAAAAATCTTGTCATCAGTATAAAATAAAACAAATTTGTTCACTTTTGTTATTGCAAGCCTGTGAAGTTCCTCATTTCTTCAGCCACTAGTGGTCATTAAAAAAAGGTCGCTCCATAGAAAAAAATCTATAGTTAGTTTTATTGTGACAGATAGGAATGTTTCACGTGTTAACGACTTGCCAACATATTTTTTTTTTTGCGTGGTATAATTGACCAAAAGCTTGGTTTGGTATCTTGAACTGCTAATGAAATTGGTAGATATTGTAGTACTGTACTGTACTGTACTGTAGCATGCATGAGCAGAAGCTGCAAAAATGCAATTTCTTGATATTGGCAATAGGTATAGATATCCTTCCAAATTTAAAGAGGAGTTAGTATCTAGCACTAAATGTAAACTCATAATGACTCCTAGTTTTCATTTAAAACTATTCAAATGTCATATGGTGATGCACTAGATTTAAAAATATCACAATTGTGACAAATAACAGAAATGTTGACAGCTCACCATGAAACTGACACACGAGGCTATAATTGATGAAACTACACACCCAGGGATGGAATGCACTGCCACCTTGGTGTGTTCAGAGGCCCAAAGTGATTTTAAGCTTGACACAGTACACAAAAAGTTGTACTCCAGGTATGGTTTTTACAGCTTTGTTTTCATCTATTTTAAGTATGTACCATAGTCTTATCATTATCTATACAGATTTATCCCAGCAGGCGATTGCTCTCGGTTGTTCTGTGGTTTCCCCTGATAGCTTTTGGCACTGTTCCTCACAAGCAGACTCTAATCAAGCTGCGGGCCTATGGGGTATCACTCAGTTGTGCGACTGGATTCGTGATTTGCTGTCAGGAAGGTCACAGTTTGTAGTAATAGACGGCAAATCATTGAGTAAAACTGAAGTGATATCAGGTGTTCCCCAGGGAAGCGTCCTGGGACCTCTGCTGTTCCTGATCTATATAAATGACCTGGGTGATAATCTCAGCAGTTCTCTTAGGTTGTTCGCAGATGATGCTGTAATTTACAGTTTAGTAAGGTCATCTGAAGACCAGTAACAGTTGCAAAGCGATTTAGAAAACATTGCTGTATGGTGTGGCAGGTGAGTTGACGCTAAATAACGAAAAGTGTGAGGTGATCCACATGAGTTCCAAAAGAAATCCGTTGGAATTAGATTACTCTGTAAATAGTACAATTCTCAAGGCTGTCAATTCAACTAAGTACCTGAGTGTTAAAATTACGAACAACTTCAGTTGGAAAGACCACATAGATAATATTGTGGGGAAGGCGAGCCAAAGGTTGCGTTTCATTGGCAGGACACATAGAAGATGCAACAAGTCCACTAAAGAGACAGCTTAAATTACACTCGTTCGTCCTCTGTTAGAATATTGCTGTGTGGAGTGGGATCCTAACCAGGTGGGATTGACGGAGGACATCGAAAGGGTGCAAAAAAGGGCAGCTCGTTTTGTATTATCACATAATAGGGGAGAGAGTGTGGCAGATATGATACGCGAGTTGGGATGGAAGTCATTAAAGCAAAGACGTTTTTCGTCGCGGCGAGATCTATTTATGAAATTTCAGTCACCAACTTTCTCTTCCGAACGTGAAAATATTTTGTTGAGCCCAACCTACATAGGTAGGAATGATCACATCAAAATAAAATAAGAGCAATCAGAGCTCGAACAGAAAGGTTTAGGTGTTCGTTTTTCCCGCGCGCTGTTCGGGAGTGGAATGGTAGAAAGCTAGTATGATTGTGGTTCGATGAACCCTCTGCCAAGCACTTAAATGTGAATTGCAGAGTAGTCATGTAGATGTAGATAGGGTTTTTAAAGTGACTCTTCCAGAACAATTTACAAATTATGATGCGGATTTATATGGCATTCTGATGGCACTGGAGAGGATTCACAGACATCACCATACAAGTTTCTTGTCTGTTCAGACTGTCTTAGTGCACTGCAAGCAGTTCACCAAATGTATCCGGTTGACCCGCTGATTCAGCTCATCCATGACTCCTTACAGTGGCTCCAACGACATGGCAAGGAGGTGATCTTTTGCTGGGTTCCTGGCCACGTTGGGATACAGGGTAACGACATTCCTACAAAGCTGCCAAGGAAGCATGTTAGGATGGTGCTGTTCATCAATGTCCCATTATCTCATTTTCTGCCAGATGCTTCATGCGTCAGTGGGAGACTGAATGGTTGCAGGTGTCGAACAAAAAACTGCGGTTACTCAAATCGACCAAAAAAGCTTGGCGGACTGTGTCAGCCTCGCTGCTGGAAAGAGGTTTTGCTTACCAGACTGCACATTGGGCATAATCCTTTCACACATGGCTTCCTCCTTCGGCGGGAGGATCCAAAATTCTGTGAATATTGTGGTGTACCGCTTTCAATTCAGCATATTGTGGCTGTGTGTGTCCTGTATACTGATACTAGGGCAGCCCTCGGTCTTGCTGGAGATCTGCCTACCATCCTCACAGATACCAATACCAGTGTTAACAGAGTGGTGGAATTTTGTGAACTGTTAGGCCTCATCCCTAAACTGGTGGGAAAGTGTGGCAGGCTTCTGTACATTATCAACTGCTCCACATGTGGGGACAGCCTTCGTCCCCACCCATGAGATTTGCTTGCTGACTTTGCATCAGGGTGCTGATGACCATGATGTCGAGCGCCCCCTCACCCCCAAATCATCATATAATTGATGAAAGAATCAAATTTTTTACTTAATAGTTTCTATATAGTTCTTACAAACTGCACTGCATCCATCATGTCGGATTAACCAGCATTCGCTGTGTGCACCTCCTGCTTTGTTTAATTGTACTAGACAGCTCAACATGTCAGCATGCATACTACCAGCTTTCTTCATGTTCTTGTACTAGAAAGACTGTTATTAGGCAAGGTGACATACAATGTGTACTTATTAGAAGCAGAAGCCTTTGTCTTTCTTTTATGCTTGATTTATTATGACTAGAGATCTTATTATTTGGAAGATCACAGATTGGTTCTATAGAATTTAGGTCTATATGATATAGCAGCAGCAGGGAGGGGGGATCCATTGTCTTGCATAATTTTGTCAGTGGAATAAAGAGGAGAAATTTAGTGCTCCTTAATTCCAAAAGATTGCCTTGGTGTGGTATTAATCTTTTCACAACATTAATGCCATAAGTTTTAACACAAGTGAGTACACTCCCCAGCACAGTCTTTCTAAATTGACGACTTGATTTATCACGATATGATAGTGTGTATTATTCGTGATTATTATGACCTGAAGGTAACAATTCTTATATTTCACCTAACATTTGGCTGTGAATACTTTTAGATGAGGTTTGATGATGGTCAGATGACTGAAACTGGTTGTGTAAATAAATCATTTTACCAGCAGCTCAATGAGATAATGACATTTTTTCGAGTGAGCTGTGGGGTACCACTTCCCGAAAATATGGTGAGAACCAAGTATGTTGTTCTGGATGGTGAGTGTGACAGATATGGTGAATAGCACTCTGTAACTGTTCGCTTATACTGCAGCACATAGGAAAATGTCATCAATAAGTGATGGACAGTATAGGATGACTGGGATAGAATTTCTGTTTGATATGATGAGTGGCAGCTTGGTCTAAATGTGGAAATATGGAAGTTAATCCAGACAAGTCGGAAAAAGAGTCAGAGGTCTGTAACATTCAAATACAGTATTAGTGGTGTGCTGTCTGACAGTCACTAGAGTTGAATATCTAGGTGGAACATTGCAAAACGACATTATGTTGCGTATGGTCAGTTTTAGGGCAGGCAAATGGTCAACTTAAGTTTTTGGAAAATGTTAGTAATGTGTAGTTCATTTATAAGGGAGACCACATACAGAACATTTGTGCGACCCATTCGTGAGTACTGCTATAGTGTTTGGGATTCCCACCAGATCGCACTAAAGGAAGACATTGTAGCAGTTCGGGGCATGCTGCTATATTTGTTTCTGATTACTTCAATCAACACTTGGGTATTACAGCAATGTGCAGTGAATTTGAATGGGAACACCTGGAGGGAAGACGACATTCTGTTTTACGCAGCACAATTAAGAACCCATGTTTGCAACACTGCAGTGCATTTTGTATCGGAGAAAATATTCCATAAATTTAAACATGGCAGTTGTAATGAGGTCCAAATCCCTTTGTTTAGTTTTGGGAAGCAACATCCTCAAAGACTTTTTCGTTGGCGTACAGTTTGTCCCAGTTCTTTAGTGCTGTTTGTGTGAAATTCCAAACAGGAATGCTTTCTCATCGTGTGGTTTTGCGATCCTTGAAGTTTCAACAACAGCTGTGAAGAAGCTCAAAGCACTAGTATTGGCACAGCAGGCATCCTGGCAGTGAATATAATGGTACCTGCCTGATGTACATTGGAAATTGGTGGTGGAGCAGAGAGGCAATTTAAGATAGACAAATCAGCCAGTGAAACGTTTGATATGATTAAAAATGTGTTCGGTAGTCATTGTTTGTCTTTCAGATGTTTTTCGGTGGTTTGCTCTGTTTTGGGACAGCAGGGAAGACATCAAGGATGCGCCATAAGCATCAAAGCTGATAGCAAGTTGCTTGACTGAAAATGTGCAAAAATCACTGAAATCATTGCATCAGATAGATCTGTTTCTGCACAACTCATGGAGGAACTGTCAAGAATACCAAAAATTACTGTGCACAGAATTTTTACCAAGGAGTTGGGCAAAAGGAAAATTGCACAGTTTGTGCTGCATGTGCTTTCAGGTGATGAAAACAGGGCAGAGTCCAACACTGCAAATTTTGTTACAGACAGTCCAAACCGATACTGATTTTGTAAAATAGATTGTAACTGGTGACAACCCGCGGTGTTTCCAGTATGAGCCTCTTAAATGGCAGTGTGCGTTGGGATGAACCCATAGAAGCTGAAATAAAGCAAGTGTGCTTGGAAGAGTCATGTAAAGATCATGCTGACAGTTTGCTTTGATTGCAAAGGAATGAGTCACATTGAGTTTGTGCTGGAAGGAAAAACTGTTAATTCCAAGCATTATCTTGGTGTGCTCCATTGTTTCTGGGCAAGAATTAATTGAATTCAGCCTGAATACTGTGGGGCAGGATCCTGATCACTCTTCCATGACAATGCCCCAGCCTACAGGTTTTTGCCAGCATACAGATCACTCGCCGGATTTGGCCCCAGTAGACTTATGATTGTTCCCCAAATTAAAGTTGGCAGTGAAAGGACACTGTCATCCGCTTTGCCACAAATTCTGGAAATTGGGGAAATTCGAAAAAAAAAAGAAAAACACCACTGGAAGTCTCGTTTTTGTCTCAGTAGGTGAATTGGTTTGTTTACTGTGGTGCCGTGCATTGTTGCTGGCTGGGCACAGCTGAGTATGTGGGCAGTTTCCCAAACTCCTTCATTCTTACTGTTTCTTCTCTTTCTACCACTCCCCTCGGTTTGCAGTCAGTGCTACCACCACTTCTTGCTGCTACCCCAGCAGCTGCTGACGAGACACAGGGAGGCGTGAAGAGTGGTTTATTTGGACCTGATTCTGAGATTGTTGATGCAGCCTTTGGAGAAGGTGCTTATGAGTACGTGAGTTGTGTCTGAGTGATTGTGTGAATGTGTGTGTGCTATCGTTTTCTGACAAAGGCTATGACCCAAAAATTTAGTTGAGAGTGTGATTGTCTTTTTATGTGCCTATCTTGCAGCTCATTGGTCATCTTTATGTTGAGTTGCTACCTATCCTCATTAGTATTGATTCTCAGAGTGTTCATGCTAGTTGCATGGATTGATTACCGCAGTCTCATTTTGTCAACACGATGTCAGCTAGCCACACCAGTGGACTTCAATGTTGGGCCAAAACTGCAGGCCATTTCTGTGGGGTATCTCTAGCGGATCAGGCCTGCCAATCTGAAGCCCATTATTTCTCACTAATGTTCAGGCCCTGCCCATCGGATATAGTCTCAGTGATCTGCCTGCAGGCGAGATCTGTTAGTGTGTGGCATAATACGGCAGATTTTCATGGTTTATCCATGGACTCAGCACTGCAGTGCTCCTCAGCAGGCTAGAGACAAAGGACAATGGATTTCAGGAATTGCGACAGTCTCACCGCAAGTACATTGTACAGTGCCACATTTCATAGACATTTATTCTGGTACATTTTGGCACTTCGAAAGTATTTTATATATTAGCAAGTATGGATGCTAAGAGGAAGAAAGTTGTGGCAGTCACTGGCAGTTTGTACACTATGTACTCACACATTTCTTGAAAGAAAAACCACACAATACCTGCAAAATAGTAGACATAATACAGTGGGTAATAGCCAAAAATAACAAACATAGTAGAACCAACAGTTTTATTGGCAGTCCCCTATAGTGTTCGTTTACACAACTCTTCCCTGCCTTACAACCTTCTTTCAAAGGCCTACTTTTTCTGGGGTTATTTCTGAAATCGGTGAAGATATTTTAAATCTGTCTTGCGACTCAAATGAAATGCATATTTTTGTCACCAAATGTTTCATTTTGTTGAAATAAAATATCAGTGGCCTTGATGAAATGTATATATTATGTTAGTACTTAAGATTTTTACTCACACATTCAGAAATAGAGAAGTCTTTACTTTTTTGTCTATTTATGTATTTACTAACCCTTGAGATCTCAGAATCTGTCCCCACAGGGGGCCCACAGCTCTTTGTGGGTATGTGTGTGGTGCACATGGGTCCCTGAGCTATTGCAGCCTATATTCTTTTCTGGGCTGCTTTACCTTCCCCTACTTTCTTTTTCCCTGTCCTCCTTCCTTTCCCTTTGCTCCTTTCTTTACTTCTCTTGGTGTTCTTCTTTGTCAGCCCAGGTATCATCATGTGGTTTTGGTTTGTTGCTTTTCCTCCTCGTTTTTCACTTTTTTTTGTGTCACCCCTCAGGGGTTTGATCTCTACTGGGCAGCCATTGCTGTGGCTGGGTAGCACCCACAAGGCAATCCCGTTTGGAGTGGGTGGTACCAGGGTGGACATTTTGCACATGAAATGTGTTGAACTCTCCGGCCACTCTACTGCAGCCGTGTCTCTTCCTCAACACAGTTCTGCCCCAGTTTCTGTTTCTGCGTTCCCGGCCTTATCCTCGGTGGATACTCCCTGGGAGGAGGGCCAGACCTGCCAGCTTGGAGCAAAACCTTTTCCACGGTTCCTGGTCTGTATCAGGAATGACAGGGAGCATTTTGCCATCACCAAACCCCTTTTCTTAGTGGATCATATTGAGGACAGGTTTGGTGAAGTTAAGTTATTAAGCAAGATGAGCTCTGGCTCTCTCCTTACAAAGACAACTTCTGCCAGTCAGCCTCCCTCTGTGCCTGCGACCGTTTAGGAGATACCCCATGACTATATCGCTCCTCACAAGCCACTCAATATGACACAGGATGTGAGTTTCTATAGGGACCTTCTCCTCCAGTTTGATTATGAACTTCGGGCTAATCTGGAACAACGTGGCATTCGTTTCGTACGGTGTGTCCGGAAAGGCTCTAAGGACAATCATGTAGACAGTGGTGCTTTCATCATTGCATTTGAGGGAGATACTTTGCCTGAGAGGTAATGGTGTACATATGCGACATAAAACCATACATTCCTCCTCAGATTTGTTGCTTTCGTTCCTCAAGTTGTCACATGTACTTGCAATGCAGTGCCGCTTCCATCTGTGGTGACTGTGGCTGCTCTCTTCATGTGGGGAGCTCTTGCACCCCATCACATGACTGTGTAACCTTACCTGGTCTCCATTCTCCCCACTCACCAGTGTGTCCAGTGTACATGAAGGAAAAAAGAAGTCAGGAAATAAAGTTCCTTGACCATCTCAGCTACTGCCAGGTTCGGAAGAAGTTTGACAGACTTCACCCTGCAAATCTCCCCTCTACCTTTGCCTCAGTTACAAGTGTCCCTCCTCACCCCTCCCCCTTACCCCTTTCTGCCCCTCTTCCCTTTCCTCACCTTTGACAGCTCCTGTCCATTCCCCTCCAGGAACTCCTCCTCCTCCTCCTCCTCCTCCTCCTCCTCCTCCTCCTCCTCGGCCAGGGAAGACATCCTCTTCTCTGGCTCCTCCTAGGGTTGGGACTCCATCTCGGAACACCCCTCCCTGGCTTTCTTAGGACAGGAAGCTTGCATCCTCAGGGTAGAGGAGAGACCCATGCTCAGAGGGCCCCGAAGCCGCTCGCTCTCTGTCCGATCCCAATATCACTGCTATCTATTCCCTCACTGATAACTCCCTCACTGTGAGGGAGAAGAAGCAGCAGCATAAGTCAAAGGATAAGGCTTCCCCAGCCTTCTTGTGGGCTTCACCCTCTCCACCTAATCATGAATAAAGACCCAGTTTTTATGGATGTCACCCCATCCTCGTTGGTGACGACCACCGACCAAGTGACATGACCACCTCTCTGCTTCTTTATGTCTCACCTGGATTCTTAGCTCAAGATAATCCAGTGGAATTGCAACAGATATTATCGTCACCTCCCGGAAATACGACGACTTGTTTCCTCCTACTCTTTGTTCTATCTTGCTCTTCAAGAAACACACTTTTGTGATGAGCACACTCGAACATTTCATGTTATTGTGCATTCTGTTGGGGCCGTGCTGGCCCCGGTATAGTGTCTGGAGGGGTCAGCACTTCGGTTCGCATCGATATCATTAATGACTGGATCCCCCTTCATACCAACCTGGAGGCGACTCTGGCAAACACTGTTGGCAATGTCTACCTTCCTCCAGGCAGGCCATTTACTTATGTGGAACTGTCTACCTTAATACAGCAACTCTTTGGGGACTTTAATGCACACCATCTCCAGTAGGGGAGTGCCACTTCATCAGGTAGGGTTCTTCTACTTGACCAACTTGCTACAGGTTTTGATTTCTCTCTCCTCGATGGCTGTTCCCCTACCTACATCAGTGCCGCTCATGGAACCTTTACTGCTATCGAACCCACAATCTCTTCCGCTGCTCTCGTGGCTTGCCTACATTGGTCACCCCATGGTCATCTTAGTGATAGTGACTACTTTCCAGTGATTGTCATTTCTTTGCTGCTGCCAGATAGAACCCCACGTTTGGCATTCCACAGGGTCATCTGGCATTTCTATGTGTCCGCCGTGCACTTAAACACCTCTCTCTTGAATTGCATTGATGCAATCATGCTGGGTAACTCTGCCTCTATTCTTCATGTTGCTGGCACCCTATCCACAGGTCACCCTCATTGTCAGCCGTACCGTGGTGGACCAAAGATGTAGCAGTTGCTGTCCAGGACAGCCGATGTGCACTGCAGCGATTTAAACGACATTCTTCACAGACCAGCCTCCTTGCTTTTTAAGTGTCTTCATGCTAAGGTTCAATACCTTGTTAGGCAGACTAAAAAGGAATACTGGGAGTGCCATGTTTCCTCCCTGGAGATGTATGGCTCTTCATCACGAGTTTGGTCCAAGCTCTGGAACCTTCTGGGCCACCAGCGACAGTAAACTGTCCAGCGGCTTATCCTCCAAGATGCTCTGTCTACTGATCCATTGGTCCTTGCTGAACGCATCGCGACAGCATCAGTGTCGTCCTCCTATCCTGCTACCTTTCTCAAGCACAAACACAGAATTGAACAGACCCCCTCTGTTTCAGCCTTTACCAAGATGAATCCTATAATGAATGTTTCACTGAATGGGAATTCTTGCAGACTCTTACCTCTTCTCATGACACGACATCTGGCCCGGATTCCATCTGCAACTAGATGATCCAACACTTAAGACATTATACAGAGTCACTATCTACTCTGGGTCTTCAACTGCATTTGACCCAAGGGTACATTTCCCTCACAATGATGAAGCAGTATTGTTATCCTTGTCTTTAAGCCTGGGAAGAACCCAACATCTCTCAACAGCTACTACCCAACTAGCCTGATGAACACTCGTTGTAAACTGCTCGAGAGGATGGTTAGCTTTCAATTATATTGGATACTCGAATCTCTGAGTCTTTTGTTACCATCTCAGGGTGGCTTCCGGGAAGGACGATCTCTAACTGACCATTTACTCAGATTGGAAACTGCAATCCAACAGGATTTTACTAACCGTTGGCATCTTGCCGTGGTCTTCTTTGGCCTACGTAAGGCATATGGCACAGCTTGACGTAGTCATATTTTAGTTACCTTCCATGGCTGGAACTTTCCCGATTTTTATTCATGGGTCTTTATCCCAACGGCTCTCCCAGGTATCTGGATGATGGATAAATTCTGAAATGCGTCCTATGAGGAACCAGGTTCGAGTTGACACTTCACTCAGCACCCCTCGGATTCAGGAGCATGGTATCCCATACGGTTCTGTTTTAAGAATCACACTCTTCCTCATAGCCATCAATGGGCTTGTAACCTCTGTTGGCCCTCAGGTTTCTCCGGCATTATATGTCAATTAGTTTTGCATTTGGTGCAGCTCCCACTAGGTAGCGTCTGCTGAGTGCTGGTGCCATCCAGTGTACCTCTGTGTGGGCTGTCTCCCACGGCTTCCAATTTTTCTCATTCCAAAACACGAGTTATGGGTTTTTGTGATTGAGCTACAGTACACCCCAACCCAGAACTTTATTTAAGCAACCAGCTCCTCGATGTTGCAGCACAGTCCCGTTTCTTGGGCCCTATTTTTGAAAGAAAGCTGACGTGGTTGCCACACATTCGCTGCTTGAAGACTGCATGCATCCACACTATGCTTCTTTTTTCCTACTGAACTTTCCACTTGCCCTATACATTTTGAATATTGCAGTTTCAGATGTGCACATGAGAATGCATGATTTGTTTGAAAGGGAGGGCATGTGTCATAGTGCATTGCTTCCCAGATTTGGCCAATTCCCTTATGCTGTTCAGCAACAACAAGCAACTGGTGCCCATTTATGTTTTGTTATGTACTGTGTTGCAGCTATGCTTTAAGGTGATTTTATGTACAGTTGTCTGTTGACTCCAAAGAAAGGGATCACGCTACTAGTACCTGAGCTGTTAATACCTCGTGTATACCCAGGAGTCAATGCTCATCGCTTTGGGGCACCAGAACTCCCGGCAATGGCCGCCGTGCCAGACGGCCCTTGCTGTGGCTGGGTGATACCCACGGGGCGAGCCCCTGATCGAACTAGGGCGGATACCTTGCGCATGAAGCGACAAAAGCTTCACCATCCCGGCCATTCTGTGGCCGTCTTGAAGAGTGTTAACGGACGTGACACTCCTTTTTCTGATCCTTCGGCCTTCCCGATCCTGGCCACCCCCTGGGAGTAGGGTCAAGCTCGCTGGCTTTTGTTGAAACCTTTTCCTTGGTACCTGTTTTGTACCAGGACGGATGACGATAGTTTTGCCACGACCAATCCTTTGTTTTTCATGGAGACAATTGAAGATAAGTATGGCGAAATGGAATCGATGTGGTCCGGTGCTTTGCTCATCAAGACATCTGACGCCCTGTGTGCTTCTGGCTGTCTCGGTGACTTCCCAGTCTCCATCACGCCCCAGCAATCTTTGAAATAGTAAGGGGGATTATTTTCCACCGAGATCTTCTTCTGCAAACTGATGAGGCGTTTGTTGCAATGTGGCCCTCCAAACAATTGCGTTGATTGCTACGGGCGCCCGCATTGCTACGGGCACCTTTATCCTGGGCTTCGAGAGGGATGTCCTCCCAGAGAAGGTCAAGGTAATGGTGTATCGGTGTGATGTAAAACCTCATATTCCACCACCGCTGATATGCTTTAAATGCTTACGGTTTGGACAAAGTCTTCCTGCTGCACCACTGATCCCATCTGTGGTGACTGTGGGCATCCCCTCCATGAGGGGAGTGCCTATGCTCCCCTGCCAATGTGTGTAAATTGTCATGGACAGCATTCTCCATGCTCACCTATATGCCCGGTGTTTGTGAAAGAAAGAGGGATTCAAGAGTACAAAACCTTGGATCGGCTCACCTACACTGAGGCTTGTCAAAAGTATGACCGGCTCTATCCCGTGTCTATGACTATACTTTTGCTTCAGTTATGTCCATTCCCCATCATACCCCCTCCTCTTCCCAGCCCCACCCCCTTCGCTCCATGCCTTCAGCCTCTTCATTCCCCCTCTTCCTTCCCCCCCTCTCCCACTCCCCCTCTCTGTCAGTACCCATACCCATCCCTTCAGATGCTGCTCTCCCTCCCCCGTCGGAGAAGTGCTCCCCTCCTTCGGCAGCCACCGCTACTGGAGCTCCCTCCCGGGACTCCTCTTCCCAGCACCCCCCTGAAAGGCTATCTACTGCTCCACATCGGCAGCATGATCTGCGGCCGGTGGCCACCAACATTGCCCGGTGTAATTCCGTGCCCGCCTTCGCTGAAGTCTGCCCTTCTCTTCCTTCCCAAGAGAAGAAGGAGAAACGCAGGAACAAGGGTGAGGCCCCTCTGGTACCCCCTGAGGTGCGGCCTTCCCCTCCTACAGTCAGTGAACCAACAGAGTCTGATCCCATCCCTATCGGTGACGGATAGCGACTCGGTGGCATGACCGACTCCGGTCCATTCACTTCCACTTTGGACTCTGGCTTGAGAATCCTCCAGTGGAATTGTAATGGATATTTACATCACCTTTAAGAGTTGCAGCCCCTTCTTTCCTTCTACTCTACCGCTTGTATTGCACTCCAGGAGACCCGTTTTGTCAATTCTTACTCACCTGCCCTTCGTGGGTTCCACGCTTTCTGTCGGAACTGAATTGGCCCCTTGTGGGCTTCCGGTGGTGGTTGCACCTTGGTCCACAAGGGTGTTGTTAGTAAATGGTTCCCCCTCCATACCACTCTTGGAAGCCATTGTTGTCAGGGTCCATCTGGCCACTCCAATCACAATCTGTAATCACTACGTCCCACCTTACAGCCCACCCACATCCCATGGCCTCACCACCCTTCAACAACTCCCTTCTCTCTTCCTGTTATTAGGAGACTTAAATGCCCACAACCCTCTTTGAGGTAGTCATACGACTGCTGCCCTGGGCAGGACAGTTGTAGCTGTTCTGGCAGGGCTTGACCTCTGTTTACTAAACACAGGCATTCCCACACACTTTAGTGTGGCACACGGTACTTTCTCAACCATTGACCTCTCCATCTGCAGTCCCGGCCTTCTTCCCTCCATCCAGAGGAGCGTCCACGATGACTTATGTGACAGTGACCATTACCCAATTGTTTTGACCTTCCTACAGTGTCTCTCACTCCGTCACCCTCCCAGGTGGGCCATATCTAAGTCAGATTGGGGTGCCTTCTCCTCTGCTTGCATCCCCCCTGTATTGTCACACGACAGTGTTGATGAATCTACTCAAAATTTGACTGCCGCCATCCTTTCAGCAGCTGTTTCAGCAACCCCTTCTTCCTCAGGTTCCCCCCCCCCCCTCCCCCGGAAGATGGTCCCTTGGTGGACTCTGGAAATTGCTGCAGCCTTGAAAGACTGCCGCCGTGCTCTTCAACACTTCAAGCAGCACCCTTTTACTGCTCTTTTCCTGGTCTTTAAACGACTCTGTGCCCGAGCCTGCTACCTAATCAAATTTCAGAAACGGATTTGCTGGGAACGATATGTAGCTGCCATAGGACCCCACATCCCCTCTTCACAAGTCTGAGCGAAACTCGGGCGAATATTTGGCCACCATCCTCCCACCGGGGTTGCAGAAATACCTGTGCATGATGTTGTCCTTACCAATCCGGACTTTGTAGCAGAATATTTCGCTCAACACTTTGCTCAAGCTTCGGCATCCGCTCAATATCTGCCCACGTTCCTTCTCCTGAAAGAGCGTTCAGAACGACTGCCTTTCTTTTGTTTCTCACTTCTTGGAGCCATATAATGCCCCATTCAGTGAGTGGGAGTTTGGCAGTGCCCTCGCCCTTTGTCCTGACTTGGCTCCTGGACCAGATCGGATACATAACCAAATGCTCCAACACTTATATAGGTGGCTGGCCATCATCATATACTGACCCCTTCAACCGTCTGTGTAGTGAGGGAGTCTTTCCTACCCATTGGCAGGAAAGCATTGTTGTTCTGGTGTTGAAGCCAGGGAAGCCGCCTCTTCAGTTGGATAGCTACCGTCCAATTAGTCTTACTAACACCCTCTGCATGGTGAGTCAGCGGCTGTTTGGATCCTTGAATTCCGCGACCTTTTGTCATCAACTCAAAGTGGTTTTCGATGTGGCTGCTCTACGGTGGATAACTTGGCGCATCTGATCAGGAACTGTTCCTCGAGGTCCAGCCCCTCGAGGTGGTGAACACCCATCACTTCTTGGGTCTGGTCATCGATGCCCGGTTGACATGGCTCCCTCATCATCGCCAGCTGAAGAGGACGTGCTGGTCCCATCTCAATGTTCTTAGGTGTCTGTGCAATACCAACTGGGGTGCAGACCGCTCTGCTCTCTAGTGATTGTATCAAGCATTGGTGTAGTCTCTCTTAGACTATGGTCTCTCTTAGACTATGGAAGCCCTGTCTATGGTTCTGCATCGCCTTCAATGCTGCAGATACTAGACCCCATCCACCACTGTGGGTCTGACTTGCGACTGCTTTCCGGACTAGCCCCATACTTAGCCTTCTCGCAGAGTTGGGATTCCACCACTGTGAGTTTTGCGCCAGCAACAGCTGATATCTTATGCGCTTCGCATTCGCTGTGCCCCGAAGCATCTAATCATGGTCCCCTTTATACAGACACAGAGATCACCCTGCCACAGCAGTGGCCACGATGTGGGCTTACCATGGCTGTCTGCATTCAGTTGCTCTTTTCTGAGCTCCAGCAATTCCCTTTACTGCCTCTCTTCTCTTCTCACGCACGTACCCGTCTCAGGTGCGTCTCTCAGCCGTGCTCATGCATGTACCCCTCTGTGGTGCATCTCTCGGCCGCAGCTCTGTCTTGATCTCTCAATTGATTCAAAGGATTCTGTCCCTCCAATGGCTCTTCGCCACCAATTCTACTGTCTCCTCAGTTCGTTCCAGGATTCAGCAGTGATCTATACTGGTGGCTCCATTGTAGCTGGCCACACTGGTTTTGCTTACACCTGCGCGCGAAGCACAGAACTTCATTCCTTGCCAGATGGCTGTAGTGCTTTTACTGCAGAATTGGTAGCCATCTTGTGCGCACTGGACCATATTCGCTCCTGCTCAGGCTAAATTAGCTACTACCAGGCCATCGCTTCCTATTGGCATTCTGGAAATAGACCTTCACTCGGCATTACGCTGTCAGGTTTTGGGCCTTTGGGATGCAGAATGGCGCACTCTTTCTTCGCCGAACAAGCTCAGGGCAATTAAGGATTCTAAAATTCTATGGCGGTCCTCCTCACGGGCCTCTCATAAGGCCTCTTGTTGTTCTATGCCGGCTCCGCATCGGCCATACTTTTTTGACTCACGGTTATCTCCTCTGACGTGAGGACCTCCCTCTCTGTTATTGTGGATCGATGTTGACTGTGGCTCGCATCTTATTGGACTGCTCCTGGTGTTGGCTGACAGTGCCTCAGCGGCGGATCTCATTTTACGTTTTATTCGTGATGGGGGTTTTTATCGCTTTATTTAAGGGAGGGACCTGCCACCTTATCGGTGAGTGGAGTGTATGGCAGGCCCTTTTGCTCCCCTCCTTTGCCCTGACTGGATTGGCTTCAACTGGGCTTGGTGGTTCACCCCGGCCCTCTGCCTTCCCACTCCTTTTCTTATGGGGCCTGTCTTGTCTCCTGTGCTTCTTCCTTCCCACCCCTGTGATTAGTCACTTTCTTTCCCTCGCCTCTTCTTCCGCCCTTTTCCTTCTTTCCTTATCATTTTATGGACATTGTAGTTCCCTCTCCTAATATGGGATTTTATCGGCTTCAGTTAACCTAAGGTCGGAGGGACTGATGACCACGTAATTTGGTCCCTTCTCCACCCAACCAACCAGTCTTCCATGCATAACATGATAGGCAACTTTTCCAAGAAAAAAGAATGGAAGAAAACTGTACATCTTAAATTTTATCTAACCTGCAACTTGAGCATGCTCTAACACATCATCTTTGAGTGGAAACTTGTTGGGGATGGAGTCACAGGCAGTACAAAAGTAGTTTCTAAGTGGTGAAAAGAAAATGGATTTATCTGTATCTTGCAGATCATTTATTATGTTCAAAGTCTGATGCCAGTAACTAACTTATCACCACTTCTTTGATTTTGAATCAAGTTGTACTCAACGTAAAGCAGTGAGGAGCTTTTGACAGTATTCAATTTGTCAAATACAGGAATAGTCATATGAAGGAAATTGCAAAAGTTTGAGGGCAGGAACATAAACAATTTTCCCTCACGTGTTGTAGTAAAAGTCTTACTTTTTAGGATGGGTTTATCATGTGGAAGAATATGCTATTCTTTAGGGGAATGTACAGTAGCAGAATCAAGAATTCTCTTCTTCTCATACTCATTGGATCCATTTTGCTCAACTCTACATATTCTGAAAGATGTCAAGCTTGTGGAAATGTTTTGGTTACATAATATTACTTCCTCCTTGAAGAAAGAAGTGGATCCCACTGGTCCAGTAATATATTCAAACATCTACCTGAAGATAACTACCTGCTACGTACATGATTCAGAATTTTCTTTGCCTGTTTATTGTACAATTTCTGAAGGCACTATTTTCTTTTCACACTCTTGTCTAAGAAATAAAATACATCAACAAGGCTCTCGTCCACCTTCTCCAGCCGTTTTCAGCTGCTAGATAAATAAAGTGGCAAATGCAACCTATGATGGCAATATCTGGTTGAACTTCCCTCAGGACTGCTGAAACCCCATTTTTGTGTCATATCATAACAGGAGCATTGTCAGAGCAGAAAGCTGCACAGTTTTCAGTTGGTATGTTATGAGAATTCACCTGTGATAACATCAGGTTACCTATGTTTTGTCCTGTTGAGAACCTGTCTGACGCTGGTATGGATAGCACAGTGCTCGCTACTTATTCCCATGGAATATAATGTAACAAAACAGGATACAACTTGTTATTTGTATCATTGCTTCCATCTCTGGCCAACGAAAATCGTCTGTTCTGAAGGCACTTAACAACTTCGGATGATGTATTTTTTGCCATTTTACTTACAGTGCATGTTATTTATGTGTGGCTACAGCTATATTTCTTTGCAACTCTAATTTGGGAAACATAGTCTTAAATAAAGCACCAGCATGATCAGCCGCACTTAAGGCACATTGTGTTCCACTAAAAAGGAAGTAGACACACACTTGGCTCTAATTAAGTCTTTGGCAATGTTTCCAAACTTCGCAAAAAAGACGTGGATTTTCTTGTAATCTTCTTTCGATTTAACATAACTTAAATCACTTACATTTCTTAAATCGTTCCTTCCACCGTGTGCAACCACGTAGCGTGCATAAGCAACTTTTTCTCCCTTTCTTGATTTTTAGTATGCACGGAAAATCAGTCGAATATGATTTTTTAAATGCCTTCTTGGATTTACTCATGAATCCTAAAATAGGAATATAGTGTATGAAAATGTCAGAGAACAAAGTCTCGATTTGTACTGAAATATCGAAAGGAACCTAGATCACTGAATGTCACATCAAATTACAACATAAACACTCAAGGTTTTTAAACACTTCATTGAAACATATCAAACCACACAAAGTCTTAAACCATTAAATGAACATGACACCACCCACATGAACAAAGATTATGCACACACACACACACACACACACACACACACACACACACACGCGGAATGAAATCCACACATTGTCAAAGATTATGGGTTAAATCATGACGAACAAATGGAGCAGAATGTAGAACTTGCGGAGCCTTTGACGAAAATGGGGTGATTATCGAATTTAACATTTCAAATTTTTATCTGCAAAGTTGTAAAATGATACTTTCCATCTGTAAAACTGTAAAATGCTGCAATTTCCGTACATTTTGTGGATAAATTGTAAAAGTTAGCAGATTTGTTTTATTTTATGTAACTTCAGAAGTCGTGATTCCATTCATGTACATGCCCTCTACTCTAAATTTTATTAATTTTGAGTGTAGTCCCATATGGTTTCTCTTCAACTGCTTTCTGATAGGCCTTACTCTCCCCCTCTGTATACAGCACATCTTGACTGCTTAGACATTCTGAAAATGTTAACGCCACCAGCCACTTCCACGACTCCACTAGATTCACTATAGTCCTTGGGTATTGGGATTTTTGTTACATATGTTGCAGAAATAACTAATTATTTCAGTATCCAGAATCTTTCCAGCATCAGAAGTAGCAGCTGACATAATACTGTTTAGGGATGTATGCCCAAGTTTCTGCCAACTGCCATCAAAACCACCAGCAATATTCCTGGGGCTAGGTCATTCAGTAGAACTTTTGTTGCTGCTGTCAGCCTTGCACACACACCTCAGCCACAACAGCACAATAGTCTTGTTGTAAGCATCAGGGAGGGGAGGGGGGCTGTTCACTACTGCACCTTAATTTTTCCCTTTTCCAATTGATCTAAATGCGCACACTTATTGTATGTTAAAAAAGTGTTTTATTGTATGTTGTTTTCATAGTGTCTGCTTGTTGTTGTATGAGAAGACATTGTCTATCTATCTATCTATATCCGAATCCCGCTCCAGCTACTGCCGGGTCTGGGTGCTGACGAGTCCTCTCCATTTGGCTCGGTCCTCCCACCACTTTTCTTCCTCCACTTGCTGCCAGGTCACACCTCTCCTTTCAACAGATATTCTCACTCCCATTTTCCACCGTGTTCTTGGGCGCCCTCTAGGTCTTTTCCCATCCATCTTTAGTTCTTCCATAATTTTGGGGAGTCTCTGCCCATGCATCCTCTTAACATGCCCATACCATCTTAATCTCTTTCTTTCAATTTCTTCTCTCATACTTTCTTGTTTGAGGTCCTTTCTAATCTCTACATTCCTTACTCTGTCCATTCTTGTTTTTCCCTTAACTGCTCTGAGAAATTTCATTTCCCCTGCTTGCAGTCCCTTTCTTTCATTGTCCATGTTTCTCCACCATAGGTGACAATAGGGAAGTAATAATTCTTATACATCAGTTTTGCTCCTTCTGAAATTTCATTATTCCAAATCATATGTTTTATTGTTTGGTAGAAATTGCCTCCCTTCTGTAACCTCCTATTTATTTCGTTAGTTATTCTTCCATCCCTAGATATTTCGCTCCCTAAATAAGTGAAACTTTCTACCACTTTGAGGGGTTCTCCATTCAAGGTAAAATTTCCATTGATTCCTTTCTCTCTTCCAAATACCATTACTTCACTCTTATCTTTATTTATTTTTAATCCATACCTTTTCATTATTTCCTTCCACGCATCAAGCTGTAACTGTACATCTACCTCTTTATCACCCCATATTACCATATCATCTGCAAAAATCATCTTTTTGTCTTTTTCTTTTACTATATCTTTAACTGCCCTATTCATTCCCTCCATCACAACATTAAAAAGCGCAGGAGATAGAATACTTCCTTGCTTAAGTCCTTGTCTTATTTCGAAGTATTCAGAGTTCCCCAATGGTGTTCTAATTCTACAATTGTGGCCTCTGTACATTGTCTTTATAACATTAATGTATCCATATTCTATATCTATCTTCTTCAGTTCTTCCCAGAGTCTTTCCCTGTCAACTGAGTCATATGCCTTTTCTATGTCTATAAAAACCATTATCACCCTTTTGTTATACTCCCAACTTTTTTCCATCAGTTGACGGATAGAAAATATCAGGTCGATTGTGCTCCTTCCTTTCCTAAACCCATGCTGTTCTTCACTCAGCTCCTTTTCTATCTTTTCACTTATTCGATTTAGTAAAATTCTTTCAAAAATTTTGGCTGTATGACTCATGAGGGTTATTCCTCTGTAGTTTTTACAAAGTCTTTTATTGCCTTTCTTGAAGATGGGAACAATGTCTCCTGTTCTCCAGTCGACAGGTATTTTACTATTTCTACACACGCTTGATAGTACTCTATACAGCCACTGCATTCCCACTGGACCTGCTGCTCTTATCATGTCCACTGAAGACATTGTATTGGCTGTAAATTTACATTCCAGACATTTTAGAAGTAGATTACAAACAATTCCCTTGGGTTTTCCCCACAGCTTCATGTAAACTGATGTTTCCACTACAGTCTTAACAGCAAGTATGTTTCCCTCAAGTTCACTCAATAACTTCATGAAAATCAGAATTTTTGTGGCAGTAGGAGGAGAAACACTGTTGACATCACATATTCCTTTGTCATGCATTTGAGAGGCACTCAGAAAACAGGAAGCATTTAGCCTTTTAACTTGAAACACTGACTTCACCTTCAATATTATTTTATTTCCTCTGTTCATAACTAGCAGTTTCATGATTTATTTTTATACATTTCCACGAAAGCTGGGCTTACCCAAACTTCCTTTTCGTACCCATTCTGCTTATAACTTTCCACGAAAGCACACTAGAATTTGTGTCACTAAAAGGTAAACAACAAAGATTAGAGTTGACAAATGATAGTCAGTAATGCAGACAAGCTGGGAAACATTGGAACAATAATTCTCTCTTGCAACTGAAATAAGAGTATATGTGGAACACAAATAACTGCTATATTGCAGTCACTGCTCAGCAAGACGTAGAAAAAGTGGGCGTGACACTTAGTTACCATGCATCACTAAAAATTAATAACTATGAAGCTAGTCGTCATATTTGAATGAAACAAATGGCATTTTGTAGCCAAATAATTGGAGCATGTAACAAGTTTTTAAAAATGGATTGTTTGAAGCCCATTCGCAACTGTGTCCCCTTAGTACAAATCATTTAAGTATATTTAAAAGAGCCATGTATAGCTGAATGCATAGCGTTCTAGTCTTGAAATGACAGTGTTACGGTTGATTCTCACTACTACAAATATTGTTTTAATTTTTGTCTGATGTCTATATTTATTAACAAATTTTTATCAAAACTTTGATTCATATTTGTTTATTTTTAATTGTTAGTTGCAAGGATTCACACTAAATTAAAATTCAGTACAAATATGTGAAATGCCAAATAGAAAATAAAATATTTTATATTATATATTTCAGCCTAGGGTCACAAAAATGGCATCGGTTGTGGTTTTGACTTGTTACAAAGTAATCTTCCGATGATCTGTTCAAAAAGAAAAAAAATGGCAGTAATAAAAGACTATAAAACTAAGTGACAATTCAGAGTAATTTCCATGCTCAGTGATAACTGTTGGAATATGAAATTAACGAAACAGGCGGGTTAGGTGTTAACAATGTATAAATAAAAAAAAAATTAAAATATGGTCGCTGTTTCCCTAAGTCAGTTTGTCTAGTCTGTGAAAATTTTTTGTCTAGTGACTGGAGCAGTAGTGCTTATAAGAGGTGTGGTCAAAAAGTAACACACTTTTTTTTTTTACCCCCCTCCCCCCCTCATGAAGAATCTTGATTTATCTGTCATCAGTATCAAATTTGTCCCCTTCAGAGTAATCCCCCCAGATATAATACGCTTGTGCCTATGCTTTTTCCAATCTTAAAAGCACTTCTGGAGTTTCCATTTTGTTATGATGTTCAGCTCCTTCAGTGATTCTGTTTTTATCTCGTCAGTGGTGACAAAATGATGTCCTTTTGTGGCTCTCTTCGGACTCGGAAAATGGAAAGAAGTTGCAGGGGCCGATGTCTGGCAAATATGGTTGTTGAGGCAATATAATGGCTTTGTTTTTTGTTGCTAAAAAATAACTAACAAGCATTGAGGTGCGAGAGGGAGCATTATCGTGATGCAATTTACATGAGTGGTTTTGCCACAGTTCTGGTCGTTTTCTTAAGATTGCTTCACATGAACGGCGTATAACTTTCAGGTAGTATTCCATATTGACCTTAAGACCGTAAGGCAGGAACTCGTGATGCACTATCCCATTGTAATCAAAGAAAGCAGTGAGAATAACCTTCGTGTGATCAAACTTCTCGAACTTTTTTTGGTATTGGCTCCTCATGCAGTTTCCTAGGGGACGATTGGGCCTTGGTTTCAATGTCCTACCTGGTATACCCGTGTTATTCTTTAGAAGTTCTGGATTGTTTCTGATTTTGTTCTGCAATCCCTGAGTGATGTCTATATGATGTTTTTGGTCGAAATTCAATGGTTTTGGAACAGACTTTGCTGCCATACATTTCATGCCTAGAACGTTCGAAAAAATTGCTCGGAATGAGCAAAAGGAAATGCCGATGTCATCAGCAACCTCTGATGTTGATGTGTCAGTTTCCCAGAACCATTTTCTTTATTTCTTCCACCTTGTCATCAGTGACAGATGTGCTTGGGCATCCTGGGTGGTTATCGCGTTCAGCTTCTTCTTGACCTTTTTTGAAAAGTTTATACCATTCATAAGCACTTGTCTTACTCGTAGATTCGCAAAATGCTGCAGACATTTTGAATGCAGTGCTACACTTCATTATTTCATTTTTCAGGCAAAATTTACTGTAGATTCTTTGATCTCCCCCGCCCCCCCCCCCCCCAAAAAAAAACCAACCTAAAAATTCCCCAAACACTTGAAAATGTTTATCACCTGTCAACAATAAGTTGAAAATGCAAACACATGTTAGGAACATGTGTACCACACAGAAAACAAAAATTGTAAATTGGATTTATAAATCATGCGAAATGAAAAAAATCCAATTACTTTTTGATCGCACCTTGTATACATAATGTTTCATTTCACAATAAGACATTTCATATTTTCTTGTGATTAGTAATTTAAAGTAAGTTATTTTTATCATAGTTATTATTCATTATTGGTTAACTAACATTTTAGCTTGATAAAAAAAATATAGAATAATTTAAAGGTAAAAATGTAAAATACGAAAAAAGTTGCTGCAAGTGAGCACCGAACCAGTGATTCCGCAATTTCGAGGCTAGCTGTAAGCATTCAGCTACATGCTCAAGATTTGTACTTAATAGCACTTTGAAATTTCAAAAACGAATTTGAAGAAATGCATCATACTGTGCTAGGAAACTACTGTCTTGATGCTGACCTGTGCAACAGATATGAATAAAATGGAATAGGGCCAGTCCATTAGGTCCCTTTGTGAGATTCAAAGTTTTTTTGGATTGCTGTAACAGGATATGTATACTCTAAGGAACAAATCTTCACTTTCATGTGTTATTTTCAGCAGAGCATATATTTTTGGTCCTTTGTAAAGATAGTCTTCAGAAGCACTGTCCATTTGTTTGTACCGAATTGATGACTAGAGAACTATTTTCAAACATATAGTGATACGTGATAAACTGTAGTAATGTTCTTGGCTGCATAGTAGACTTTAGCTTTTACATAGTATTGCTTCCCAATACTACTATGCTCCAGGTGTGTGGTATTTCATTCCTTTGCCTTTTCATGAAATTTACATCCGTTTTTTTTTCCTGTCTTTGATGTATGTGGTATTGTTCCAGCTTCATTTTCTTCGTAAAAAATTAAAGTTTGTCATTCCCACTCTAACAGAAATTGTTCTTAGACCGAAGGATGCTAACAAATTGACAATCAACAAGAAGTCAGTTACGTGGTATCGTTTCTTCAACGCTGATATGCTGGTCAGTCAAACGAAAACCAAACACGCGTCGCAACAGAACCATTTAATGGTTCCATTCAAAAGTAATCACTACACATGCTACGACATTTATACCACTAGGCGACTGGACCGTAAATTCCTGTTTTGTGGAATGCAGTTAGCTGCTGATGGATCCACAACTGCACCAATTCTGCACATCCTCATCCGACTGAAACAGACATCAAAGCAAGCGTTCTTCAGATCGGAAAATATGTGAAATCACATAGTGAAAGACTTTGTCTGTATGGAGGATGTTGCTGTGTTTCCCATTCTAACTGCTGAAGTGTAGCCTTTGTCCGATTGGTAGTGTGGGGATAGGCATTATTGTGCAGCAGCATGATTCCATCTGACAGCATTCAGGTAGTCAGAACGCAAACTGCAAAGTAAACAGTGGAAACGTTCCGGTAAGATCATGACGACCTCCTTCGACCATAGGGGCCCTCTGCTTGTCGAGTTCTTTGAGTGTGGAGCTACAATCATCACATCACTATGAAGATACTTGGCAGAAACAGCAATGCACCATAAAATAAAAATGTCCAGGGAAGCAGTCAGAAGGAATCGTCCTGTTGCACGATAATGCTAGCCTTCACACAGCCAGTCGAACGAAGGCTATGTCTCAGTAGCAGCATCCTCTGCACAGCCCAGAACTAAACAGTGTGATTTTCACATCTTTGTTGACAAGACTGCCATGCATGGATGTCGGTTTGTCAGCCAAGGAAGTGGAAGAGTGGATGCGGTTGTGAATCTGTCAGCAGACGACTGTGTTCTATGAAACAGTAAGTGATTGTCTCTCTATGAAACAGTAAGTGATTGTCTCATCTCCCAGGGGATGAATGAATGTCTTAATGTATGTAATGATTTCTTTTGAATGGAATCATTCCATGGTTCTGTTGTGGCTGGTGTTCAGTTTTCAGTTGGCTGCCCATTATACATTAGAAATATAGTTGTACTCAGTGTAACACACACACACACACACACACACACACACACACACACACACACACACACACACACACACACACACTCTCTCTCTCTCTCTCTCTCTCTCTCTCTCTCTCTCTCTCTCTCTCTCTCTCTCCCCCTCTCCCCCTCTCCCCCCTCCCTCTCTTCCCCCCCAATACACCCTCTCTTCCCCCCCAATACACCCTCTCTTCCCCCCCAATACACCCTCTCTTCCCCCCCAATACACCCTCTCTTCCCCCCCCAATACACCCTCTCTTCCCCCCCCAATACACCCTCTCTTCCCCCCCCAATACACCCTCTCTTCCCCCCCAATACACCCTCTCTTCCCCCCCAATACACCCTCTCTTCCCCCCCAATACACCCTCTCTTCCCCCCCAATACACCCTCTCTTCCCCCCCAATACACCCTCTCTTCCCCCCCAATACACCCTCTCTTCCCCCCCAATACACCCTCTCTTCCCCCCCAATACACCCTCTCTTCCCCCCCAATACACCCTCTCTTCCCCCCCAATACACCCTCTCTTCCCCCCCAATACACCCTCTCTTCCCCCCCAATACACCCTCTCTTCCCCCCCCAATACACCCTCTCTTCCCCCCCCAATACACCCTCTCTTCCCCCCCAATACACCCCTCTCTTCCCCCCCAAATACGCCCTCTCTTCCCCCCAATACGCCCTCTCTTCCCCCCCAATACGCCCTCTCTTCCCCCCCAATACGCCCTCTCTTCCCCCCCAATACGCCTCTCGTCTTTCCCCCCCAATACGCCCTCTCTTCCCCCCCAATACGCCCTCTCTTCCCCCCCAATACGCCCTCTCTTCCCCCCCAATACGCCCTCTCTTCCCCCCAATACGCCCTCTCTTCCCCCCCAATACGCCCTCTCTTCCCCCCCAATACGCCCTCTTCTTCTCCCCCCCAATACGCCCTCTCTTCCCCCCCAATACAGCCCTCTCTTCCCCCCAATACAGCCCTCTCTTCCCCCCCAATACGCCCTCTCTTCCCCCCCCAATACGCCCTCTCTCTTCCCTCTCTTCCCCCCCCAATACGCCCTCTCTTCCCCCCCAATACGCCCTCTCTTCCCCCCCAATACGCCCTCTCTTCCCCCCCAATACGCCCTCTCTTCCCCCCAATACGCCCTCTCTTCCCCCCCCAATACGCCCTCTCTTCCCCCCCAATACGCCCTCTCTTCCCCCCCAATACGCCCTCTCTTCCCCCCCAATACGCCCTCTCTTCCCCCCCAATACGCCCTCTCTTCCCCCCCAATACGCCCTCTCTTCCCCCCCAATACGCCCTCTCTTCCCCCCCAATACGCCCTCTCTTCCCCCCCAATACGCCCTCTCTTCCCCCCCAATACGCCCTCTCTTCCCCCCCAATACGCCCTCTCTTCGCCCCCAATACGCCCTCTCTTCGCCCCCCAATACGCCCTCTCTTCGCCCCCAATACGCCCTCTCTTCGCCCCCAATACGCCCTCTCTTCGCCCCCAATACGCCCTCTCTTCGCCCCCAATACGCCCTCTCTTCGCCCCCAATACGCCCTCTCTTCGCCCCCAATACGCCCTCTCTTCGCCCCCAATACGCCCTCTCTTCGCCCCCAATACGCCCTCTCTTCCCCCCCAATACGCCCTCTCTTCCCCCCCAATACGCCCTCTCTTCCCCCCCAATACGCCCTCTCTTCCCCCCCAATACGCCCTCTCTTCCCCCCCAATACGCCCTCTCTTCCCCCCCAATACGCCCTCTCTTCCCCCCCAATACGCCCTCTCTTCCCCCCCAATACGCCCTCTCTTCCCCCCCAATACGCCCTCTCTTCCCCCCCAATACGCCCTCTCTTCCCCCCCAATACGCCCTCTCTTCCCCCCCAATACGCCCTCTCTTCCCCCCCAATACGCCCTCTCTTCCCCCCCAATACGCCCTCTCTTCCCCCCCAATACGCCCTCTCTTCCCCCCCAATACGCCCTCTCTTCCCCCCCAATACGCCCTCTCTTCCCCCCCAATACGCCCTCTCTTCCCCCCCAATACGCCCTCTCTTCCCCCCCAATACGCCCTCTCTTCCCCCCCAATACGCCCTCTCTTCCCCCCCCAATACGCCCTCTCTTCCCCCCCAATACGCCCTCTCTTCCCCCCCAATACGCCCTCTCTTCCCCCCCAATACGCCCTCTCTTCCCCCCCAATACGCCCTCTCTTCCCCCCCAATACGCCCTCTCTTCCCCCCCCAATACGCCCTCTCTTCCCCCCCCCCATACGCCCTCTCTTCCCCCCCCCATACGCCCTCTCTTCCCCCCCCCATACGCCCTCTCTTCCCCCCCCCCATACGCCCTCTCTTCCCCCCCCCCATACGCCCTCTCTTCCCCCCCCCATACGCCCTCTCTTCCCCCCCCCATACGCCCTCTCTTCCCCCCCCCATACGCCCTCTCTTCCCCCCCCCCATACGCCCTCTCTTCCCCCCCCCCATACGCCCTCTCTTCCCCCCCCCCATACGCCCTCTCTTCCCCCCCCCCATACGCCCTCTCTTCCCCCCCCCCATACGCCCTCTCTTCCCCCCCCCCATACGCCCTCTCTTCCCCCCCCCCATACGCCCTCTCTTCCCCCCCCCAATACGCCCTCTCTTCCCCCCCAATACGCCCTCTCTTCCCCCCCAATACGCCCTCTCTTCCCCCCCAATACGCCCTCTCTTCCCCCCCAATACGCCCTCTCTTCCCCCCCAATACGCCCTCTCTTCCCCCCCAATACGCCCTCTCTTCCCCCCCAATACGCCCTCTCTTCCCCCCCAATACGCCCTCTCTTCCCCCCCAATACGCCCTCTCCCCCCCATACGCCCTCTCCCCCCATACGCCCTCTCCCCCCATACGCCCTCTCCCCCCTACCTACCTACCCCTCCTCCCCTCCATCCACCTCCTAACCTCTCGGTCTGATTTCTCTATTTATTTCTTATAGATTGGTGTTCTTCAAGAAAGGCTTGAAGTTATCAGAAGGCATGAGGCATCTGGACCTTGTCCTGGAGGTCCACATTGTGTGTTGCAAGATCACATGTTTGGTTCAAACTTGCTAGATAACTCACAGGTAAGGATTTCCAGTCAAATAACTCCAGTTATAGGAAAAGAGAAAGAAACAGTTCATTGAGATGTTAAAAGTATTCTTATCTTCAGGAAGTTACACACGTTACTGTGTACATTCTGCACTTATATATTGTTCTGTTTTAATGTTCTCTTGATGTGTCCGCTGTATAAAAACATTAATAAATTAATGGTAATGAAACTGAAACCACCCTGAACCACTGGTTGAAGGCCACGAGATTCGTTTCCGTCAATTAATAAAAGGTAGTGGTGTTTAATTTCATGATTTGAACACAAATATAAACATTATAGCTTATCTCAGGTCTAGCTTATTTCCACCAATGAGAACCTCTAGGGAATAGAATATTAGAAGACGTAACTGCATTGTTAAGAAATATGAGAATGAAATGAAGATAAATAGCTCAAAAGGAAATAAAAGGTTATCCGTTCATCTGGCGGATTACATGCGTATCCAGAAGGTTGCCACGGAAGAGGAAATGTGGGATAAACTGAAATGAGTATATTGTGATTCTCAAAGGAGAATAGGTTTGTTGACAACACTTCAGTCACAACTACAAAATTGCTTGCTGTTGAAGAACTTTCAACGTATTGGATGGCTTAAATTTCTAAGTATAAGGCTAATGGGTTGATTGCGTTCTACTCCCTGGCAATTATAAGCCGATAACTATAGATTTGAAAAAACTTGAATATTGCAGCCACAGGAAATTTGATTTAGACAGTTACTGCAAGTGGGTTGCTGTAAATCGTTGTCCTATGCCATGATTCTTGTAACTAAAAGTAGGATCACTAGTAGGATGCATGTCACATTTTCCCAAAGCACCATCTTAAAACTAGTAAAATACTGCTGGAGCAAAACAAAGACCAGCAATAAACTGTCAGAAGCAGCAGCAGACATCCCATTCTTCATGAAAACTACATCAGGCATACTCCTATAAGAGACTGGTATCAGGGCTCTGGTGCATATAACAATCGTATACAGCTGCTCAATCAATGAAAGATTCATATCTAAAGACTGGAAAGTTGCAGAAGTCACACCAATACTACAGAAAAGAAATAGGATTAATCTACTGATTTACAGACCGGTATCACCATCATTGATTTGGCACAGGATTTTGGAACATAAACTGTGATCAAATATTATGAACTACCTCAAAGAAAAAGATCTGTTGACACTTAGTCAGCACAGCTGCAGAAAGTCTCATTTTTGTGAAACACAACTGGTCTTTATTCACACAAAGTTATGAGTACTATCAACAGAGGATGTCAAATTGATTCCATATTTATAGGTTTACAGATGAGTAAAACAGAAGTGATATCTGACATTCGCCAAGGAAGCATTATAGGCCTCATGTTGTTCCTAAACTATTTAAATGATTCGAGAAACTATATAAGCAGCGCTCTTAAATTGTTTGCAGATGTTGTGGTCATTCATCAGAAGATCAAACCAATTGCAAAATGATTTAGAAAAGATATCTGTATGGTGTGAAAAGTTGCAATTGACTCGGGCCATCTACACCAGTACTAAAAGGAATCACTTAAATTTCAGTTAAAAGATAAATTATACGAATCTAAAGGTTGTCAATTAAATTAAATACCTAGGGATTACTATCATGATCAGCTTAAATTGGAACGATTGCATAGGCATAGGCATAGGCATAGGCAAAACACTTGAAGATGCAACAGGTCTACTAAAGGAGGTGCCTGTGCTACACTTGACAGTCCTCTTCTGGAATATTGCTGCACGGTACGGGATCTGTACCAGATATAATTGGTGGAGGATATTGAAAAAGTTCAAGGAAGGTCAGCTCCATTTGTATTATTGTGAAAGCGGGTAGTGGGGAGGGGAGGGGGGGGGGGAGTAGTTATGGATATGATATGCGAGTTGGGGTAGTAGTCATTAAAACATAAGTGTTTTTCGTTGCAGTGAGAAAAATCATAAAAGAAATCAGAGTCCATGCGGAAAGATTTAAGTGTTCCTTTTCCCATGTACTGTTAGAGCGGAAATAGTCTAAAAGTGGTTTAATTAACCTTGCACTTAAGTGTGAAGTGCAGTGAAGTGCAGAGTGGTCATGTTGATGTAAATGTAGATGTACATCAAAGTGTCAAAGTGAATGAAATTTGCCCCAGGCAATGATCAGTTCAGAAGTAATTGCAGCCAACAGTGGATATGTAGCTTTAAAAGATATGTACACACTCATTGACATCTTTGCAGGCTGTACTAAGACAGGAATTTCACTAATCCATGTACTTAATTTAGGCTATAAAATACAAATTTGCCATCAGTAAGCAGAATAACAGAAAAAGTTGTTTTTATAAAAAGGGGCTGTTATATTTATGACTTGGTGAAGAATTTTTTGCTGCATATACTCTTATCAATGGTATGAGTAAAGTAGTTGGATGCTAAATTTACAAGCAAAACCAAAGTGGACATTGTAATTAAATGACACTGAAGTATGGCACAAGACGATGGGACTTCAAATTTAGATTCAATGAAAGATTTACATATAGGCTTGGACAAAGGTAATACATGTAAAGGAGCTGTCAACAGTCCCATTGTAAAGTATTTAGAAGGTGAGCAGGCATGTTTCCTTTCAAATGTTTTCTCTCTCAAACTAATCATGTACTTGAATTAGTTCATTCAGAACTACATGGACCAATGCATATGATGTCAGTTCTAAAGCTAGGTACTTCATAATTATAATCAAAGACTACTTGACAAAAGTTTTATTACGAGTGTGAGTCAAATGAAAACCTTAAATTTGTAATAAGAAATCAAAATTTCGCGCGGTTATCCTGTAAGTTGGTAAGCATGCTACAAACAGCGTGCAGAGTGGCCTCTAGGTGGCAGCATAGTGCAGATGCACACATACCGTCGCAGTATCAGTATAAGATGGCCGCCCCACTTGCCGACTTGCACCAGGGAATAACAGCGTTCTGTTATTCGGCTTTGTGTAGTGAAGGTGTGAAACCTATTGAAATTCATTGATGAATGAAGGTTCAGTACGGTGATGCATGTTTGTCACAGCAGCAAGTCTACGAATGGAGCAAGAAGTTTGCAAATGGTGTGACTTCAGTGGAAGATGCTCCTTGTCCAGGTCAGGCACAACGAGTTGTGACTCCACAGAACATTGCAGCAGTTGAAGCCATAATGAAGGAAAACCGCCGAGTGGCACTAAATGACACTGCAGCATGTTTACAGATTAGTTATGGGTCAGCACATCACATTCTGCATGATGTGCTCCAGTTTCACAAAGCGGCTGTAAGATGGATGCCACGGCACCTGACTCCTGAAATGAGAGAACAACGTGTTCATACTTGTGAAGAACTTCTTCAGCACTTTGAACGAGAAGGTGATGGCTTCCTTGCAAGAATCAGTACTGGGGACGAAACCTGGGTTCATTTTCACCAACCGGAAATGAAGAGAGTGAGCAAGGAATGGCGCCATTCCTCATCACCAAAACCAAAGAAGTTTCGAATAGAACCATCAGCAGGGAAGGTTATGCTGACTCTCTTTTGGGACGAAAAAGTTGTCATTTTGGAGCATTACATGCCTAGAGGGACCACTATCACCATTGCATCATACACAGATCTCCTAAAAAATCATCTGCGGCCTGCAATCAAATCAAATTGATGTGGTTTGCTGTCAGCAGGTGTCCTTTTGCAACATGACAATGCAAGGTCCCACGCTGCCCGTACAACAGTTGCAACAATCACAGACCTGCATTTTGTGAGTGTCTTCCTCATCCACCATACTCACCAGACCTTGCCCCCAAGTGATTTCCATATGTTTGGACCACTCAAAGACGAAATGGGAGGAAAGAAGCTCCGTTCTGATGAAGAGGTATGCCACGCAGTGCACGAGTTATTGTGCGGACTACCAAAAGAATTTTTTGCTAAAGGAATGTATGCACTTTGTATGTGCTAGAGGACTTGCATTGAGCGTGGGGGAGATTATTTTGCAAAGTGATACAGCTTTGTACTACTTCTGCACAATAAATAATATTTAAAAAAATATTTAAGGTTTTCATTTGACTCACCCTCGTATATACACTTAAAAAGAAAAAGACCAAGGATCAGGACCCAAAAAGTATTCAAACTTTTAAGAGAACCAGACTGGGATGATTTGTGTGTTACACACTGACAACACAAGCAGATTTGTTCATGGAAAAATTTACCACTTTTCTGAATGAAGAGAGTTGTACAATAGGTGACAGTGTCTTGTAATGTAGATCAAAATGGTTTAGCTGAGCAACGTAACAGTACTGTTATTGAGAAGGCATGATGCCTACTCATAGAAGCTAAATCACACATGACTTTCAGGGGAGAAGTGATCTCTACAGCAGTATGTTCCCTCAGCAGATTGAATAATTAGACTGGAAGGAGAATGATAAAGAAAGAAGCTATAACTTGGCAGTATTTGGCAGTAAAGTGCACATCCACATTCCAAAGGCGTGCAGTCACAAATGTGATGAAAGAGGGACTGGCTGTATATTTGTTGAGCAGGTTTAAATGAATGGTATGCTTAACTTTCTACACAGTATTCCACAGAGATTAATAAAAACAAAGGATGTCACACAGGTTAAGAAAAAGAATATATGCTTCAGTGAGGTAATGGTTCACAAAGATGGAGAAAAATGAAGCACTTCTAGTCATTCACAAGAGCTGAGTTCGTTATTTATTCCATCACAAACAAAAATGAGGATGAAACAGCTGAAACAGGACTGCAAGAAGTTGAATCACAACCATGAATGAGAGTAGCACAGAATAATTCAGCAGTAACAAAGATGCTGAGCCACCTATGCTAATTAAACCACTGAAATCTTCGACTGCATAAACCTTAACTGTTATATTCTGAAAAGTTATTTGATTCAAAGCCATAAACACCGGCAAAGTCACAACATTATCAACTGATAGATGATTTTGGACAGAAAAGCCATTACTGATTGTGGAGGGAGGTTGGAAATCGGAAGGTATAACTGACTGCATTCTTAGGCAAATTACAAATGTTGCTTTGATTGCTTTGTGGGATAGAAACTATATCTGACTGTATTCTTATCTTAAGCAAGTTGCATGTGTTGCTTTGATTGCTTTGTGGGGTCACAGTATAAAATATTTAAAAAATTGAATTTTCTATACTGAAAATACTCAGCTACAAAATAAGTTTTCTTTTGTTGTAACAGAAGTTGGTAGAAGCTTTTATTATGAGTGTAGGTGACTTTTTTAACCTTGCTGCTGTTTAGAACATATTGGTGGATTTCAAGTGAGGTTATATCTACCTCGATCTGATCATCCTCTATAAGTTATAAGAGTAGCTGAGTTTTCATATATGACAACGGCTCACGATCTCTTTCAATATCTAGTGGGGAGAGGAATATTTCTTAAACTACGGATGTTTTTTTTTTTTTTCATCCAGCTGTACTGGACTTTGTCTCTCACGAAGGTAAGTAATGTCCCAGGCATTCTCATTCTCTGTGGATTAATATGGAATGTTTTCATTTTTATACTGTTAACTACTCTACTAGCTATTAAAACATACAGATATATATTATAGTGCTGTTGATGGTATTTCATTGTGTGTTTTCCCTCTAAATACTGCTGGCAAGTGATTGTGTAAATACTTAGTGATGAATGTTGTTTTATAGGTATCAAGTACAACAGGTAAAGCTCGAAACAAAGGTGCCCCCAGACCAAAAAAACCAAAGAAAAAACCAGAAGATGCAGCGGCTCTGGCACCACCTGCTGAGTGTAATGAGGCAGGAGATTTCAGTGAACTCCATGGCATTGGTGACAACTTTCAAAACACTTCTTTCGATGAAAAACAGAAGAAGCCAAAGCCACCTAGGTAAGGTGTGTGTGTGTGTGTGTGTGTGTGTGTGTGTGTGTGTGTGTGTGTGTGTGTGTGTGTGTGTTATATGTAGGAAAAAAATAGCTTAATAACTGGCCTCACACTTTTTCTTTGGAAGGATAGTCATTCTTTCTCTCGTCATTGCCGGCCGGAGTGGCTGTGCGGTTCTAGGCACTACAGTCTGGAGCCGCGTGACCGCTACGGTCGCAGGTTTGAATCCTGCCTCGGGCATGGATGTGTGTGATGTCCTTAGGTTTAAGTAGTTCTAAGTTCTAGGGGACTGATGACCACAGCAGTTAAGTCCCATAGTGCTCAGAGCCATTTAAACCATTTTAAACCTCTCGTCATTAATATCAATTAAATATGTGCCCGTAATGTTCCCAAAATAGCATAAGTAGCTGGTCTTTCTGGCCCAATAATTCCTCTAAGTGGTTGGTCTTCAAAGTGTTAAGACAGTAGCACATAAGTGAATATTCTCTCTGTGCAGAGGAAGGGAAAGAAAGAAAATGAGAATTTGAAGTTTCAACTATTGTCTTTTGTTTAGTAGTTGTTCTTGTTTGTTCCTGAAGATAACGTCTCACAGAAGCATAATTGACAACTAATATTTTATTGTGCATGTAGCACACTATTAGATATCAGAAATTAATCATATAGCAAGAAAGAACCTTGAAACCACTGTAAATAAAGATTTAACATTTTTCTAGTGTGCGCCTCAGTACTATTTTAAAAATCTCTGTGCTTTGTGCTTGAGGATAGAGATCTCGCTGTGTAATTATTTCTGAATGGTTTTACACTATTGCAGCATCATTTGTGCAAAATACATGAATTGAACCTGCTTCTTTGTGTACCAAGGTTAGAGTTTGTCACATGTTAGGAACTACTATAAAATACATGTCATGTGATGAAATTTTCTCAGCAGCGTTTTGTGACGTATAAGAATGATAGAATGACGATATTTATTCATTAATATGATGTTGAGAATTATTGTGAACTGTAAAAGTTCTGACATTTCATTGACAGTTGGCTCTACACTAATGGACAACTAATACATTGTCGCCATTACATAGTTTAATGTCAAATTAAATTCAAGCACTGTTATTTTTAGACTAATATTTCTATTTTATCGCCTGCTGTCATATTTGTATCAAGATAATCTTATGAATGGGTCTTGCATATTAGGCCTGTAGTTGACAGCAAATTCCAGTTTGCTTTTTTATCAATAGACACCATGAAAGAGCATTACAAAATATCTGTATACTTTGGAAGTGGGCTGCTTATACTTGTTGGTGTTGTCAGATATTCCGACCAATGATGTCCAGCTGTGTGTTGAAGGTGCATCATCTATTAAGTTGGTGCATAACACACACATAAGACTTCATACATCAATAATGTATTCTCCATCATTATTTGCAACAGTCTGCCAACACTGGGGGCAACTTTCAAATTCAGTGACTGTAGTAATCATGTTTTTTTTCAGGCGAAGAACTTGTCAATCCATGAGTGGAAAATGTGAGAATCTGAGGGTACAAGATCAGGTGGAAAAGATTGGTATGAAGTAACTTCCAACCCAACTCCTGTATAGTGTTTTTTGTCAGTCTAGCAGACTGTGGGTGGGCATTGTCATGGAGTAGCATCACTTAATGCAGTCTTCCTGGTCATTGTTCTTGGATTGTGTCTGCAAGATGTCTCAGTTGTTGGCAATAAATGCCATTAGTGATGGTTAAATCTTGAGGAGGCAATTCTTAGTACACCATGCCGCTGCTGTTCCACCAGCTGTGAAACATTATCTTTTGTGGATGTGCACAGGTCTTTTTAGGAGTAGATTCTGGTTTGTTTGGGGGTCAGCCATACCTTTCTTTTCCTTATGTTAGCATAAAGACACAATTTATAGTCACCAGCAACGATACAGCATAGAAATGATCTGTGTTGTTCACATGCCAAACGATGACAAGCAAAGAGAGATGCATATATGACTACCTGCTGATTTTTTGTGGTTTTGGCTTAGAGTATGCAGTACCCATACACCCAATTTTTGAACTTAACGCCATTGCATGCAAATGTTGCACAATCATGGAAGGATCACAGTTCATCACATTTTCCAGTTCTTCGGTACACTGACACGGATCAGTTTGGATTAATTCGTTAAATGATCTTCGTCAAACCCAAAGGCTTTCCTGAATGTTGACTAATATCAAAGTGACCCTCCTTAAAAGGAGAAAACCAGTATCTTTCCGTGCTCTGTCCAAACGCATTATCTTCATACCCAGCGCCAATGTTTCTGGCTGCCTCTACTACTGTCAGCCCTCCACTGAACTCAAACAAAAGAATATATCAGAAATGTTCAGATTTCTCCATTTGGAACTCCATTTTCTTGTACTCACAGTTCCACTCACTATTTCTAGATGACAAAATGTAAGCCCAATTAGCAACAGTGAACTACAAATAAAAATTGACAATTGATAAATAAACCCATAGTAACCGGAAAACGAATATGCAAAACAAAAACACTATGAACCTATGCACGAACATAATAGTTTCGAGAAAACATGCTTGTGTGAAATGCAATACTTTCTTGCACTGATGAAAGAATCTGCCATGTGAACGAAGTTGGCATAATGTGGAGATATTTTAAGTCTGCAAAGGCAGAGGCATGAAAATAATTTGTTTGTTGCCTTGTGCTGAATGCATAAGCAAGAGAAATGCTTTTTTTCCCTGCCATTTCAAAAGCTTTCTTTTGAATTGATAATAGCCAGTTATTATACTTTCATCCATACATTCTTAATTTGTGAGTAGTGTAATCCAAAACTAAGGCTTATGTCATTTTAGTCGCTACCCTCCACAGTCATTCGTCTCCTTCTGATTTTAGTTTTATATTTTTCATCTCAGATAGGGATGAAGATGATTAGTATTTGACATGAAGAGCATTCTTTTACCACTTGGGTTCCAAAAATGATCAGTGCAGTAGATGATGTATAACAGTGATTCTTGTCTGTGGAAATAGTTTTGAAGCAATTTATTCAGTTGTTCTGCACCATTTGGTTCCTAAATCCCATTTCCTGCTTGCACTTCTATCCCCCAAGTACATACCTAGCCAAAGGATACGAAGCAACAAACGACTGTCATACTGTTTGGCTAGTGTTTCACGACAGAAGGGAAGGATTCACCCTTGAAAACCACACCCAAGTTTATTAACAGTCAAGTAATCAAAGGTAAGATGAAGGAAACAATTTAGGTACGGAAAAAAGGTAAATTTTTAAAAATGTGTTATGATTGGCCTGATTATGAAGAATATGTTTACCTTCATTGATGAGATTTAAGTTGGACAAAACGACTTGACACAATCATGAAACCTGAGGATAGCAGGTAAGTGATTATGAAGTATTTGTGCTTTTCACTAATATTACAGATTTTATCACATGGCACATGTTAATTGTTACTTCTTCAATTTCTGCCAGAAGTGCTGCACTCTGCTCACTCTTATGCTTAGTTTTCTTCTTATTGATCCGTCAGAGTGTCACTGTTGTTGCCTCAACACAACTACTAATGTGAGACTTAATAGTTACAGTTTTGATTGGCATAACCAGTGTGGAAAAATCAGCACATTTGTAGTTAATAATTTCCTGAAAATGGTATGCTGGAGGATGGAACTTGGCTGCACACAATCAGAATGTGTTTAATCTTCTGTGTTGAGGTACTTTGACAGTTACTTTGACAAAGTTTACAGCTCAAAGACTGCAATATGTTATTTTTCTTGTCTCCAGTCAAATGATAACTTTTACTACCAACGTTACATTACATCACAGTTCAGGTGATGCATAGTCTTGCAAACTTGGGCACGTTATATTCTGTCCTTCATTACTTTCTGGTACATTTAGCAGCATAGACAACTTGGTCAGTAGTAGAGTGTTTACTTTGGGAACAGAAGGCAATTATAGTAATCAAGGACATTTGGTAGTATCGTAGTACAAAGTACGCTGTTATTGACTGCAGACAGTTCAGAATCCCAAAACTGGGTTTAGTGACAAGTAGAGGAACTTTTTTGTGCATTGTGATGTTGTTCGCAACAAAGTGCATAGAGGCTCAAAGACAGTTACAAATTTCTACACACAGTAAGAGCCAAACCTCGTGGTTTTCAGAAAGGACCTAATGGTAATAGTTACTAAAACTTAGATATAATATATAAACAAACTTGTGTGTGTTACTGAAAATACAATAAAAAACTGTGTGTTGCAATAAATCATTTAATATGCAATAAATCATTTAATATGCAATAAAACAGTCATTAATCACTGCTTGCTGTTTTTTTTGTATCTGCTTTGATGTATATTGAATAATAGATTTTTAACCATAATTTAGGAATCTATTTATTGTATATTGAAAGACTATGCAACAACTTTTGTTATTTGTATTTGCTGTGTTAGTGTTGTTATTTTTACTATGAAAGTATTTCTATGGACTTCAGGGTAAAACAGTGTGTACTCTTTTCTGTGTGTGTGTGTGTGTGTGTGTGTGTGTGTGTGTGTGTGTGTGTTTCCCTTTTCACAAGTTAAACAGTTAGCTACTTCAGTGTGAGCTGAAATAATATAATTTTGTTAGTTGTGACCAGGAATTACATATTTTTCTCTTTCAGGAAACCAAGAGAACCAAAAAAACCAAAAGAACCAAAGACTCCAAAGGAACCAAAACCACCCAAAGAACCTAAAGCTGCCAAAGAGCCGAAACCTCCAAAAACTCCCAAGGAACCGAAGAAAAAGAAGGAACCTAAAGCACCTGGGGAAACCAAGTCTCCAAAACCAAGAAAGTATGTGCTTATTTCTTGCTGTGCAGCTCCTACAACAACTTGAGAGAGAGAGAGAGAGAGAGAGAGAGAGAGAGAGAGAGAGAGAGAGAGAGAGATGTGGTAAATAAGTACTGCTGCAAAATAAGTTAGCCTATCAAGTTTATTTAATGTTGATTTTTGGTTCCAGGAAAGTAGCCAAGAAGAAGGATGGAATAGTGGAAGAAACACCATCTAGTTCAATCGAGAGTGGTGTTGAAGAAGTCTTGTCAGATCTTCTTGCAGCAGTAGAATCTGAAATTGCTTCAGTGGAAAGACAAGACAGTGAAAGTGAAATGCTGACCCCAGATGATCCTGCAAGCCCTTCGAAAAGTTTGTCAGAATCATCAACGAAGACAACGCCAACGACTAGAAAGCCTAAAAGGGATAGAAAGGCGAAAGTGAAACCAGTTTTTCCTGCAAAACGGAATGCAAAGTTAGTATATAAAATAAATTTTGAAATTATTTGCGACAAACATGTGTCATACTTTTAGAACTATAATGGTTATGATTTTGTTGCTGACCGATATCACAGTACGTCTGATAGCTCAGGTTAATGGACTTCCAGGTGGCAGAGAATTCGAAAATGTGTACGCAGGGGAAAAATGTGTGGTTTTCTTTGTCTCATTAAACACAGCTTATTTAGTACTGTTGTATATTCTCAGATGGGTTAAAATTTTCATATGAGCAGCAAAAATGCATCTAGACCCACAGAGTGATGTATTATGTTGTGATGTCTGTAGCTTTGTGGCGTATAGATAGGGTTTCAGGTTTCATACAAATGTCTGTGGTAGAAAGTACCAACCTTATAAAGTTTGTTTAAAGTTTGGCGATGTTACATTTTTTGGCATCCGTAAATATTGAATGCTCAGTGAATTTCTAAATGTGGATAAAACTGACCATTATCTAATACAATACTTTCATTAGAAAAATCTTAGTCCAACTAATAATAAATCTGAACTAAGTTCTACTCTGGGAGAAGCATGGGGCGGTGCAGTTAAAGTGAGGCCATAGAAGCTGCCAAGATGAACATTACAGTGGTTGACTCAGTGAGGTCATCTCCCCAGGAATTCTGAAGAAAATCCACAAAGTGATATTGGATGGCTGTTGACTGAAAGCGTACAAGTTAGCGAACATTGTAGGCATTTCAAAAGTGCTGTACGTTGAATATGGAATGAAAATTTGGACATGAGAAAGATGTGCACAAGACTGGTGCTGCGTTCACTCACAATGGAGCAAAAAAGCTTTATGCGGATGTTTCAATAAAATTGAGTTATTGCGACAATTCATAACCACGGATGAAATGTGGATCCATCACTCGACCTTGAGAGGAAGGAACAGTCGAAATAGTAGGTTGAAAGGAGAGAATTGGCTGCAAAGAAGGCACAGACAGTTCTGCCTGCATTGCAAGGTCATAGTATCAGTGTTTTTAGATGCATGTGGGACAATTTTCATTAATTATCTTCTAAAAGGAAAAGCAATCAATGGATGTATTATGTTTACTTATTGCAGTGTTTAGGTGATGAAATTGAGCAAAATATGTCGTGCCAGAGAGAGAGAGAGAGAGAGAGAGAGAGAGAGAGAGAGAGAGAGAGAGAGAGGGGGGGGGGGGGGGGGGGTTACTTTCATCACAACGTGCACCATTTCACTCCTCTATCACTTCATTACGCATCTTATTTGCCAGATGTAGCTCACTCTGATTATTTTTTGTTTCCAAAGATTTGCCACAAATGAAGAGGTGGAGTCTGTAATGGAGCCATTTTGCCCCATAAATAGATGCTGAGTCCCAGAAAGGCACAACAAAAAAGAGTGTATCAATGTGAAAGGAGACTATGTAGAGAAATAAAACTTTCCCAAAATATTTGTATTCTTTGTTAGTTTTTGATACTTCTCAGATAGCACTCATATTCATTAGAGAAATAAACCCAAATTATTATTAAAGTTATCATAATTGAAGTTTTATTTGCGAGAGATTTGTAATGTGACAGGAAATTTTTAACATTGAGAACGTGAGCATAGTTTCGAAAACATAATTGTTGGAGAAGCCAACAATGACAGTGCTGCTGATTGTTGTCTTGACAGTCCTGTAGTTTGAGGTACTAGCTTCTATAACTTGACTAAAAGTAATTCATTTCATATTTAAGCAACAGAAAATCCAGGATTGAATGTAACAGTCTGGCTATTTATTCACAGATTTTGAAAGCTATTTTGCCCTATAAACAGAGTATCAAAGCTATTGAACATCACTGGGAAAAGTGTATTAATGTGAAAGGAGACTATTTTTGACAAAGGCCTTGGTGGTTGGAAGCTAACTTTCCAACTGTCTTTTCGCTGTGCCATTCTGTGACTCAGCATCTCTGAAGCTATTATGTCTGTGTTGATAATTTGGCAAGTATAACTAATAATAGGAAGTATTAGGATTTCTGATACAATTGATTCGATAACATCACCATTAATTATGCGTTAATAGATAATTATGATATGGGTGTTCTTTACAAGTATCGTCTGTGAATCTCCACTTTTTCTGCAAGTAGCATTTAGAGATAAAAAAAATTATTTTTATTAAAAATTGATTCAGTATGTGTTGATATTTAATATAAGATTAAAATAGAAGTAAAAAAATAATTACTACCACCAAAAATGGAACTAATAATTTTGCAATTGCAAGACTCATAATGTTGATTGGCCCATCACTTTGCATACAAAAAATGCAATCTTAGTGTTGCATAATTCTATGGTCTCCCTCCATATATCTTTCAGTGCAGTGTACAAACTCTGTAGTGTGGCATATGGTTTGTAGGTAGTTGCATAAACCTGCATTACATCACTTGTGCTCCGAACAGTTTATGGGCAAAACTTGCATCTACACTGTAATTAGCCATTTTGAAATTTGAGTCAACTTTAAAATGTTGCAAGTTTATGAAAGTAAATCTTTTCCATTTTTAACAGGGGGATGTTCACAAAGAAGAATAAAAAGAAATTAGTTGGTGGTGATGAATCTGATGCAGAAGACATGTTGGCGACTCCTCCGCCATCACCTGACGATGATTCAGAAAGTTCAAAAAATGTGAGTAACACTGTTCAAATACGTTATTACTCCTCAGTTAAGGGGGTTTGTTGAAAGTATCTGGACAGTATCTACAGACATATAGGAAGTAAGTAAGTTAGTTTAATGCCCTGTAGACTGAAAGTTGTATGAAGTGGAGCACAAAGATCAAATTTTGATGAGGGTATGATTTAATCAGTGTAGGTCAGCCACAGGAAAACTTAAATCTGCATGAACAAAAATGAATGTGTAAATTTTCCACCTGAATGAGAGGCCATTGTATTAACATTTAGTGTCTAGCTGTCGTAATACTATGCCGCTTGTTGGAAATGAGAATGAGCAGCAAATATAATATTATGTCATGCCAGTTACGCTGATTTTCTGCAGTGTCAAACGTATATTTATGGCTACTCCAAATATGTCAGGTGTGTAGGCTTTGTAGCTTTATCTAGTCGGTAGTAGTGGTATCACTAGATAATTTTATTGTCTTTGAAACCATTGTCGTCATCTGTTGTTTCACAGGCATTAGCTGATTTTCAAATTCTGTTTTGTGCCTTTTGTGTGCAATTGTGTTGATTCTGTGTTCAAAATGTGCAGTGAAGAGAGAAAAATCTGGAGCAAATGATTTACCAAGCCATTGACGAGTCTGCAAGTAATAAGAACAAAATATTTGATGAGGATTCAGATTACACCTTCATTGTATTATCATTGCGTATTGTGTTATGAAGGATTTTCCTACAGATAAATCAGCAAATCAATCTTGAACATATGATTGCAGTGAGTGAGTGTTGGACTACGTACTTCTCCAGGTTTCAATTTGTATCACACTTTACTCCACAGTGAACCCTATATTTTACTTTATTCTTGTTTTGTGTATATCTTTAGATTTATGTGGTGTGTAAAAGAAATTTAAACAGAAGGATTACTTGTTTAGTTACTAGGATATGTATTGGAATACCAGAACTCCTTTTCAGTTTTTTTATATATTATTGTTGAACTGAAGTTTCATGTGTAGATTCAGGTTTAACATTATCAATGCCAAGATGTGTATATTCAAAGTAGAAAATCCAGTACACCTAAAAAGTTTTGAAATTCCAGATACATATTTGTACACACAAGTTATAATTAAAAAAAAAAATAGTCCACTGGTAACAATCTTGGTGATTTGTTGATTTGAATATTGTGTGCTTCACTTGTATGTATTAATAATCTGAATCAGATTAGTTGCTGTTGGCTGTTGCAATTTGGTGTGGGTCACGATTAATTTTTGTTGACAGTTTGTAGGAAGATTTTCAGCAATGTTTCATCTTTCTTTCCGTGCCATTGCACGGTTTGTGTGTGTGTGTGTGTGTGTGTGTGTGTGTGTGTGTGTGTGTGTGTGTGTGTGTGTTCATTACCTTATTCTTATGAACAGTACTGCACAGATAAAAACCATAACATAATTACAGAGAGAATTATACTGCCGCCCACTTTTTTTTTTTTAAAGAGGGGAACTCTTGAATATTAAAGGGCTGTTTCCACACATTTTTCCGCAGATGGCTACACTGAAATGCCAAAGAAACTGGTATAAACATGTGTATTCAAATACAGAGATACGTAAACAGGCAGAATATGGAGTTGGTAATGCCTATATAAGACAAGTGTCTGGCAGATTGGTCTGGTAGATTGGTTACTGCTGCTGCAGTGGCAGGTTATCAAGATTTAAGTGAGTTTGAAGGTGGTGGTATAGTCAGCACACGAATGATGGTGCACACCATTTCTGAGGTAGCAATGAAGTGGGCATTTTCCTGTATGACCATTTCCCAAGTGTACTGTGAATATCAGGAATCCAGAAAAACATCAAATCTCTAACATCGCTGTGGCCAGGAAAATATCCTGCAAGACTGGGACCAACGAAAACTGAAAAGAATCTGTCAACGTGACAAGAAGTGCAAAGCTTCCGAAAATTGCAGAAAATTTCAGTACTGGGCCATCAACAAGTGTCATTGTGTAAACCATTAAATGAAACATCATCGATAAGGGCTTTCAGAGCCGATGGCCCACTCGTGTACCCTTGATGACTGCATGGCATAAAGCTCTACGCCTTGCCTAGCTCATCAACACAACATTGACTGTTGATGACTGGAAACATGTTGCTTGGTCAGGTGAGTCTTGTTCCAAATTGTATTGAGCGAATGGATGTGTACGTGTATGGGAACAATGTCATGAATCCATGGACCTTACATGTCATAGGGCACTGTTCAAGCTGGTGGAAGCTCTGAAATGGTGTGGAGCATGTGCAGTTGGAGTGATATGGGACACTTGATACATCTAGTATCACAGGTGTCACATATGTAAGCATGCTGTCTGATCACCTGCATCCATCCAGTCATATCCATTGTGCATTCCGACAGACTTAGGCAATTGCAGCTGGAAAATGCAACACCCCACACATCCAGAATTGCTACAGAGTGGCTCCAGGAACACTCTTCTGAGCTTAAACACTTCTGCTGGTCGTCAGGCTCCCCAGACACGAACATTATTGAGCGTATCTGGGATGCCTTGCAACATGCTGTTAAGAAGAGATCTCCACCCCCTCACACTTTAACAGATTTATGGACAGCCCTGCAGGATTCGTGGTGTCATTTCCCTCCAGCACTACTTCAGACATTAGTTGAGTCCATGCCACATTGTGTTGCGGCACTACTGCTTGCTCGCAGTGCTCGCGGGGACCCTATGCGATATTAGGCAGGTGTACCAGTTTCTTTGGCTCTTCAATGTAGAAGTGCTAATATAGATAATGGCAGAACAAATTTTGGAATTTATAGAGTTATGTTTCTTATGCCACTAAGTAGTTTAATCAAATTAGTGCAGTAACTGTTTCTAGAGAGAATTCATCCTATTCAGATCAGCTTTTGTGGAATCTGAAGTAAATTACATTAAAATAAACAAGAGATTACAAGAATACTTTACTATCTTCAAATTATTAATTATTTCACTATACTCTCAAATATCCTATTTAGTGTTGAATTTGTAATAACAGACATGGGGAGATTTTTTTTTTTTAAGGCGTTTGAGAAATTTTGTGTCAGAACTTAATCGTTTTCACCTGAAATTAAACTTGGTGTACTAGATGTTACCATCGTCATTTGACATCAGTGTCTAATTATCTGTGCTGCCAACTCTACAAGTTTCGTTGTCTTAACCATAGCTTTCAGATATTTCCTTACAAACTATTCAGTTGGTGCTGAATAGAAAAGCATAGTGGCTAAAATTGGTTATATTTTAACCACATTGATATGCGAGACAACTCCAGCTGCCTAAAATAACTGAAGAAAATGAATGTAGAGGCATACTTCCAACATCTTTCATTTGATATGCAAAAGAGTGACATTAACTTCTGAAGACATTTCTCAATTTTTTGTCCTGTATTGTACCCCTGGAAAGATAGTTCAACCGTATATATTATTAAAGTATTATGTAACTGAAAGATGCATGGGGATAACATCATCAGTACTTGCCTATTTGGATACCTCATCTGTGGAGCGTATTTTAACTTAATATGTCAATTTTGTGTTGTTGGTATGTGGCAGTCAAATGGCAATAAATGTCCCATAAAGCACATTCTCTACTGGGATGCCAAGAAAACAGCCATTAAGACTCGTATTTGAAAGGAAACTCATTACAAACTCAGCCCCATTTAGATTTCAGGTCATTTTCTGAAATCACTGAAGAGAAAAGCTAGGATAATTCTTTAAACAAGCCCATGGCAGATATCATTTTCTGTACTTGTCAGATTTGATAGAGTGTGCCAACTTTTATGCTGAGGGAATGTTAGTTTGACCTTCCTTAATTTGCAGTAGGGGAGTGTGATTCATTGATAAATAGTGATTGCTAATGGCTGTAACTTTTGAAGCATTGTAAAGAACAAAAGTTGGTTGTGAAAATGGCTGCAGAATTTAGACTGTCATTTTGGAAGTGATTGTGACTGTCATTTTGGAAGTGATTGTGACTGTCATTTTGGAAGTGATTGTGACTGTCATTTTGGAAGTGATTGTGACTGTCATTTTGGAAGTGATTGTGACTGTCATTTTGGAAGTGATTGTGACTGTCATTTTGGAAGTGATTGTGACTGTCATTTTGGAAGTGATTGTGACTGTCATTTTGGAAGTGATTGTGACTGTCATTTTGGAAGTGATTGTGACTGTCATTTTGGAAGTGATTGTGACTGTCATTTTGGAAGTGATTGTGACTGTCATTTTGGAAGTGATTGTGACTGTCATTTTGGAAGTGATTGTGACTGTCATTTTGGAAGTGATTGTGACTGTCATTTTGGAAGTGATTGTGACTGTCATTTTGGAAGTGATTGTGACTGTCATTTTGGAAGTGATTGTGACTGTCATTTTGGAAGTGATTGTGACTGTCATTTTGGAAGTGATTGTGACTGTCATTTTGGAAGTGATTGTGACTGTCATTTTGGAAGTGATTGTGACTGTCATTTTGGAAGTGATTGTGACTGTCATTTTGGAAGTGATTGTGACTGTCATTTTGGAAGTGATTGTGACTGTCATTTTGGAAGTGATTGTGACTGTCATTTTGGAAGTGATTGTGACTGTCATTTTGGAAGTGATTGTGACTGTCATTTTGGAAGTGATTGTGACTGTCATTTTGGAAGTGATTGTGACTGTCATTTTGGAAGTGATTGTGACTGTCATTTTGGAAGTGATTGTGACTGTCATTTTGGAAGTGATTGTGACTGTCATTTTGGAAGTGATTGTGACTGTCATTTTGGAAGTGATTGTGACTGTCATTTTGGAAGTGATTGTGACTGACATTTTGGAAGTGATTGTGACTGACATTTTGGAAGTGATTGTGACTGACATTTTGGAAGTGATTGTGACTGACATTTTGGAAGTGATTGTGACTGACATTTTGGAAGTGATTGTGACTGACATTTTGGAAGTGATTGTGACTGACATTTTGGAAGTGATTGTGACTGACATTTTGGAAGTGATGTTGACACTAATATTACTGCTTGCTCCTTTTTTGTATGGGGGAATTGCCCTCCCAATCTCTGCAATATCCTTGTCAGATCCTGTGTTACTCCTGCACCCATCTCCTTACCCTTTGGCTCCTACCTCTGTGACTATCCCTGTTGCAAGATGCCCTATGCAGTCTTCTGCAACCACCTATACAATCCCCGTAACTGACAAAACATACACTATCAAAGAGAAATGACACGTCATATACCAGCTGTTATGTAAACACTGTTCAGCGTTTTCATTGGCATGACTACCACCAAGTTATCAGTTAGGATGAATGGGCATAGGCAGAGGATGTATACAAGCAACACACGATGTCCTGTTGCAGAACATGCTCTACAAACTGACAATCGTGACCTTGTTGCGTGTTTCACCATGCGCGCCACCTGGATTCTTCCTCCCCAAACACCAGTTTCTCAGAACTCTGCAGATGGGAACTAGTGCTACAACATGTCTTTCATGCTCACTACCCTCCTGGCCTTTATTTATGTTAATTTCTTCTGTATCAGCATTTCTTCACAATAACTACTTGTTTCTTCACTACGTTTTAGTTTCTGCATATTTGATTTTCTGGCCTGCCTATTTTTAGTCATCCCCCTCCCACCTCTGTGTCCCATACAGTCCACTTTGATTTTCATTCTAATTAATTGTTGCATGATGCTTTAACAGTAATCTCTGTCTTGCATATTTCCCTGTGTTTCACCTTTAAAGTCTCAGGTTTTCAAATCTCTTCCAATGTAGTCCCCAGCAATCAGTGTTTCCTTTTCATCCTCTCCAGTTAGTCTTCCCTGACATGGGTCTGGGTGACTTTTCCACACTCTGCCCCTTTTTCTAAACCTCTCCAGTCCTTTTTTTTCACCCCTCTTCCTTCCCCTTCAGCCCTTCTGTAGGAAGACAGAACCACTAGCTCCGAAAGCTTGCCTAAGTAAAACCGTGTGTTTTGTGTGTGTGTGTGTGTGTGTGTGTGTGTGTGTGTGTGTTTTTCTGCTGCCATTTGGTGAGTAGATTTTTAAAATCTGTCCATTTTACGTACTATAGAAATGAAGTATCATATAGCAAATCGTCACTATATTTTACCGTGCGAAAGAGACAGAAACATTCGAAAAGCGTAATGTGGAATAAAAAGTAGTACTGTTTTTAGTAGGGATTGGTAGGTATGCATGGCACCATAAAATATTCTGGAAGAGGCACTATGTTGTGGGCCATTTTTGCCAATTTTAATCATTATTCAGTTGTCTTGTTCATAGACAAAACTTTTATGGGTTGTGTGTGTGTGTGTGTGTGTGTGTGTGTGTGTGTGTGTGTGTGTGTGTGTGTGTGTGTGTAAGCTTCCATGGTTCTCGTCACCTTCAACCAAATCTTTCTGGGCATATGACCACGTCAACATCTTCTTAAATTAATGTTGTGGTCACTGTTGCAAGTGACCTTCATCGGAGTGATACATTTACTGCTTGCACAGTGATGAACAGATAGTTATGGTTTGTGCACTCTTGCTAGATGCAGCAGACATCTATGTAGGCATTTGAAGAACCAGTGCTAAAGTCATCTTCAGTGCATGCTTAATGCTGACTTCAGAATGCATAACACCTTTGTTATCCGGCCACTTGGTGAGTAGGAACTGCTAAACTTCCATCATCATCTCAGTCAACAGCATGCCATACCCAAGTCACAGTGGAAATTGAGAAAAGTGTGCTGCCCTTACTTCGTGTGGAAATGTATAGAAAACTTGATGCCTCACTTGACTGCCAAGTGCATGGGAAACCTACCTGTTTGACAGATACTAAAGTTTTCTCCCTACTATTACCTGAAACATTGGCACCGTTTTTACTATCCCCTGTCTGCTATCTGCCTTTATTCCCTCTTCTGCTCCCAGTCCAACCTCACAGTAACATTCCATCCTCCAGTACACCTGTGTAGCTCCTTCAGTTAGTGAGCTTTGTCAGTGACACGTAATTTCCAGTTATATTCCTTAACTTACATGCAATATCTTACAGTTTCAGAAGTTTTAATCAACATATTTCCTTCCTTTCTTCATTCTTTCCACTCTATATGCGGCCAGGGATGGGTTGGGACAGGTCTGGTATGTTAAATTCCATAGAGAACGGACCCTACTCTTTTGTCTGTCTCTTCTGTACTTGCTCAAATGTAATAACATTGAAAAACATAGTTGCTATTCACCATACAGCAGAGATGCTGAGTCACAGGTAGGCGGAACAAAAAGACTGTTGGAAAGGGAGTTTTTGGCCAACAAGGCTTTGTCGAAAATAGACCACCCCCCCCCCCCCCCCCCCCCCCACACACACACACACACACACACACACACACACACGTGTGCAAACCCAACTCTCAGACACATAACCAGTCTCCGGCAGCTGGAGCCAGACTTTCCATACTGGATTCTCCATTGCTTGACTTTACTTGGCCAGATGTGATATAGTCTTCAAAGTGTTTGTGCATTGTGTGACTGAGGTGACATGTGGAAACCATATCAATATTTACCTAAGTGAATGTGGAAAACCGTCTTAAAAACTACATCCATGCAGTCTGGCACAATGGCCCTCGTCATTAATTTACTGGGTGGTTTTGGTGTGGGAACTGTCTCTCCCCGTGTTCCAGAAGCGGGCGCTCTAACGTGTTAGACATGCTAAACAATAAACGAACTCTGTTCTTCATTGAACTTAACACAGTGAGATCATATTTAGATAATGTATTGGTTGCTGTTTAATACATACCAGGTAGTATGATTGTTTTTGCATATCAGCTAGTATGACACCTTTGTGTAGTACACCTAGAAACAGTCTTTCAATTGCTGAGTACCACCACACTTTGTGGACTGCCTTGCCTTTTCAATTTATCCCCTCTTGAGTAGCACAAAACAAACATTTTTGACTCTCCTTCCAATTGGGTCATGTACATTAGTCAATAAGCTCACGTTTTTGCTTTGAAGCCTCATAGGGTTGGTCCCTGCTGATGCTCATTTGCAAACAGAGAACTTCTCTAGCAATTGCTGAGCGATGTCAGTTCTGAGGTTGATGTTGCATGTGTTTGCTTTTCACTTTGTTTCCTAAGTTCAGCTGCAACTTAACAAACACAGTTTGTGCTTTGTTTTAGAATACATTTTAGAGCCAGTTGTTAGCTAGAAAGTGAATTCCAAGCATTCATACAACGGGGCATGCATTTGCTAGCAGAGTTCATGATGTGATAGAAATTCCACAGCAACTTCATGTAACCACAATTCATCATTTGTTGCGACTGGATTAACAGAATTTGAAATGTTGTGTTCCCTTCAGAATTGTTGTTTCTTTAATTAAGCTTCATATGTTTTATACACGATATAAATGAAAGTTAGTTTTTTGCGAGAATTGAAAGTTTTATTGATTTTGGAAAATTCGTTACTCATCAATTTTGTTACATTCAAAAGATTCCACAAGAATGTGGGCCAGTGCTTGTTCCTGTCTTCTTGAATGCAATAATTAGTATGATACACTATGTGATCAAAAGTATCTGAACACCTGGTTGAAAATGACCTGAAAGTTCGTGGCACCCTCCATCGGTAATGCTGGAATTCAGTATGGTGTTGGCCCACCCTTAGCCTCAATGACAGCTTCCACTTTCACAGGCATACGTTCAGTCATGTGCTGGAAGGTTTCTTGGGGAATAGCAGCCCATCCTTCACTGAGTGCTGCACTGAGGAGAGGTATCGATGTCGGTCAGTGAGGCCTGGCACAAATTCGGCATTCCAAAACATCCCACAGGTGTTCTATAGGATTCAGGCCAGGACTCTGTGCAGGCCAGTCCATTACAGGGATGTTATTGTCATGTAACCACTGCACGAAAGGCCATGCATTATGAACAGGTACTGCCCTCCAATGCTAAATTTGTGATCCCTTGATGCCTCAAAACATGTCCTACCAACCGATCCCTTCTTCTAGTCAAGTTGTGCCACAAACTTCTCTTCTCCCCAATCCTATTCAATACCTCCTCATTAGTTATGTGATCTACCCACCTTATCTTCAGCATTCTTCTGTAGCACCACATTTCGAAAGCTTCTATTCTCTTCTTGTCCAAACTAGTTATCGTCCATGTTTCACTTCCATACATGGCTACACTCCATACAAATACTTTCAGAAACGACTTCCTGACACTTAAATCAATACTCGATGTTAACAAATTCCTCTTCTTGAGAAACGCTTTCCTTGCCATTGCCAGTCTACATTTTATATCCTCTCTACTTCGACCATCATCGGTTATGCAGTTACCATCCCCGAATTGCTCTTAAACAGTGGGAAGCAAGAAGATGCTTAAAACATCAATGTAGGCCTGTGCTGTGATAGTGCCATGCAAAACAAGGTGTGGAAGACCCGTCCATGCAAAACAGACCACACCAGAACACCACTGCCTCTGAATTTTACTGTTGGTGCTACACATGGTGGTAGATGACGTTCACGGGGCATTCGCCATACCCATACCCTGCCAATGGATCCCCAAATTGTGGGCGTTCGCCATACCCACACCCTGCCAATGGATCCCCACATTGTGTACTGTGATTCGTCAACCACACAACATTTTGCCATTGTTCAGTCATCCAATTTTTACACTCCTTACACCACGCGAGATGTCGTTTGGCATTTACCAGTGTGATATGTGGCTTATGAGCAGCCGCTCGACCATGAAATCAAAGTTTTCTCACCTCCCGCCTAACTGTCAGAGTACTTCCAGTGGATTGTGATGCAGTTTGGAATTCCTGTGCGATGGTCTTGATAGATGTCTCCCTATTACACATTATGACCCTCTTAAACTGTCAGCGGTCTCTGTCAGCCAACAGAAGAGGTCGGCCTGTACGATTTTGTGCTACGTGTCCCTTCACATTTCCACTTCACTATCACATTGGCAACAGTGGACCTAGGGATGTTTAAGAGTGTGCAAATCTCGTGTACAGATATACAATAAATGTGACACCTGATCACCTGACCATGTTCGAAGTCCGTCCCATTCTGCTCTCTCACAATGTCTAATGGCTACTGAGGTCACTGATACGGAGTACCTGGCAGTAGGTGGCAGCAATGCATCTAATATGAAAAACATATGTTTTTAGGGGTGTGCAGATACTGTGATTGACTATTTCTGTGATTCTGCCCTTACCTATTCAGTGTAACCAAATGCAGCTGTCAGCTCCTTTGACTATTTCTGTGATTCTGCCCTTACCTATTCAGTGTAACCAAATGCAGCTGTCAGCTCCTTACAATTTCTTCCTATTTCCTAAGCTATGTTTGACAAATTTAAACGCTAAAGCTTGGTAAGGCGTTGATTTTTGTTAAAGAAGAAATTCACGTACAATGAGCGAAGTGTGAGCTGTTGCAGTGTTGTGCTATTGCTGTGAACAGTTTGGCTATAAAATCTGAATATGTTACTAAAATTGCTTCACGTAAATGGCATCAACTAGTTGGTAATATCCATTTACTGTGTGATGGATGCAATGAGCAAATTTCTGTCAAACTTATCAATCTTATTTTGGCTCTGCTCTTTATGGAACTATCGGTGTTATGACTGGCATATAAATGTCATATCGATACATACACGTGTCACCACTAATTAATTACAACCTCTCTGAACAATTCTGGATTGTTGTGTAGTTTATTCAGCAACTTCTGAGCTGTTTTTTCTGTCCCCTCATTGTTACTTTCTCACCATTTCTATATTAATTCTAGAGTTGTAGTATTTGTAGTTCGTTGTGGAATTGATAATGGTTACAGTGTTCACTTTCCCCTTCTGCTTGGAGGAACATAAAAACAGAATATTTATGGTTAAATATTAAAAAATTGACCAAATTTTGAAGTTGGAGCTGCTTGTTAAGGCCCAGCTGTGTATATTCACTCACCTTGGGAAACAGATTTTTCACAGTTAACAGTGATGTCATGGTCATGGTAAATATTCAGGGATATGACAGGAACAGCCATCTAAAACAAAAAAAGTCTAGTAAGTATGGGCTTTAAACTCCATACCTTAAGAGCTATAAGCACTTCTTCATCTTTGATACTGTGATACAAATCTCTTCTACTGCAGTTACCTTGCTCTGGATGTTATGGTAGTATGATTCGAGTTATGGTAGTATGGACAAACAGTAGGCGAGGAAAATGCCATAGCAACGTTTCATTAAGTTTTTGCAGGTGAAGCAAAAATTTTCTTAAAAAATAATACAAAGTGATATAGAACGTTGTTACATGTTTAACTGTATTGTAGAGGCCTAGTTGTTGACAGATTGGAGAAGTCTGTGTAATCTTTGGTTATGGAGTTACTGGTACTGGAATTGAGAGTTCTCACAGACAGATGGAGTTACAAGATTTTCATTGCCTACCATTGATGTGAAACACGTCTCTTCTACTGAACAGATGCTCATAATTCTTAACATGCGCATTTTAGAGCTCATGTTTATTAGACTATTTTTGCTTCAAATGATCTTTCCTGTCGTATCCATGAAAACTGATCCATCCTCTTGGGATGGGCTGTACTTGTTACGTTGATATGTACTAGATAGAACCTTATCTGATGTATCGGAATGGCATTTAGATTTAAATTATTCTTAGTACAACATGTTTCCTGCATTCTGTTTAAGAATTTTAGATGGTTTTTTGTTGCAAGTAGTGCACTTTAGTATACATGGTGAATTATCTGTTTTGCTTCATGACAAGAGTGGTGTGTTTTACTCTACAGTGTTGAATTGTTTGTTTAATAGAAACGCAGATCTGCTCGAAATACTCAAAGGAAAAAGTATGTTGATGATATTATGCTTAGTATATCGGATGAGGACTCTCCAAAGTCATCAGCTCCAAGAGCTGATCTGCCGAAGACTTCTGCAGATGATTCTGCTGATCCAGCTGTGAAGCCAAATTTTGTTTACATTGTGAGTAGATATTTAATCCTACAGGATTATGAGTTGTTATTTACTGTTCAGTGTTTATATTTAATAAAGATGAAAGTTTATAACCAGTATGTATTGATTTATTTGTGGCACTATCCATCATGACTTGAAAATTATTCCATATAAATCATCATTGTTTAAAAACTGCAGTTAAACTACAACCAAGAGGAAAGAAAAGTGATTGTGGGGTACCCTCCCCCCCTGCTCGCTCTTAATTTTTCTTAAGAGCTGCTTATGACATCTTCCTCTCCATACCTGGAATTCTCAGGGACATCCCCCCCCCCTCCCCCGCCCCCCCCAGTTTTGAGTGGCCACCCTGCATGTTCATTACTTTAGATTGAAATAAAATAAAAAGTTTCTTAAATTTCTATTCGATAAAATTTTGCCCCCTTAATCGTATAATTAAAATTTTTACACACTCGTGTAAGACACTCTTGAAAGTTTAAGTGGTAGTAACTGCTGAAATAGAATGAAACATTTGAATGTCCTTATTAGGAAAAAAGTCTGATGCCCTCTATATAAAGTGATATTTACAGGTGTAATGAAAAGTTATAAAATACTAAAATTATTAATGTAGAAACTTGCACTGTTGGTTTTATTTTGCAGCAGTGAGAAACATACTTTTTTTAATCAAGTGACCTATTAGGTAGTCGTGATATATGTTATGCTGTTGTCAACTTGAACTCGGATCTGAACTATTGTCAGGAAAAAAAATATTTTTAGGCTGAACTACTGAAACAATTTGTCATGATGCAATTTTATGAAATTATTTGACTTGTAAAGTACACTACAAAGCAATATTAAATGTGCTTCCTAGTTTAGTTCCACGGGTGGCTGATGGAAGTTGAATGACATCGGCCAATAGTGTCTGTTTTGTGATTTCCACCACTTTCACAGTGCAGACTATGTTTAATATGTCTTTGTATAAGGTAGCAGAAATAAAATGTAGTTTATGATCATTGGAAAGTTGAATTAGTCTTGTGTGTTGAAAATAGAAGCAGTAAACGTAATCTTGCAGGCTTGTTAAATTTGGCAGCATCCCAAAAACATTTGATACATCTCAAGATCCCCTTGGCTGGGTCACACATTCTTCCTAGAGTGGGTATATAGTAATGATTCATTTTTTTCCCTTGATGGCATCTTAATATGTGAACTTGATGTAATGTTTGAGTTAATTGACAGAATTTTTCTAAAGTGTACTATTTGCATGGGGCAATGTCCCACAGTTTCTTGATGCAAGCATTCATATTCCTGTTTCTGAGGCAGTCACGGGTAATGTCTAATTTCACTGTGCCTTTAATGGATTATTAAATAATACTTTTAGTTCTCTTTTAAAAGCATTGGAAAGTGTCATGGATGTCTTGGATTTGTCTGCTGTTTATCATAAACTGGCCACAATTGTCAGCCGTACTGGCCAGAGCTGTTGAAAGGATGAGGTCCATGATGCTGTGCAGGTTTTAGTAATTTTTTAACAGTAATTATATGTTAATTGTTGTTGGTTTTCTTGGGAGGCATTGGTTAAAAAGTGTAATTAGATCCACCGAGAACTCTGCAACTGGAATGAAGAGAATATGTTAATTAAAATGTGGATTGTATTCTTTATGTAATAATGATTATAAAAAGAGATAGCAATAATATATATGGTTTAAGAGTTAGCAGTCTTTTCTAAAAACTGGTCAAATCTGGTAATGAGAAGCAGCACAATAAAGAGAACTATTATATTGGTATATGCAGAGAACCCAGAATTCTGTAGAGACAGATATATGCACGTAAGTCACACCTCTGTCAGTTAATAGGATGAAATCTTGCAGAATAGCTTGGTGTGGCTATTTAAGGTACTTCCAGAACTGTGTTTTACTTCCAATATAATAATGAAATTTATTGTGGTTTCAAGGCTATGATTGTTCTTGTTTCAAACCAACAAAAGGAACAGTCATCAGTTTATCAGAAGGCTTAGAGATTTTTCTTGAAACACTCTTGGATTCATCTGTAGGCAGTAGTAGTGTGTAAAGGTGGTAACAGGTTAACCACGTGTACCTTTGCGTCCTTAAATTCACTAAATAAGAGACAATTATAGCCTGTCACTGCAGGTCTCTTCAACACGTCACACCAAAGTACCAACAGACAAAATAAAACATGAATGCTACTACATATTGGTATCACTCAACATTAAGATGTTTCATATCATTTTTGTTCAAATGTCTGTGATCGTCTGAGTGTTGGAGTAGTGCATTAGTAAATTGTATGTGCTTCTTACCATGATGTTTATCTTCTTTAATATTGTCTGTGGTCACTTTACTTAACTGTAGGCTCTATCCCCCTTCTGTCCTTTTCTCTTCTGCGTTATCTCAAAGATTGTGTAATTTAGGATGGGTGGTGGACGGGCATTACTTGAGTCATTGTTAGTGGCCATGACATGTTTGAGTATGCATGCCAAGAGTTACAGTACTGTGTTGATGTTGCCCTCATAATACAAGACATCTGTGTTGACCACCTGTAAAGTGTTAAGCCTCAAGGAGATTCTGTATTGACTGAATTGTGTTCCTGCATCTCTTGTAATTGTCATGCAGCAGTGTTTTGAAGCTTAGGAGAACAGTATAATCCCTCTTTTACATTCCTTGAATTTCCCATCATTTACGACATTTTTTTATTGTTTCCATCAAATGTTCTGTGTCCACAATGTAAATCCCACCCTTTCACATCAACATATTTATTATCTTCCCACGATTTATGCTTTATGAAAAAACTGACATAAAATGATGCTGCAATGATGTGGGCCATCAGGTAGTATTTACAAACATAATGTGTCAGTAGGTTTAACATTAATGCAATAATTTTCAAATGTAATTAAAACTTGTTCTTGTGATGGCGGGACTTCTCTGTGAAACTATCAGTTAAAGTCGGTATTGTCAGCATCCTTCATCAAAAATGAAACTAACAGTGACACCAACATGCTGCATACAGTGGCCAGTGGCACAGGAGTTAGTCTCAAGATACTGGTTCCAAGAGTAATTATAAAAGTGTTACGGAATACATTTTTTGGTATCATTACAGATTAATTCTTGAAGAAGGAGGACTTTGTGATTACGACCTACTTTTGAACATGAAATTTTTAGCTGTACTTCTCCCAACAACCACTGGGCATTTGACAGTGACATTGTCACACATAAAGAACTTTCACTACAAAGTTATGTGCTGTTATTGTGGAACAATAATAGGAATACTGAAAATCGTATTGGCTATTTTAATTTTACTGCTGGCAACTGTCATCCTTATTATCTTTATTGATGGTTTGCAGCATTGGGAATAGTAGTATATTTTTAACACAGTGAATGGCAAAAGCCACAAAAATATGTTACCAAATTTGTTACCGCAGGAGGTGGAGAATGAATGAATTACTGTTACCTCCCATGTTGCTTATACTCACACATTGTGTGTTGCCATGGTTACCAAGTGAGATGCTTATCAGGGAGCATACTACAGGGTGGCACACGAAATGTCACCACTTGGTTCATACATAATTTGAGTTCACTAGATATCTCATCTGAGCATCTCGACAGCAGTAGCTGGAGCTTGGAGAAACAAGCAAGGTACGAAATGACATGCAATTCACAATACTGCCGCTTGAAGACTGGTGTTTACAACATGGCGAGCAATTCATGACTAACAACATAGCAGTAATCAGCAATTGTTACTTTTTCATGAAACAAAAAGTCTTGTGTGGCTCAGAGGCGGTTTTGACAACAGTTTAACACACTGTGGCCCTCTTGCAAGAGAACCATTCACAGGCTGTAGATCAATTTGGACCTGAAGGATCAATATTGGAAGCGAAGCGACCTGGGCCGAAGCCCATTCGTTTGGCAGAGAATATTGAAGCGGTATGAGTGGCTCTACAGAGAAACTCTGGAAAGGCAGTAGTGCAACTGTAAATTGAAAGTGACCTCCGGATGTACCCACACACAATGATCTCTGGTCAGAAGCTCAGTGCAGAGCACAAGTGGCAGAGACCACTGTTTGCCCACTGGGTGGAGGATAGGGAATAAACTTTCAGCAACACGTGGTTTCCAGATGAGGCACATTTTCATTTGGATGGTGTGGTTAACAGACAAAATGTACCCTTTTGGGCAATTTAAAATCCGCAAATGCTTCATGAACGACGACATCGTGACCAGAGGATGACTGTGTGGGTCACAATTTCCAGTTGTGGGCTTATTGGACCTTTCTTCTTTGAAGAAACTGGGAACATTGTATGTTATTTGAGCGTGCTGCACAATAACTTCATTCCACAATTTGTTGCTATTCAACATGCTGCGGTTCATGTAAGATGGAGGAAGCCCACATACTGTGAACACTGTGTTGGATTTCTTACAGAAGCATTTCAATATGCAGGTAATTTCTCAGATTTCCAGGTTGTTTCTGTGATGGACAATTTTACCCCCACTCCCATCCCAGATAGTCCAGACCTCGATTCATGTGACATATTTCTATAGGGATACCTGAAGGAAGCATCCACATGATTTAAGGGAGCTCAGATGCCGTATTCTTCAAGCCTGCAGTGAAATCGTGGTTTTCGCTAACATTAGTGTTCATGTAAAGGAAGGTGGGAATCGAAATAGTGGACGTATTGAGCATATGTTATGTTAGAACAATTGTCTACAAAGCGTTTTCCGTGGGTGGTAATGTATGTTTTTCTTGACAATAAAGTGTTTATTTGAAAACAGAATGGTGACACATTTTGTGCACCACCCTATAATTGGAGCAGCAGTTACAAAATAGAGGTTTCAAACTATTGATTTGCTGCAGTGCAGAATTGTGCCAAGTGTTTTGAACTACGGTTGTAACAGAGAGATGCAAGCATAAAATATGAAGTGAATGGTATGAGACATGTAGCCTTTCACTGTTGAAATATTTAGCCCACCACATTTTGACTTTCAAAGTTTTCATGGAATGTTGCGGAGTCTAATAATGAAGGAGAATTAATGAAAAGCTGTCATAGTGAACATACTATTGGATGCCTGTTGGCTGGTAATTTTTCGTGTTGATTATTGACCCTCCAGTACCTACTTCAGTGATTGTCCATATGTTGGTAATTCACGTTGAAAACTGGAGTGCTAATAGCCTAAATGGTGATCTGGAAAGTACGTCAGTTGGCTATAGTATTTTCTGGGACTAAACACCATTGGAAATTAAGTGGATGTGTACACACTGGTTGTTTATGATCGTTTGTTTAGGTAATTAACATGATCCTGGAAATGTGACAAGGTGACCCAGGGTTGGAATACTTTCTGGAGCCTGATACTCTGTATGTCATTTATTTGTAACAAACTACGAACTTCTTGTTTGAGGCTCGTCAACTTTATATTTCTACCGTATATGTTGCACCTCATGTTTTCTTTGGATTCTATCAATGATGATGATTTTGTGGTGTATAATGCTTTAGTGTAGCATCATCACAATTATAAACATAATTTGTTTTGTGTTTCAGAATACAACTGATGAAGATTCAATGGTTGTGCAATATATTTTGGCTGTTAGGAAAGGCAGAAGAGAGATTAAACCACCAGCAGATGCTCAGAATAATAAGGAGGTTAAGCCGGAATCCTCTATCAAGACAGAGGTCACCGCAGAAAATGAAAACGCGCCTGCTGTAATCAGTGAACAGGAGCCTGTAAATAACTCTACACCTGTAGTAGACATTCCGGCTGTGGATGAAATATGTGCAACTGGGGAAAGTCGGAACAATGAAGTGTGTCAGCAGTCAGACACAGATGTCGAAAAGAAGTCTGACGCCCCACTAAGTATTTATAACTTCAGTGAAGAAACTGAGGAACCAGTTCTTTTGAGATCAAATGTTAATGCAGCAAGCAGTAGTGGTAGTGCAGAATATATTGACAGGATTAGAAAGTTTCAGACTACTCCAGTTGATGAAGAAACAGAAAGCAGCACAAAACCAGAAGAAAGTAAAAGCCAGCTAAAAGTTGAAGACAGTGGGAGCTCTCTGGAAGTGGCTAGGTTGAATGAAAGAAATCAGCAGTACCTATCGAATCCACTTGATGGAGATATAGTTGCAAAAGATAGAACTGAAAACAAAAACAAAGTAGACTGTAAATCTGATGTCAAATATGTTGAAGTAGAGGAATATTTTGTCAAGTATCGCAATTTTTCTTATTTACATTGTGAATGGAAAACTGAAGAAGAACTGTTCAAAGGGGATAAGAGAATTGCAGCCAAGCTTAAGAGGTTTAAACAGAAGATGGCTCATCATGCAAACATTTTTGAGAATGTAAGTGATTACCAAAGTTTCTGTCTCTTGTGAAATGCTTGTCATTGGGGTAAAAATGATCTTTTAGTAATGTGATATACTGTTAAGATAAGCTAGAGATTATTTGATCAGTGATAATAAATCTTGCTAATGATTTTCAGTTTGAAGATGAACCCTTCAACCCTGATTATGTAGAAGTAGATCGGGTCTTGGATGTTGCTGAACATACAGATCCTAATACTGGGAAAACGATCAAACATTACCTGGTTAAGTGGCGGTCAATGCAGTATGAAGATAGCACATGGGAGTTGGAAGAAGATGTAGATCCAATGAAGATTGAGCAATTTGAGCAGATCAACAAGAAGCCCCCAAAGGATAAATGGAAGGTATTATCAAAAGCTCATCCGTAACAAGACTAAATGCACATATTGAGTTTAGCTTCATGTGTAAGAGCTTAAATACACAAGCCAATAGGTGAAGCTACTCCGTAAGTTCCTGAAAGGAATCGTAATATGTTGTAGAAATCACTAAGAGTCAAGTTGCAGCTACAGCAGTATTCATTTAACTGTTATTGTTAGTGATTTATTTTAAATCTTGTTCCTCCTGTCCCTCCCAGGAAGTGAGATTGCTTCCCTGCCGCTCCCGGTGAGTGTGCCTGCTTCCATGGCCCTCCTGGGCAAGCGTGCCCACCCTCCCTGTTTTGCATGACAAAATATTTTGCAACTCGATTTCAGGTGTGTTCTCTGAAAAAGTTCCAAATGTGACTCATGATGGAAATATATATTAGATCCAATGACAGCAAATGTACCTGATCTCTGTGAGGATGACCTACAGATACAAGTATTATTGATTGTAAGGAAACCTATGATTCCTGAAGTGCAAAGACTAACAAAAAGAAGTAATTTATATTTAGGTGGGAGGGACTCTTCGTGGTTTATAGTTGCCGTAAAAATAGGGTCTAAAGACACAGCGAGGACTGACCATAGGTACATATAGAGAATATAGCTAGGAGTGTTGGAATGTAGATAGAGAGATGTTAAGTGAAACATCTTGTCTGTAAGAAGAGCACTTAGTGAAGCTGTCAACAACTACTGTAGCCGAATCTTATCAAAAGATCTTGCACATAATTTCTATTGTGGCCATATGTAAAGACTGTCATTGTGTAGCTCTAGATGCTCGTGGGGGAAACATAACTGAAATTCAGTGCAACAAGACTGGATCAGAAATAATTCATTTTCAAATGTTCCCTTATAAAGGAAATAAAGTTAATTCTTCAGTTCTTGGATGATTGTAAAGACAATGATCCAGAATTTGACAAGTTGGCATCTCTTTTTAACCAAAACATACTGTAGATTGCTCAAACAAAGCTGGGAAAAGGGGGAAGAAAAACACTGATCATGCCTGTCTGGAAGAAGGAGAACAAAAGTAATTCGCAAGGCTACTGTTCAACTTAACTGACACCCATCTGTTGTACACATTCTAAGCTGAGACATAAAGAGCTGAAAAACTTCCATGTTAACCAGCAAGCATTCCAAAAATATTAATCCTACAAACGTAACTGTTGCTTTCTCACGTGACAGCCTGAATGTCATGGATCAAATAAGTCTATTTGATTTATTGACTATCTAAAAGCATTTAATGCCGTAAAAAGCAACTCCTCTTAACGAAATTATGATAAGAAAGTTAGTGAGTGTATTGTGGATTTCTTAGTAGAGAGAAACTCGGCATAATTAAAATGTAAACTAAAGGTATCACCCCCTGCGTCCCCTCTCACCAAAAAAGCCTTTTTGCTTGTGTACCCATCCAACCCAATCACTTGAGCTTGAGCCAGATGGAGGCGGAAGAAATTTGACAGCCCATACTACAGTCCACTTTTTGCTTGAGCAAACCATACGAGGAATCGGGTTTGTTTTAGATGCCAGATCAATTAACAAGATTTTTAATTCCAATCGAGGCAGCCATACAAACCTGGAAGAACAGTTATCGAAGTTCTACAATTTTAGATACTTTTCTACCACTGATTTAACAGCATCAACAGTAAAGCAGTTCAAAAATATACCGAATTCTTACATTGTGACAGAAGTTCCAGTTTCCTGTTTTGCCATTAGGCCTCAGTGTGTGTCTACATGTATGTACTTCCGCATTAGATAAGGTGCTTGGGTGTATCTTATACCTTGCCCCAAAAAAATCAATTTTTATGCCAATGATCTTTTGTTGGCCACACCAATGTCATCTGAGCAGTTGACACTCTAGATGAAGTCGGCAACAAATAAGGTGTGATGGGAGAAGGAGAAAAATCTAAATTTACCAGGTTTGAAAGTAAGTTCTTAGGCCATGTAATAACTCGAGACTGTATATTGCGTGACAATAGTAGAATGATCGCAGTGGCTACTTTACCCTCCTCGCACATGAAGAAACAGTTGAAATTATTTGCAGACATATGCAGTTTGTCAGTGGCAGTTATCCAAACAAGTGCTGAATTTGAAACACACAGTAGGTTGTGGATAAAGTGTGTACTATGGACTACAAGATGTAGTTTTTAAAAAAATACTATTTCTACCATTTTTATTATTAGATTACAAAGTCAGATTTTAAAAAAATCTTAGTTTATAAAACTGAACTGACGTTTAAAATCCCTGAAAATTCTCCATCATCATCATCCTCATCATCATCATCATCATCTTCGTCGTCATCATCATCATCATCATCATCATCATCATCATCATCCTCGTCGTCGTCGTCGTGGACTAGCAATCTGCAAAGAACTAGAGCTGCTAGTTGATGCCTGATTGCGTTGAAACATGTCATTGTTCTTCAAATGGTGTATGTTGGCTGTTTGTTTTGAAACCAGGAACAAATACAAAAATACACTTTTTCCCTTTCTTTTTTCCTTCTTTTTTTGTGAGAATTGTGAAATATTCTCAGCTGCCTAAATTTCCTTTTCATTAATGGCAATAATGCATTTAGTCCAGCTGTTCCTAACTCACATAAAATGAGTGATACCAATCAAATGAGATGGCTCTATATTGTTTGGCATTATGGGTCTACCAGATCGGATTCATGTTGTTTGTTGTGAGTAGAAGGCTACATACCCATTTATAAGGTGTTCTGTGAATGAAATTCATAGACATGCCTCAAGAGATGTACTGTCATTTCACATTTTTAGCGTTAGTATTAAAGTGCGATTTGAGCAATTCACAGTGAGAGATGTGTGTATCTTTCTTTTGCCTACATCTCTTGCTCCTTACACTGTTTTTAAGTAAACATTATCACTGCGGGTATAAATGTGATGTGATGCTACTGTTTGGCTCAATTGCCCTATTTTGTAACCAATTACATAATCGAATATTGATGTCTTGCTATTAGAATTAAACCTATCCAGCATTGTCTGAACTCTCAATGACAAGATTCCTGTTCCTTCATAAACATGGTGACAGTTTTGAATTGTAGAATTCAGCTACTTTTTCGACATTCCTGATAATGGTTAAAAAAAAAAAATTATTACGTATCTCAAATACATCAAAGTTTGAAAATATAATTAGCCCTTTCCTTGCTTGTATAAATGTATGGCTCTTACGTTACACAAATCTCCCCCCCCCCCCCCCCCCCGGGTCCCCTTCCTCCAATCCCCTCTCTCTTACCATCTCTTTCTTTCTTCACCCAGCTCTTCCTGTCCCTCTCTCTGCCTGTCGCCATCCCCTCTCTTGATCCACAAATGTACCAAGTTTTTAAAAAATCAATCCAGTGGGTTAGGGGATGATGTGGAACATAGATAAATGCACACATTCATCTATTTTACATGTACAGTTGAAGCTGATTTATATATGTATCAAAGGGAAGAGAAAAGAATACTTGTAACTCAGAATTGTTTGGTCAGATATAGATACAGTAATACACAAACATTCAATGAGCCTACATGGGTAAGAAATCAGATAATTTGCGTTATTTCACTTTTTGAGCATTATATGCCTCACTTCATAAACTTATTAATGAATTAAGAGCTTTTTCACTTCAACTTTTCATACTGATGTAATGCCTGCACATATTGATTGAACTTAATGCTTCACTCAGTTTAGGTGTTTCAAGATTAAAGTTGTTATCTCCATCACTGTTACTTGAAACTGATGTACCACTTTTGTGGCACTTATCAGCAATAACATACTCAGCTTGTAGTAAGTTAATGGAAAGATTTTAATTTGCTGCATCAGTCAATGCTATCAAATGTTGAACTAGTTTTTTTCCATAATGCATCTTGAAATTTGCAATATTGCCCAAATTGAGTGGTACAGTCCAGAGGGAAAAATTCCACTTGAACATTTTTCAAAACTACTTGGGGTGCATGTGCTGCACATCGGACAAAATCATTGTCATCCAAGAATTGTTATTGTTTGTGTTTCATCTTTACACCTTTGAAACACGTCAGATTCTTAGATTTTCCTGTCACTAGTGAGGAAAGTTTGTTAGATCCATCTGCATTCATGGCGAGAAGAAATGTCACGTGAATTTTACTTCTTTCCTTCATGCCATGAATCACCCTTTTCAGCTAATTTTATATTAGGAAGCAGACTAAAATATACCGGTCTCATCACAATTGCAGATTTTTTTCGAGGTTGATAATCCCTTAAGACACCCGGCAAAACCTCATCAATCTAGTGCTGCACTGTGACGTCGACCAAAGCTTTCGATTTGACTGAAATTATTCTCCCTGTGAGTCTATGACAATTTTTAAATCCTTGTGACCATCCTGATGAAGACTTTAAATCAGCAGTGATTTTCCCTACTTCTAGCAAAATCTATCACCTTCGCTTTCAGCATGTTGCCACTGATTCGTAGAGCTGCAGCCCATTTTTGCTGGAACCATGAAAAAGTGCCTTTTCCAAATCTACATATCTCCCTTCTTGCTGATGAATGCATTTTATTGATTTTGCACCCAGTTTTAAAAACATGTTCAAAATACTTCTTTAGCTGATGACTGTACATAGTGTGGTATAGGCAATTCCTAAGTCTGAAGCAATTCCAGATTTTGTTTTCTATGGGTTAGCATCATACCTCGTGTATGAATTTTACTTTCTGATTTAGTGTATAGCTTTACCTTTTTCTCATAAGTGAATAAATGATAGAACCCCTGTTCAATAATAAACGTTAGCTGGCAACTTTTAACTTCTCGATTGTTACCATGAAAGAAATTCCCATATAGAAAACAGTGCTAGGAGTATCTTTGTTTCCATGCCGTACGCTCGCTCTTGTTAACTGTGACTTTGTCACTTCTCTCCATGGCGTCACCCACTCGCTGTACTTTGGGTATGTCAACAAAGTTAAGAAAAATACCACAAGGCTTCTTTTCAAACAACGATGCTTATTACAGTTACACAAATCTCAATTTATTTCACTGGAATTTGTTAAGTGTAACTGTGAATTAAGTAAAAATGCATTATATATATATATATATATATATATATATATATATATATATATATATATATATATATATATATATATATATATATATATATATATATATATATATATATATTAAGTAAAAATGCATTATATATATATATAATGCATTTTTACTTAATTCACAGTTACACTTAACAAATATATATATATATACACATACACCTAAAAACAAAGATAGTGTGACTTAACAAATGAAAGTGCTGGCAGGTCGACAGACACTCAAACGAACACAAACATACACACAAAATTCAGCTTTCGCAACAAACTGTTGCCTCATCAGGAAAGAGGGAAGGAGAGGGAAAGACGAAAGGATGTGGGTTTTAAGGGAGAGGGTAAGGAGTCATTCCAGTCCCGGGAGCGGAAAGACTTACCTTAGGGGGAAAAAGGACGGGTATACACTCGCGCACACACACACATATCCATCCACACATATACAGACACTTCCCCCTAAGGTAAGTCTTTCCGCTCCCGGGACTGGAATGACTCCTTACCCTCTCCCTTAAAACCCACATCCTTTCGTCTTTCCCTCTCCTTCCCTCTTTCCTGATGAGGCAACAGTTTGTTGCGAAAGCTGAATTTTGTGTGTATGTTTGTGTTCGTTTGTGTGTCTGTCGACCTGCCAGCACTTTCATTTGGTAAGTCACACCATCTTTGTTTTTAGGTATATTTTTCCTTCGTGGAATGTTTCCTTCTATTATAACCATATCATTAATTTGAACCCAACAATTATATATATATATATATAAGGTTTAATTAACACATTTTTAAATTATATTATGCTGGGACCGACAAAACTTAATGCACAAATGAGAATTACAGGAGAGTTGTGTGTAAATAAAAGTTCAACTGTATATAGACAGACACGAATAGATAAAAAATGTGCTCACCAAATAGCGGCAGGAAAAAATGCACACAAAAGATATGGAAATGCACAAGCTTTCAGAGCCAGTGGCTCTTCCACCTTTCAGAACCTGAGAACTTAAAGGCGGAAGATATGGTAATAAGCAACAAAGTGATTACTGGAAGTCAGCAAAAGAGGAAAGCTAGGTACATTATACATGGTTGGTAGGTGGAGGGGACAGGGAAAAAAAGACAGGTCAGAAAATAAAAGATATAGAAAAATGAAGGGAAGCAAAGAAAAGGCATAGTTTATAAAAATAAATGTGAAACCCACAAAAATTAATGTAAATTTAGGCCATGTAGGTAGGTGGCGGTCTGACGAGGAAGTTGCGAAGGTTCGGGGATTGACGTAACGCTATTCTGTGTGTGCAGGGCAAACTGTTGGACAGAATATGCATCATCTAAGGGCCCAATTTTAGCAAGACATAGCCTTGTTGAAGTAGCTGATAATATGTTCAAGAACAGGATAATACTGTGTGACAAGAGACGTACTCCTAAGTTGTTTTTGGAGGGGCCACAAGAACCAGGATTGCATGACTTAGTTAAAGCTGAGGGGAGAATGGTGGTGTACTGCAGTACGGAGTCTGGACCTGAACAAATTGGTGTGCTTCGAATGCCAAGGCTATAGGGAAAGGAATTTTTGACATGAACAAGATGGCAACTATCAAAATGTAAGTACTCTGCAGATTTCCAGGCACTAAGCTCCCCAAAAACTGATGACTCATCATTATTCTCCTGGCAAATAAGCGATCTACTACCATTGTGTCGCTTGACCAAAAGGTGTACGTATACGAAGGTAAATAGCAGTATAGTGAGACACTACATACAGCATCTGCCATCAAGATTCCATCCATATGATACAAACGGCTTACAGTCCATACAAACATGCCGCTCACAAGGACAAAAAGTTCCATCCATAGAACTTCTTTGTCTCAACCAACACCCACTTTATACCAAACCCATAACATTGTTCTTGATCACCTTAACCAACTTAATATTTACGAACTACTACTGTAACTTTTAAGTGGCAGAAAAACAAACATATCAGGGGTACAGTCGTGGGCTCCTTCCTATGCCATCCTTTTCATGGGCTGCTTGGAGGGGCCTACCCTGGGATCCATAAGCCTTCAGATCCTGGTGTTATGTAAATACATTGGAGGCATCTGTGCCATATGGACTCATGGTGAGGCCAACACCTTGAGACTTTTGGAATCTCTAAATACATTATCTCAATTAAATTTCATATAGTCCTATTCCATATCTTGTCCCACTTTCCTTGATATTGACTTCATCCTCATCAAGCATAAGCTACACACTTCTGTTAACATGAAACCTACAAACAAACAACTGTACTTGGATTTTGACAGTTGCCTTCCTTTCTGTGTCAAACATTGTAGTTTTGTGTTAGTACTCTAATTTACTTAGTGTGAAATTGGTGAAAGGTGTTATTCTTCCTTTGCATTATTTTTCTTGCCCTCTTCCATCTTCCAGAAAATGTTGGGCAGTGAATACACAAAAAAGATTTTAAGGAAATTAAATATACTGAAGCGAGGAAAAATTGATGAACCATAAATTCTGCTATGAGATGTCATAAGGAACAAAGTTGTTGTTGCTGTTGGTGGTGGCTATAAAAATACAAATACATGTGCTGTGAAGAATGAAACATTTTAATAACATTTCGAGCACAATGCATGCAGATGAGGGCAACAGACAGTCAAGAATAAAAGGAGCTAATAATAGAGTGAGTGGGATATTGTCAAATAATTATTCATTCTGTTTTTCCTTGCTTTCCAGCCAAAGAAGAAACCATCCCCAGAATCATGGGTGAAATTAGAAGAATCTCCAGAATATAAAAATGGTAATAGGTTAAGAGCGTATCAGCTTGAAGGATTAAACTGGTTGCTTTTTTCGTGGTACAATGGGTATGTAACAATTTGTTTATTAAATATATGCTAATATTAGAAAAGTTATTCAGTAAATATTATTGTCATTTCCAGCCGCAACTGTATACTGGCAGATGAGATGGGTCTCGGTAAAACTATACAGTCATTAGCATTTATTCATGCAGTTCACGAATATGGAATTAGAGGCCCCTTCCTGGTCATTGCACCTCTTTCTACCATACCAAACTGGCAACGTGAGTTTGAAGCATGGACTGACATGAATGTAATAGTATATCATGGCTCGTAAGTATTGATGCAGGGTATATGTTTTTTAGATGATAGTCATAATTTTTATTTTAAAAACTACACCTGCAGGCCAAACTAGCTAAAATAAGCAAACTGTTAAACTGATAGTGATTTCCTTAGCAAGGGGAAGTGCTTGTGATTGACCAGGAACTAATGCCATTCTAACTCAAATAACTTAAAATTAAACACAGAATTCTCCAGTGGCTACTACAGTCTTACTGCTTCACTTTATTGTTAATTACTTAAGATCAGCAGCACAACAAAATAAAGGAAAATAATTTTCATTACAATCCTAATCATATTTGTAAAAGGAAAAGATATTTGGCTTTGACTGAAATGGCTTGCAGCTATGTTCTTCCTCTAAGGCTATTTGTTTTCTCAATCAAATGTCTATGTTCCATCCAAATTCAATGTGATATGTCTTCCCCTTCATCACTGCAATCACAAATCCAACAACTCTAATTTATTTCTTGGCAAGAAGTGTGTGTCTTGCTTGCCATTTAGTTCTGTGGAAATAAGTACTGCAGAGCTTTCTGAAAAACCACCTGTGTCTGTTGATCAATTAGTGTTACTGATACACAATTATGGATCACTGCGTGCTTAGACGAGGCATCCTTTCTACAAACACCTATCATCATTGATTGGCGGAAACGTTTCGTGTGATTGTAAGGATTGATTGCATTAACATTGCGTTTTGGCCTCCAGGACACTGCTCTATTGTATAACAAGAGACTTGGATCCACTGAAGAAGGTTCAGTGCTGATATAAATTAGCACAAAACACACTTGACAACAGTGCTAAAACCAGATATCAATGTGATTATTATGCTTTGACTCAAGATATTAATCGAACATCGTAGATACACAGTGTTTGTTATTGAAGGTTCTGTTTTATAAAGAAAGAGTAAAGTAAGCAGAAAAAGGTGTGATTTGCAAACTTCTCCTGAGCTGAAAAAGATTTGTTTCTGGAATGTTTTGGGCCACTATTTCATCTCGCTATAATTATGTGCAGTATGTAAACTGGAGCAAAAACTTTTTGATACTTAAATGCATAAAAGTGGTAGTAGTAAGTTCATCAAACCTATTGTAAGGGAAAATTTGTGAAAGCTAGTTGCAGTTTTGAAGCCACAATTTATAACTTTTCCAATCTTTAGAATTATAAGTAGGTTTTCATCCTGGAATTACATGTTTGCTGCGAAAAATGTAGTTTATGATATTATTTGTTACATTCTTGTTCGTTTTTCATTCACATCATTAATAAATGAGTAGAAGTCTGTAACTTCAAATGAAAATATTGTTCTCTTCATTGATAACAAATAAACGACAGATCATTTACATTTGGTTGGTAAGAATGACAGTGTATGTTAACTGCAACAGCGATAAATCATGTATTTTGAACTTAAAATAACATGTAATTACAAGCAAATGTGCAACACACAAAACAGAGTTGTTATAGCAACTGCGGTGTCACACACACATCCTCAAAACAAAGGAATGAAATATATTTTCAATGTGAAATATCAAATTTATGAAAAAAGATTACAATGCCATGATAGTGAACCTATAATAAAGTAGGTACATAAATTAAAGAACTGGAGCTAAAAGAAATGAAAAGAAAATCAGGGTTTCAAACTGACACTTCATAAAATAATTTAAATTTTGTAAGTATTTTTATATATATATACATTGTAAGTGAATGCTGTCCTCATTTTGTTATGATGCCTATTAACTTCATTTTCTGTTAGTACTGTAATTTCTTTGTAGACTCTTCTCCTAACTAATTGTTTTACTCGTTTCGGACTCCTCATCTGAGGCACTAACTGCTTTATTGTATTGTGCAAGTTAAATGCTGCAGCGATAACTGCTGCATAGTTCAGTCTTACCCTGAATCCTAGACCTGAAACAACTCAGTGTTACTCAAACATTGCCAGAAGTGAGAGAAGTGGCAAGAGGTAGTGGGTGGGGATTAATAAAATTATCCGAGCTGACATGGGATTGAACTCGAGATCCTCTAGTCTGTATTCCAGGACGCAACCATGAAACATTGCCTGATAATTACAAACATTCATGTGCATACTACTAGTCTTGTTCAACAACATGTGTGTAGTAGGCACAGCAGTTTAAGCCCCTGTTTTGTAATTTTTGCGGGAATTGTACAGTTACTGCTATACAAGCCTAGAGAACATTTTTGTAAGAGATATCCATTATTATTGGCAGCTGTAGATCTCCAGACAAGCCTAGAGAACATTTTTGTGAGAGGTATTCAATTATTATTGGCTGCTGTAGATCTCCACACACTTTAACTTTCCACTGCAGATATTTTGGATTTCCCTGTTTTACGCTGTTGCTAAGTGTCTGTACCCTAAAGTAATCACATTAATTATGAGTTGTTTCCAAGCAGTTATTATCTACATTCATTACTTAAAGTTGATAATTTCTGAAGCTGACAATACAGATTGAGATATTTCTTAGGTGTGTGCGCCTCTCTCTCTCTCTCTCTCTCTCTCTCTCTCTCTCTCTCTCTCTCTCTCTCTCTCTCTCTGTGTGTGTGTGTGTGTGTGTGTGTGTGTGTGTGTGTGTGTCAGTCATTCACATATTTACTAATCATTATTTGTGAATAAAAACTTTATTGTGTACTTATTTTTAACTCATATTTGTACAAAACAAAAACATTGTTTTGTAATGCCACTAGGTGGTGAACTAACAATTGCAGTTCAACTTGACACTATCCATCAAAGTTTGCCAGTCAGAGGTGATCCTACTTCACAATGATATAAACTGGGATTAATATGTATACAATGCGAATTTTTGAATTAAGTTTAATCTGAAGTCATTTTCACTGATAATCAGAGATCAACTGCTTCATACGGTTGGCCTTTAAGATAAACAAGATTAAAATTCAAGTTATATTCGACTTTCTCTTTAAGGAAACAAAATTAATGTTTGTCGTTTTTATGAATGATATCAGTTAAATATTTAACAATGTGTATGTGGTGCCTGCTATTGAATATATTGAGCTTCATAGCTCTACTTGTAATGGAGAATGAAAATGGTGTAATATAATGGACTCCCTCCTTACTTCTTGATGGAGCACCTATTTTGCTCATTCCTTTTTTGTTACACTATTGCAGTATTGTGGATATGAGCTTTCGGGGGAAAAAATTAGAAAACATGGATAGTACATTCTCAGTTCTCCCTCCATCATCTAAGGTCTCCCTAGAGTCGCTATAGGAAGTTCTCCTGGGGTGTATGCTTCCTAGATCTGATATACAAGGTGTAATCAAAAAGTAATGGGAATTTTTGTTTTTCTTAAAGTATTCTTTATTTATTCTCCAACAACATTGCCCCCTTCAAAGTAATCCCCCTCAAATATAATACACTTGTGCCAGCAAATTTCCCATCTGAAAGAACTTTTGTAACTCACTTTTTGTTATGGTGTTCATGAGTAGCTTCGCCACAGTTTTGGTCACTTCCTTTGGGTTGCTTCAAGCAACTGACACACAACTTTCAGTTAGTATTCGTTATTGACCTTAAGGTAGGAACTCGTGATTCATTATCACATTGTAATTAAGGAAAACAGTGAGAACCACCTTCACATGTGATCGAACTCGTCGAACCTTTTTTGGTTTTCACTCTTCAGGCAATTTCCATTGAGATGACTGGGCCTTGGTTTCGACATCATACATGTATACCCATGTTCTGTCACCTGTTATAACCTTCTTTAGAAGTTCTGGATTGTTGTCAGCTTCATTCAGCAATTCCTGAGGGCTGTCTACGCCATGTTGTTTTTGGTCTAAATTTAAAAACAAAACAAAAATTGCAACAAACTTTGCTGCCACACGTTTTAGGCCCAAAAATCGGAAAAAATTGCTTGGTGTGAGCCAGAGGATATACCTAAATCATCAGCAACATCTCTGATGGTGTTTCGGCAGTTTTCCAGAACCATTTTCTTTCCTACTTCCACATTGTCATCAGTAATTGATATGCTAGGCCATCCAAGACAGTCAGTCTTAAACGTCTTCTCGGCCCTCTTTGAAAGGTTTATGCCACCTGTAAACACTTGTCTTAATCACATCAGTTCACCGAAAGCCAAAGTTAAGGATAAAAAGAACAATCGTGAATAAATATTTTAACATACAGACAAACCAAAAGAATTAAAAACATTTCAGATTTAGAGTGACCTTTATTCCATTTTTCAATAAATATTTAATGCAGGTTATTTGATCAATCTATTTGAAACTAAAAATTCACCAAGCACTTGGAAACCTGTATAACATTTATATTGTCAGTAGCAAACTAAATATTCAAAACAGCGGAAAATACAAACATATATCAGAACCTCTGCAACAACAAAATAAATATTGTTGTTGTGGTCTTCAGTCCTGAGACTGGTTTGATGCAGCTCTCCATGCTACTCTATCCTGTGCAAGCTTCTTCATCTCCCAGTACCTACTGCAACCTACATCTTTCTGAATCTGCTTAGTGTATTCATCTCTTGGTCTCCCCCTACAATTTTTACCCTCCACGCTGCCCTTCAATACTAAATTGGTGATCCCTTGATGCCTCAGAACATGTCCTACCAACCGATCCCTTCTTCTGGTCAAGTTGTGCCACAAACTTCTCTTCTCCCCAATCCTATTCAATACTTCCTCATTAGTTATGTGATCCACCCATCTAATCTTCAGCATTCTTCTGTAGCACCACATTTCGAAAGCTTCTATTCTCTTCTTGTCCAAACTATTTACCGTCCATGTTTCACTTCCATACATGGCTACACTCCATACAAATAGTTTCAGAAATGACTTCCTGACACTTAAATCTATACTCGATGTTAACTTCTTCATAAACGCTTTCCTTGCCATTGCCAGTCTACATTTTATATCCTCTCTACTTCGACCATCATCAGTTATTTTGCTCCCCAAATAGCAAAACTCCTTTACTACTTTAAGTGTAAATAAATAAACAGATTATAAATCCTATGAAAATAAAAAAATTCCCATTACTTTTTGGCCCACATATTGCCTCAGTGGTCTGCAATAGTTGGTAAGCAAAACAAACAGCCACATGACAGCCAGCTCATGTTTGTAAGTAATAAAACATATGGCTTTGACATTTTGCTTACTTAATTTATTTTTACAGTATCTGCGGTCAACAAATTTAGTACTTCAGACAATGTATGGAAAGCCAAACTTTCGACCATAAAAGTTGGTGGTTGTTACGCTCGCACTAGCCCAGTCAAATGAAGACCAAAACAAGTCAAATAGGGGGAAAAGTTTGTGTAGTTGCAAATTTTTGTATATTGGTTGGATGGAGTTCCATGAATAACATACTAAAGAACCTGACCTGTAAGGGGGGTGGGGGTTGATTAAAGGTGACTGTTTTTCTTGGATAACTCTAAAGATATGGCTTCTTTCGAAAATGTTCCCCATACCAAATTAAACATTAAATTTCCTATGATAAAGGTCCTGCCTGTGATGTAGGGGATGGAAAAATCACAGAATACTAAAAATAATGTTTGAGTGATATAAAGGGAGATACGGATTTTTTGTTGATTTGATTTTCAACAGGGAAGCTAAAACAGGTTAGGTCTAACCTGCCACTGCCTGCACCGAAATTAAGTTTATTGTGCAGTATTTCTCCCTGTATATCCAGTAAGGCCAACCAATGTCCTTAAATAGTGCAAGGAGTCCTTCTACCACTTTTGTTAGACACAATTTCTTCAGATTCCAATATCCCAAAGATTCTGTATCTATTATTCTTAGATGCCATGCATTGGAAGATTAGGCGTGATGCAGTCTCTTCACCCTCATTACAGTTCCTACAGTTGCAGTCCTCTTCAGATATACCCATTGTGTGTGGGTGTTTTTTGAAATTCCCATTGCTGATCATCAGTCCAGTCATGAGTTTGATCTCTTTCCTGTTCAATCCCTGGATTACAGAGCTTCTTTTAAAACATGGCTTGGGCATCATTACCGTACCATGTTTTTGTTTATAGACCTTGGTCCAATATCCTACGTGCTGTTTCCTAAGCCAGTTCCGTATTTATAATTTGATCCTAGACTTGGTGATCGCCAGGACAGGTTCTGGTTCAATAAATGGAGTTGTTGCCCCCATCCTAGCCGAGTGGCCGGGGACCCATTCTAGGTTTACCCTATTGCTTCCCCCTAGCTCCACCAGAGCCTTGTGGCATTGGGCAACAATCTTAGATCATGTTGCTGGAGCTGCCAATGATTTCAGGGCTTTCTGGCTGTCTGAGTAGATGTAGGTGCTACAGTCCTTGTAGTGCCTAAACATATTCTCCTCCATACCCTCCCCTGTTTGTAGTAATTTCAGCTTGGAATACAGACACCGCTTTTCCTAGAGAGATGATGCCCTCCAACTTGGCTGAACCCCCTACACACCTGCCCCAATGCCTTGGTCTATTTTTGACCCATTGGTGAACCAAACGATGCTCCCCCGTACGATGTCGAGCTGTTTTTTTTTCCACTGCTCCCTGCTTCAATTATTATATTGTAAGCTTGTCGAAGCAGTTGGGAGTTACTATATAGTCGGCAGGCATTTCCCCAGCCATTCGTATATTTACCTCACTCAGTATGTTAGTGTGTGATTTGGGATATCAGAATGAGACCCAGATTTTGCCAGTTTTAAGCCTGCGTGCCCCAGCTGCTGCCTCCATCTTGACCCACAGGTGTAGTGGAGACATGTCCAGCTTGGCTTCCATTCCAGTGGTTGGTGTACTGCTAATTCCACCTGTTACGGCTAAGCAGGCCAATCTCTGCACCTTAGCAAGCTCATTAGCTGTAACCTGCTGTTCTACCTTCTTCCACCACACCAAGACACTGTAGGAAATCCTAGGTCTAACACTGTGGTGTATATCCAGTGCATACTCATGGGGCTTAGGCCCCAGTTTTTGCCACAAGACCTTCTAGTACTCACTAGAGTACTTTCTGCTTTGGAGCAGATGCTCTTAATGTGAGGGGTCCACATTAGCTTCTTGTCTAAGGTTACCCCCAGGTATTTCACTATCTCCTTCATAGGTGGAGTTCCATCGAAGAGCTTTAGATTCCAACTTGAGTGTTGAATATGTCTCTTTGTAAATGGCACACCAACAGTCTTCTTAGGATTAACCCTCAGATCCTGTTTAATGCTCCAATTTTGCACAATGTCCAATCCTCCTTGTGCCATATTTCTAACTGTATCGGTAAATTTGCCAAGTATTACTATGACAAGGTCATCTGCATATCCTTGGCAGAAGCTTGTCTGGAATTTAATTCCTCAACGAGTTCGTTCAGCGCTAGATTCCACAATAGAAGGGCCAAAACTCCTCCTTGTGGGCTGCCTCTAGTGGTGGTAATTACCACCTCTTCATTCACCGTGGTAGCCTCTACCTTCCTTCTACTAAGCATGCCCCTGGTCCACCTGCATATAGTGGTCACCAGGTCATTAGCCTCTGCTGCCCTTACCATGGCATCGAAGGTCATGTTACTGAAGGCTCCCTCAATATCAAGGAAGATGGAGAGGGCTATTTCTTGGAAGTGGAGTGCTTTCTCCACCTTCCCAACGAGTTGGTGAAGAGCTGTCTCACATGATTTACTTGGTTGATGTGCGTGTTGGTTTGAATGTAGAGCTGCCTCTCCCCAACATATACATTAACCAGTTTTTCCAATGTTTTGAGAATGGAGAAGGACAAACTGATTGTTCTCATATCCTTGGCCTTGGTATGATCAATTCTCCCTAGCTTTGGAATGAAGACAACCTTCACTGTCCTCCAAGCATTTCCTACTGCTAGGCTTACCCTGAATAGCCTGCATAGGACTCTTATGAGCTTCTCTCCTGCCTGTTGGAGGAGAGCTGGAAAAATTCCATCTGGGCCAGGTGACTTTAATGGTTGGAATGTTCCCACCGCCCAATGGATTTTATTAAAGTTCACACACTCCTTGGCCGATTCACACACTCTCTTCGAGTCTCTCTCCAGGATCACATTCTGGTCTGTGTTGTCCGGCAGAGCGTATTGAGGAAAGTGAGTTTTGGGGAGCAGTTCCAGCGTCTCATGTGCCATCTTTGTATATTCCCCATCCTCCTTCCTCAACGTATCTCCTGGATTAGTTGGTACTCTAGTGAGAATCTTGTGAAATCTGTCTTGCGCAGCCATGCTCTCCACTACCTCACAGAATGCCTTCCAGGATGCCTTCTTTGCTTGTGTGATTGCAAGATTGTAGTTGACAAGGGCCTCAGGATATTTAGCCCATTGTCCTTTACGTCTCGCAATATTAAACAGTCTCCATAACTGTTTTCTTTGCATTTCCAAATTGTTATTCCACCAAGGCACACTCCTATTTGTGCAGTTCTTGGTGATTGTGCAGTTGTCCTGATATGAGGTCACTATGGCCTCTGCTACTTCCTCAAATTCTACTGGTTCCCTTATCAAGGTTTTAATTTCCAATAAGCGTAAATCAAGGTCCCTCCTATATGTCTCTCAGTCTGTTTTCCTGGGATTCCTATAGGTCATGGTCTATCTGATTCCCATTTCAACCTTGAATTTAATGTACATGTGGTCTGATGAGGATGGCTCCATCACCACATGCCATTGTTTGACATAGCTGCCCATCATCATGGAACCAAAAGTTATGTCAATTACTCCTTCCCTTCTGCTATTCCTGAATGTAGGTTCATTGCACCTATTCAGGACCTCTGAGTTGTTAGCTAAAATAAATTCAAGAAGGTACTCACCTCTACTGTTGGTGTCCTTGCTGCCCCACATTACGTCGTGGGCATTGGCGTCGCATCCCACCAGCAGTTGGTCACCTTGCCGATGGTAAGTCTCTACCAGTCTCCTCGTCACCAAGGGAGGAGGAGAGCTGTCTTCATAAGGTAGGTATGCCTTGGCCAAAACAATTTCCCCTCATGATACCTTCCTCCTATTGCTGCATTTTAATGGCCATAAGTCCCTGGAGCAGAAATCAACATTGGCATGAAATAAATTCCATTTCTTAGATAGATGAATGTTTTGAAGTTTCTTAGATGTCTAGCACAAATCAGCTTACCTCCATTGCCACCGAGGCCTGCTACACCACCTCTATATAAATAGGGTTCTTGTATCAGGGCATGTCCACTTCCTGTCTCCCAAGACAGCAACTCAGGGAGCAGAGGCCCCTTTACAGTGCTGCAGATTAATCTGCAGCACCTCCAGTCTCGTCTTGCTGCCATCTTTAAAGTCTTTGAGAACCCTGACAGTGACCTGCGAGAACCCTAAAAACAATTTCAGGTCCTGCTCCTGCATCACCTTCAGAGACTTTTCTCCGACTTCCACCACCAGGGTTCGTCCTTCCGGTGCAACCTTCTGGTTGATCAATCTCTAGTCTTCTGTTGAGACTTTTGGGTTCTGGGCCCCTATTTTCCCGAACGGAATGTTTGGAGAGACTTCCTTCAGAATCCTTGGTACCCATCTTTGCAGTCTTAAGAAGCACCGCAGCCGTCTTAACCAACAGCTTCCCATGGGGATATCATGGGCACCTTGTCCTTGAGCCATTCCACTGTGTGCACCCCCTCATAGACAAATATGAGGGCACCACGATCGAGGTAGACCCTCCTGAAGTTGGGTCCTGGGTCAGCATCCCCCCAAATATTTTCAAAGAGGACCATTTGTACCAATTTATCCTTCTGCGAGGTGATGGCCTACTTCCTGGATAACTGCCATCCTAAAAACCAAGACTGCAGTACTATTGGTCTGTTTCCCTATTTCTTGTCTCGGTTTTTTCTGGACTCGCTTATCCAGGGAGGAGGGAGTCTTTGATTCCTCCCTTATCCACTTGCTACCTGTTTTTGATATAATGGAGGTCTGTGTATCCCCTTCAACCTGAGACAGTTTCTTCCTGGTGGTCTTAGGTTCAAGTCCCTTTAATTCCCTCCACTTGTCTTTAGGAAGCCATTCTTTCCCCTCCTTTTTCCTCTGTTCCATGAGTAGCTTCCTCCTCTGGGCCCCAGACAAGCCTTTGATCTTAATCTGGTGAAGCTTCTCGGTTACAGTTCACACTTCTGGCTCAGGTCTAGACCCTGATTCAGCTGTGGGAATGTCTTCCATCGGTTCTGACCTCGATGTTTGAGTATCTGATGTCTCAATTTGCCCCTCAGTTTGTTTTTCTTTGTTTTCTTTAGTTGTGTCCATATTGGTCGCACGAGATTTGGGGTTCTACAAGGCCCACCACGAATACCTTCTGCGGTGTAAGGCTACTTATTCAGGTAGGTCGCCTGGTAGCCCTGAGGCTCAGTTTCTGACACATCTTCCCATGTGCCATGCACCCCTCGGCACGGATCACATCACACTGTAGGTTGGGTCAGGGAAGTGGGTAGGACTAGAAGTGGATAGGGAAGATGGGACATTGTGGGACACTCTTTTAGTCTGATCCATCGGCTGAGGCCTTTCTTGCAGTAGGTCCTCTACCATCGGCATAGCCCTCAACTTCATGCAGATATGCAAGCCTCTCCACCCGCATGGACAATGCTTCATCAAGATGGTGTCCTGGTGTTCCCTATCTGCTTTGTATGTGAGGATGTATATGTGTATGTGCGCGAGTGTATACCTGTCCTTTTTTCCCCCTAAGGTAAGTCTTTCCGCTCCCGGGATTGGAATGACTCATTACCCTCTCCCTTAAATCTCACATCCTTTTGTCTTTCCCTCTCCTTCCCTCTTTCCTGATGAAGCAACCATTGGTTGCGAAAGCTTGAATTTTGTGTGTATGTTTGTGCTTGTTTGTGTGTCTATCAACATGCCAGCACTTTCGGACTCGGGCGCGCGCTTACACACACACACACACACACACACACACACACACACACACACACACACATATATTCATCCGCACATATACGGACACAAGCAGACATATGTAAAGCCAAAGAGTTTGGGCAGAGATGTCAGTCGAGCCGGAAATACAGAGGCAAAGATGTTGTTGAATAACAGGTTAGGTAAGAGCGGCGGCAACTTGAAATTAGCGGAGGTTGAGGCCTGGTCGGTAATGGGAAGAGAGAATATATTGAAGGGCAAATTCCCATATCCGGAGTTCTGATAGGTTGGTGTTAGTGGGAAGTATCCAGATAACCCGGACGGAGTAACACTGTGCCAAGATGTGCTGGCCGTGCACCAAGGCATGTTTAGCCACAGGGTGATCCTCATTACCAACAAACTCTGTCTGCCTGTGTCCATTCATGCGAATGGACAGTTTGTTGCTGGTCATTCCCACATAGAAAGCTTCACAGTGTAGACAGGTCAGTTGGTAAATCACGTGGGTGCTTTCACACGTGGCTCTGCCTTAGATCGTGTACACCTTCCGGGTTACAGGACTGGAGTAGGTGGTGATGGGAGGGTGCATGGGACAGGTTTTACACCGGGGGCGGTTACAAGGGTAGGAGCTAGAGGGTAAGGAAGGTGGTTTGGGGATTTCATAGGGATGAACCAAGAGGTTACGAAGGTTAGGTGGACGGCGGAAAGACACTCTTGGTGGAGTGGGGAGGATTTTATGAAGGATGGATCTCATTTCAGGGCAGGATTTGAGGAAGTCGTATCCCTGCTGGAGAGCCACATTCAGAGTCCGATCCAATCCCGGAAAGTATCCTGCTCCAGTCCTGAATCCCTGAACCATTACACCAACAACCTGAAAACAACTTTCGCATCCCACAACTACCCTCCCGACCTGGTACAGAAGCAAATAACCAGAGCCACTTCCTCATCCCCTCAAACCCAGAACCTCCCACAGAACAACCCCAAAAGTGCCCCACTTGTGACAGGATACTTTTCGGGATTTCACTAGAACCAAAAATAAAACGAAGTATTGCTGGACGTGTGAAAGATCTGTTGCGCGCATTGTTAGGTGATGGTGTGCTCAGCCGCCATTTTAGTCATGCTTGGCCTCCCAGGTCCCCAGACCTCAGTCCGTGTGATTATTGGCTTTGGGGTTACCTGAAGTCGCAAGTGTATCGTGATTGACCGACATCTCTAGGGATGCTGAAAGACAACATCTGACACCAATGCCTCACCATAACTCCCGACATGCTTTACAGTGCTGTTCTCAGCATTATTCCTCGACTTCAGCTATTGTTGAGGAATGATGGTGGACATATTGAGCATTTCCTGTAAAGAACATCATCTTTGCTTTGTCTTACTTTGTTATGCTAACTATTGCTATTCTGATCAGATGAAGCACCATCTGTCGGACATTTTTTGAACATTTGTATTTTTTTGGTTCTAATAAAACCCCATGTCATTCCAAGCATGTGTGTCAATCCAGGAAGAACGTTACAACTGCTATAGAGAATGGTTGAGAATCAATTTTCCCTCTAACTTTGTAAAAGAATGTGCAGATATTTCCTTAAAAGTATATAAGCGTTTTTTGTGTTAGTATTATTGCAACTCGTATTTGTATTCCATGTACTGTTAATGGACTTTATAGGAAGTATCACTCTCTCAACGCCATGCATGTCTGTGGACCAGGTCACCAGTGATTCGTAAGGCACACTACGAAGAGTCTGTACAACTTCGTGAAATGCCCTTCAGTTGCTTCTTGTGACATGAAGTAGGTACAGTGGGGGATCACCTGCTCGCTGTTCACTTTGCAGACATTTGAAGGAGGGAAATGCAGGACCACAATCTGGCAATCTACCTTTCCTTACACTTCTACCCTCCACCTCCATCTTCCCTCCTTCCACCTTCCCTCTCCTCATTGTTACACCCCAGAACACAATTTCACTTAACACAGCTCTGCTGCACTTGCATAGTACACACATTCAATATTTATTCTTAAACTATTTCATTTAAGAATAAACATTAATTTTGCATCATTAAAACACTATTTTTAATAATCTGCAGTTTTGTCATCCCCTGGGACACGAACTTTAGTACTAAAATTGTACTGGAAAACATTTGTCCTAAAGGCCACAGTTTGAGTTGTTAAAGAAAAACATAGGAATGCTACCTCCCCACCCCCACTCTTAAGACGCAGTTGTGGGGAGTTTTACTATGTTATTTGTGACACTTCCTCTTACCACAGTACAAAAATTTGTGACTACATAATTTCTTTCCGTATTCAACTCTTGGGTGACTGGGCTACTACGCTTACTTGTCACACAACTTCCGGTGGACAAAAACCAAATTTCAGAAACTGTTTTTCCCTCTTCTTCTTCTTCTTCTTCTTCTTCTTCAGTGCACAAAAAGTCGCTCAATCCAAATTGGCAGAAAATTTTAGCTTCAGGCATGTCTGATGATGGTTGTACGTGACCTTGAGAAGGAAAATTGATTATGGAAATCTGGTAAATAGAATTGCATTTCAAGAATCGATATCAGAGTGTTTACTTTACTGACCAGAAGTGGAATTCGGGAAATCAGTTTACAAAATCCAGTTTTCGGAGCCCCAGGTAAATATAGTGAATGTGCACACTTTAAACCTGTTTGCGTCAGATACTGATAAAGGTCAGGCATGAGTTACCTTGTTAACAGTTCTGCCAAACTACAAAAGCAGCTGCTTGGTAGCAGTTACTGAATGCTTTGTATTGTGCTTTGCTTCATCTACATCTACATTTATACTCCGCAAGCCACCCAACGGTGTGTGGCGGAGGGCACTTTACGTGCCACGGTCATTACCTCCCTTTCCGGTTCCAGTCGCGTATGGTTCGCGGGAAGAACGACTGTCGGAAAGCCTCCGTGCACGCTCGAATCTCTCTAATTTTACATTCGTGATCTTCTCGGGAGGTATAAGTTGGGGGAAGCAATATATTCGATACCTCATCCAGAAACGCACCCTCTCGAAACCTGGCGAGCAAGCTAAACCGCGATGCAGAGTGCCTCTCTTGCAGAGTCTGCCACTTGAGTTTGTTAAACATCTCCGTAACGCTATCACGGTTACCAAATAACCCTGTGACGAAATGCGCCGTTCTTCTTTGGATCTTCTCTATCTCCTCTTGTCAACCCGATCTGGTACGGATCCCACATTGATGAGCAATACTCAAGTATAGGTCGAACGAGTGTTTTGTAAGCCACTTCCTTTGTTGATGGACTACATTTTCGAAGGACTCTCCCAATGAATCTCAACCTGGTACCCGCCTTACCAACAATTAATTTTATATGATCATTCCACTTCAAATTGTTCCGCACGCATACTCCCAGATGTTTTACAGAAGTAACTGCTACCAGTGTTTGTTCCGCTCATACGAGGGCGGTTCAGAAAGTAACCTCCGATCGGTCACAGTACGGGTTGTGGGGGGAGTAGCGACGCCATCTGTGCGTTCACGCACTCAACAGGTCAGTCGGCATCAAGCCGTGGTCGAGTGAACGTCGTACCTGCGCTAGTTTAGTTTTTGTGGCAGTTTGAAATGTGTGCTGCAATAGAAAACCCCGCCAAATGTGAAGTGCGTGCTGTCATAAGGTTTTTTACAGCCAAAGGATATTCTGCAGCAGCTATTCATCATGAGCTTTGTGCCGTGTATGGACCAAGAGTTATGAGTGAAGGAGTTGTCCGTGAATGGGTACGTTTATTTAAAAGTGGACGAGAAAACGTTCATGATGAAGAGAGGAGTGGTAGACCATCATTGGTGACTGACGAACTCGTTCAGACAGTTGATGCAAAAGTTCGTGAAAATCGACGTTTCTCAATGTCGGAGTTGTCTACTGGTTTTCCACAGATTTCTAAGACTCTCTTGTATGAGATAGTGACAGCAAGATTGGGTTACTGTAAGTTCTGTGCACGATGGGTGCCCAAAATTCTTACCGACCACCACAAAACTCAAAGAATGGCCTCTGCATTAGACTTTCTGTCACGTTATGAGGACGAAGGAGAACCATTGTTAAACAGAATCGTGACCGGTGATGAAACCTGGATTAAGTACGTGAACCCTGAGACAAAAGAACAATCAAAGATGTGGGCACATTCAAATTCGCCTACCAAACCAAGAAAAGCCTCGCAAGATTTTTCTGCCAGAAAACTGATGGCAACGGTGTTTTGGGATGCCAAAGGGGTGTTGTTGGTTGAATTCATGGAACGTGGTACGACCATTAATCAAGACGTGTACTGTGAAACAATAAAAAAGTTACGACGGGCTATACAGAACAAACGCCGTGGTATGCTGACTTCCGGTATCGTTTTTTTTGCACGATAACGCCCGTCCTCACTCTGCTCGCAGAACAACGGCCCTTCTTGAGTCCTTCAAGTGGGACGTTATCAACCATCCACCTTACAGCCCAGACCTGGCGCCAAGTGATTATCACCTCTTCATGCATTTGAAGAAATGGCTCGGGTCACAGCGGTTTGATGATGACGAAGAGCTCAAAGATGCGGTCACAGGCTGGCTCCAGGCACAAGCGGGTGATTTTTATGCAGAAGGAATTTCAAAGCTTGTGAAGAGATACGATAAGTGCCTCAATCGCTATGGAGACTATGTAGAAAAATAGTGCAAAGATGTAGTTGTAAGATGTATATATTAAAATATTTTTATTTAACTTGGTGTATTTTTTTAAATCAACCGGAGGTTACTTTCTGAACGGCCCTCGTACAATAAAGGATCCTTCTTTCTATGTATTCGCAGTACATTGCATTTGTCTATGTTAAGGGTCAGTTGCCACTACCTGCACCAAGTGCCTATCTGCTGCAGATCTTCCTGCATTTTGCCTTCCGGAAGTCAAGGAAAATAGCATCTACCTGGGAGCCTGTATCTAATATTTTCTGGGTCTCATGAACAAATAAAGCAAGTTGGGTCTCACACGATCACTGTTTCTGGAATCCATGTTGATTCCTACAGAGTAGATTCTGGGTTTCCAGAAACGACTTGATACACGAGCAAAAAGCATGTTCTAAAATTCTACAACAGATCGACGTCAGAGATATAGGTCTATAGTTTTGCGCATCTGCTCGACGACCCTTCTTGAAGACTGGGACTACTTGTGCTCTTTTCGAATCATTTGGAATCTTCTCTTCGTCTAGAGACTTGCGGTACACAGCTGTTAGAAGGGGGCAAGTTCTTTCGCGTCTCTGTGTAGAATCGAATTGGTATCCCAACAGGTCCAGTGGACTTTCCTCTGTTGAGTGATTCCAGTTGCTTTTCTATTCCTTGGACACGTATTTCGATGTCAACCATTTTTTCGTTCGTGTGAGGATTTAGAGAAGGAACTGCAGTGCGGTCTTCCTCTGTGAAACAGCTTTGGAAAAAGGTGTTTAGTATTTCAGCTTTACGCGTGTCATCCTCTGTTTCAATGCCATCATCATCCCGGAGTGTCTGGATATGCTGTTTCGAGCCACTTACTGATTTAACGTAAGACCAGAACTTCCTAGGATTTTCTGCCAAGTCGGTACATAGAATTTTACTTTCGAATTCACTGGACACTTCACGCATAGCCCTCCTTATGCTAACTTTGACATCATTTAGCTTTCGCAGTAGTTTCCTTAACTTTGTTGTTGAACCACGGTGGGTTTTTCCCGTCCCTCACAGTTTTACTCGGTACATACCTGTCTAAAACACAATTTACGATTGCTTTGAACTTTTTCCATAAACACTGAACATTGTCAGTGTCGGAACAGAAATTTTCATTTTGATGTGTTAGGTTGTCTGAAATATGCCTTCTATTACTCTTGCTAAACAGGTAAACCTTCCTCCCTTTTTTTATATTCCTAAATACTTCCATGTTCAGGGATGCTACAACGGCCTTATGATCACTGATTCCCTGTTCTGCGCTTACAGAGTCGAAAAGTTCAGGTCTGTTTGTTATCGGTGGTCCAAGATGTTATCTCCACAAGTCGGTTCTCTGTTTAATTGCTCGAGGTAATTTTCGGATAGTGCACTTAGTATAATATCACTTGGTGCTCTGTCCCTACCACCTGTCCTAAACATCTGAGTGTCCCAGTCTATATCTGGTAAATTGAAATCTCCATTTAAGACTATAACATGCTGAGAAAATTTATGTGAAATGTGTTCCAGATTTTCTCGCAGTTGTTCTGCCACAAATGCTGCAGAGTCGGGAGGTCGGTAAAAGGAGCCAATTATTAACCTAGCTCGGTTGTTGAGTGTAACCTCCACCCATAATAATTCACAGGAACTATCCACTTCTATTTTACTACAGGATAAACTACTACTAACAGCGAAAAACATGCCACCACCGTTTACGTGCAATCTATCCTTTCTAAACACCGTCTATGCCTTTGTAAAAATTTCGGCAGAATTTATCTCTGGCTTCAGCCAGCTTTCCGTACCTATACTGTATGTACTCGAATCCAAGCCGCACTATTTTTCCGGTTTTTGTAATCCAAAAAACCGCCTGCGGCTTAGAATCGAGTGCAAAAAAGCGGAAGTTCTGAAAAATGTTGGTGGGTGCCGCCACAACTAACTTCTGCTGTCGAATATATGTAGCGCTACACAGGCATGCTTTGTAGGCACAAAGGTAAATACTGGCATCAAAACCTCTGTGTCAGTAAAAAAAAAAAAAAAAAAAAGGTGGAAGATGAGCTTCTTTCCTCCGCCCCGAGTTTCGACCACTGCATTTTGGTACATTATCCAAAGAAGTAAATACAAATTCCGTATTGTTCATCTTTGAATGTAGCAGCGTTTCAATGTACTATGAAAATCCGACTGGCAAGACTGTTTGGGATGTTTGTCAATATGGCCAACTTTACGTTCTGAATTTTTTCCTACATGTGAGAAGATATAGTTGCTAATAGGAACTTTAATGAATTGTGAATCACATGCAGTATTCTCTTCACCATAAGAATAATACGAATATAAACATTTTGCCATGTCTTGTTTCGTGTTTGCTGCTATTTCATTTAAATCCCGTCTGCCTAATAAACTATGAAACTACAGTGAGACAACAGCAAACGCGGAAGAATATACATATCATGTCATGTTTATATTCTTATTATTCTTGTGCCTAATACTGAGACAGTCAGAAATGAAGCGCGGCAATTGACTAGGTTTTTAAATCTAAGATGACTCTAATTTCTGTGCAGAATGTAATGTACTAAAGAGGCACCTGCAAAGATTTTCAAATGGAGAAAAATTTTCCCTAAACTCTCGTTCAGAACATCATCCATCATATGCAGTCTATTATTTGGTTATTGTTGATGATTATCAAAGAAAGCAGCAGTGTAAGTAACAACAAATAGCAGTCTCTTGCCATTGTTTCGCTAATGAGACGATTTCTCTCTTTTTTTAAATTGTAATCCTCGGTAGCGCGCACAAAAGCAAGCCATGCCACGAGCGGTGACAGGCCGTAAACACGCACTATCAGAATGCGACAAACAATGCATGACACAGTACAGTAATCGCTTATCAGATCAAAGAAAAATAAGCAATCAATTCAAACCAGATGAAGCACGTGAAAAAGGAAGGGTACCCGTATAAATATGGACGGAGCACCTGACACATAGCAATGGCTGCCTGGTAAACCTTAACTGCTAAGCTTTCGACTCGAAGCAAACTACTGTAGCTGTATCGTCATTCATTCGACCTAAATTGTGTCTCATATTACAATGGACCAACTTTGTTTCGATTTGGAGGTGCAGCCTAAAACTTTTGTCTCCCTTTGAATTTCGAGTCTCAAATTTCAGGTGCGGCGTAGATTTGTGAAAATTATTTTTCCTTGATTTCCAGTCTGATTTTTCAGGTGCGGCTTAGATTCGAGTAAATACGGTAACTATTTCAACTTCGGTGCTATCAGCGCTTGAAGTTCCAGTACTTTACCGATGTAGCTTCGACAGTTTACAATTACAATACCGATTGCTGCTTGGTTCCCACATGTCCTGACTTTCCCCGCACCCTTTGAGGCTGTTGCCCTTTCTTTACTTGACCGAGGCCATCTAACCTAAAAAAACCACCCAGTCTACGCCACGCGCTACCCGTGTAGCCGCCTGCTGCGTGTAGCCAGAGACAGAGCCTAAAACCGGTTCGACAGACAAACTGGAAAGGCCTTCCTTTCAGCCCTCCAAAATGTCTTTCACCTCCTGCCACACCTCGAGACGACCTCCCACTCTACAATAGGCGAGGGGTCAGCCTCAATGTGGGCAGTATCCCGGGCAGCCACAGCCGTAGTCCGATCGGGGGATGCGTGGGACACACTGGCCATCCCCGACAAACCCCCATCCGTACCCCCACAGTGATGCCCTTTGGCAACAGCCTCAAGCTGTGTGACCGAAGGCAACACTGCCTGAAGCTGGGAGCAAAGGCACTTCAACTCAGCCCTCATCCGAACACAGCAGTTGCAGTCCCTATCCATTCTAAAAACTGTTGTGCAAAGAACGTCTGAACTAATCTACAGAGAGCACAAACAATTTGACACAAAATTTAAACAGTTATTAAAATACAAGATATCCTAGTAAATGCAGTAATGCTGCTACTTGTGCACTGCTGACACACTGCTCAGCGGCGGAAGGAGAGTACGTGATTTTACACTATTCAGGTACTAAAACGCGATGCTACAACTCTCAAATAATATAATATGCCCAAAATTTATGAATTAAACAATGAAAGTACCCAAAAACACGCAAAGAAATTAAGAATTTTGGTGGGTCTGTCCATAGTGTCGTCAGGTTTGGGCAGGATTGCTGTGAATGGCCACAAAAGGTTCTGCCAGTTTTTCTAATTGACAAACTGGGTGGGAAAAGAAAAACGTCGAGAAACACCTTAAATCAGAGCAGCATTCTTATCACTGGCAGGTAAACGCCGCTAATTGTCGGCATAATTTTCTTCTTCTTCTTCTTCTTCTTCTTCTTCTTCTAACCTTAAATAGAACTAGAAGCAGAAAACAAGAAAAGGCAATTTTAGAAAAATAAGCTTTGAAGTTTTTGCAAAAGTAACCATTGCACTCAAGAAGCTCCCAAATCAAGGCTTCTTTTAGCAGACAATTTCAGTGCAGTAAGGCTTTGTCTTCACACATGTGGCTCAACAACTTTTAAATTTGTGTATCCAATAATTAAAAGATGATGTGAATTTTAACAAAAATAGGTGCTAAGTTACAGGTCCCTAGTGATAGATATTGTCACCTACCATGATTAGGCTTGGAAATAACGGGTGGTATCTTGTTCATGGATGAGTTCCAGTTACGTCTGGGGACTGATTATTTCTACATGTTCATGTGGAATACAGCTTGGAGTTGTAACTACCCTGCAAATATTATGGATTCAGATTGAGTGTCAGGGTTCAGGATTCACATCCAGGGGAGCACCATACATCACTCTATTGGTGTACTATGCCTTGCATTCTATGAAGATGTCACCCTGAAATGGTGTGTACATTTTTCATGATGCATGTCGACTTAGATTCCATGTGATGGATAGGGTTCCATCCAATGGATAGCGATGCTTGACCTGGTGCAAGACAACCTACAACATGATAGTGTCATGCATGTGGAGTTGTCAACTGACACTCTAGCCTTAAAACTGACTGTACAAACGTGGAACTCACTAGACTGGAGGGTTATAGTCTTAACACCACCATTATTGGTCATTGCTGACTGCCAAATGGTGTTTATCATCTCTGATTCACAGTATAAGAAGCTGTTGCACATGCTAGATTGCCACACAGTGTCGTACACACTATTTTCCACTGGTGGAGACACATTACAGGCATCTAAATGCAACACACAGTCAGTGTTTTGTTTTCTGGTAAATTTTGTGTTTGTTGTATCTTCTTGCAATGTTTCATAGGCACATTTTAGTCCACTTTTAGCTGTTTGTCATATTTCTTGTTGATTTTATACATTGCTTTTCTTACGAGCACAAGTACGTGGTCAGTATTAAATGTCCAGTAAAAATGATATATAACATTCAGAAATTTGGAAAAAAATAATTATAACATTTTCCTATTAATCATGATGGCAAACTTAAATTTAAAAGAAATATTCAATTTCTTTTGTTCTGTTTCAGGACTGCAAGCAGAAATATGGTTCAGGAATATGAAATGTATTATAGAAATGAGAAAGGCAATCCTATCAAGGAAATACAGAAATTTAATGTGTTGATTACAACTTTTGAAATTGTGATAACAGATTGTATGGAACTTAAGGAATTCAACTGGAGATTGTGTGTCATTGATGAAGCTCATCGACTGAAGAATAGAAATTGTAAATTGCTAGAAGGATTAAGATTGCTTAATTTGGTAAGTCTTCTCTCTCTCTCTCTCTCTCTCTCTCTCTCTCTCTCTCTCAGTAATCAGTATGTTAATTTACAGTTAGCATTACAAAAAGTTGTAATTTGCAGCAATACCTGTGTCATAGTGTTAAATGAAATGTGTGTATACATTCTGTCATAGTCAAGCACCAGTTATAATTCTGGCTGTCTGGAGGAGTACTGTCAACTGACATAGTTTTTGGCATGTTCGTCTTGTACTGAGACTACTTTGAGTACGCCCCACAGAAAGTGACCAAGGAGATTCAAATAGGGAGACCAGTGGCCTTGCAGGAAAATAATAATAATCACTGGGATTCAAATAAGAGCAGCTAATGAGACTCTCACAATCTACCATTCCTGTTACTCATTAAATAAAATCACGCAGCAGGCCCACAAAACACTAGAACACAATCCATTTGGATGTGTTGGTAGGCTTTCCAAGGGACATCCTCTAAAAAAACAAAGAACATCTTGAGGAAAACACAGGTCTTGATTGATTTCCATCTTTTAGGAATCAAAATTTGTACCTATAATTCAGACCTTCATAGTTTCAGCTTGACTATAAATTGTGTATAACATTTCAAAGTGCTGTTCATAATCTTGACGACAGTTTTGAGGCCCAGTGGTTTGTGTTTTGTGTGTCCACTACACTTATCCTGATAAGTGTACCTTCATTAGCCTATGAATGTTCATTAGAAAGTCACTCTGATCATTATATTACTTCAGTAGGCAGTTTCAGAATTCCAGTCTATCCATTTGTCACGCTGGTGAACCAGGATCATTAGAGTGCTGAGTACATGATACACGTTTGCAACAGTTCTTGTTCTTCAGCAACATCCCATGTTAATGTGCAGTTTAATTGTGAAATACTCAGTATTTTAATTAATTAAGAGTACAACAACATATTGTTCCAGTGACACAATTTTCTGTGTTTATATTCCTTAAAACATAGCGATGCATTGAGAACAAGTGTAAGGCTTCTTTTTGTGTGGAGAAGTAAATACTTCCGGGATATGTACTGTGACACATAACATACCAATTGACAAGCAGTTATTCCAACACATTATTTGTTACATTGAAATTGTTAATTTTTTCAGGATAAGAATACATGTATACACCTGTCTAATACTGACCCTTCATCAACATATTTTTCTACTTTGTCTACTTGTTCATTTAGCACTCTGGCTATTCTTACATCAGGAAAGTGTACCAAAATCTAACTCAGCATACCAACTCCAACCCATTCCAGCTGGCTCTCCACTATCACTCCTCTGTCCACCAAAGATAATCACAAGGCAAACTCACCTTACACCAGGTTCTGTAGTGATGTTAATGTTAAACATAAAAATCTTGTTTTACAATAAATATTTATTGTACTCTTTCAGGCTTTTCATTCTACATTATCTTTGCTTCACAGGGCTCCCTGCCCAACAGATTGCTGCACTGCATTTATCAGAGGTGTTTTTTTTACATGCTCTAAACATTCTTGTAATCAAATCCCATCAAAATGCATTTTAAAGCCTTCATAAAGAGCTTTGAAAAGTAGCAAGTGCTACAAATAGCATTTCATCCTCTTAATATGAATGAATCAAACTTGCAGAGTACCTTATTTTGGTTACAATGAAAGACTGACAGACTAAACTGAAACATTTTAAATGACCAGTTGGTATTCAGTATCAGTATTAAAGTTTTTTTACTGTTAGAAATACATAAGTCAGATGTAAAAACTTTGTTCTTCTAAGATGAAGAGAGTGATAGTGTGTGCCTGCATATTTTTCATTGATTTTTCACCTTTGTCTTCAGTGCATGTGACTGATGTACTTACTTTCTTTCCAATTCAAGGACTCTCCTTTTTACATGCTGACAGTTTTGGCCAAGTAAAATTTCAGAACTATTGAATCCAAACACATACCAGAAAGTTTATGCAGAAGCTGGTGAATATTAATTTCGGAATATTTTATTACGAGAAATTACACAATTGATGTGAAAATCAAAACTCAGGTGAACTACTTTGCTGATGAACCTTTCAAGTGCCTTTTGCCACTAGACAAACATCAATACAGCATTAGCAAAGAAGCAAATAGATCCAAAGTGTCATCGCTGAACAGGATTAAACAGGAAAAGAAAGAAAATTTCAAAAAACTAGTAACCCTCGCATTTGGAAAGCCCCCCTGCGGGTCCGGGGATTAGAATAGGCCCGAGGTATTCCTGCCTGTCGTAAGAGGCGACTAAAAGGAGTCCATCCCCCTCACGGGGGTAGTTAGCGCCTGCGTCCGGAGACGGACGGTTCCACGACCTATAATTGTGGTCTTTCTGGTTTTTCACTTCTCGTTTCTTCCTTCGTTTTGTTGGTTCCTTTCTTTGCTCTTCTCCACCTCACTGTCTTCCTTACTCTTTCCCTTGACTTCTCCTTGCCTTCTCATTGCCTTTTTCTCCTTGCCTTCTCATTGCCTTTTTCTCCTTGCCTTCTCATTGCCTTTTTCTCCTTGCCTTCTCATTGCCTTTTTCTCATTGCCTTTTTCTCATTGCCTTTTTCTCATTGCCTTTTTCTCATTGCCTTTTTCTCATTGCCTTTTTCTCATTGCCTTTTTCTCATTGCCTTCTTCTCATTGCCTTCTTCTCATTGCCTTCTTCTCATTGCCTTCTTCTCATTGCCTTCTTCTCATTGCCTTCTTCTCATTGCCTTCTTCTCATTGCCTTCTTCTCATTGCCTTCTTCTCATTGCCTTCTTCTCATTGCCTTCTTCTCATTGCCTTCTTCTCATTGCCTTCTTCTCATTGCCTTCTTCTCATTGCCTTCTTCTCCTTGCCTTCTTCTCCTTGCTTTCTCATTGCCTTCTTCTCCTTGCGTTCTCTGGTCTCCGCCTCGGCGTTTGAGACAGTCTGTCCTCTTTCTACCTCTCTCTCTTCTTTTTCCTCTTCTTCCTTCCTCCCTGTGCGTGCCTGAAGGCCGACCCACGCGTTCGCACGCGTAGCCGGTGACGGGGTAACGCGTAAGTCCCCGCCCTGGGTAGACATGTAAGGCACGCGCGTACCCCCTGGTAAAGGCCAGGCCCGGGGAGCGGTGATTGCCTGAGCTGATACCTTCTGACCATGCCGATTGGTCCCTCCGTCTGTTTCTCGGGAAGTGTGACCTGAGGTGTAAACATTCACCTAAGGTGGGAGTGCCCTCTGAGAGGGTCCCCGCAAGGAAGGAGTGCGCCATCGGAGACGCTGGCAATCATGGGGGATTCCTCCGCAATGGATTCTACTCCATCGCTTTCGACTTCTGCCCAAAAACGGAAACGTGACCAGCCACCAGTGACAAAAGTACTACCGCCTGCCCCACAGTTCCTCGTCGTTTCTCGATCTGAGGACGGAAAGGATTTTTCCTCTGTCAACCCTTTCGTTATCCAGAAGGGCGTAGATGCCATAGCCGGATCTGTCAAATCTTGTACCAGGTTGCGTAACGGTACCTTATTACTAGAAACTGAGAGTGCCTTTCAGGCACAAAAACTGCTTCGGGCCACACTCCTGTACACGTTCCCTGTCCGGGTGGAGGCCCACCGAACTTTGAATTCGTCTCGTGGTGTAGTCTATACTAGCTCCATCGACGGATTGACTGACGAGGAGATTCAATCTTTCCTCGCTGAGCAGGGCGTGACGGCTGTCCATAGGGTCATGAAAAAGGTCAACAATGACCTTGTACCGACCCGGACACTTTTCTTGACCTTCGATAGTGTTAAGCTGCCATCGCGCATCAAGGCGGGCTACGAGGTTATTTCTGTTCGCCCATATGTCCCGACACCTACGCGCTGCTACCAGTGTCAGCGTTTCAATCACACTCGACAGTCTTGTTCCAATGCGGCTAAATGTGTCACTTGTGGCAGGGATGCCCATGAGGGTGACTGTCCACCTCCGTCTCTTCGTTGTGTGAACTGTCAGGGCGACCATGCCGCATCCTCCCGCGACTGTCCTGTCTATAAGGAAGAACGCTGTATCCAAGAAATTCGGGTCAAAGAGAAAGTGTCCACCTCGGCTGCTCGCAAGCTATTGGCTAGTAGGAAGCCCGCGCTGCTCCCAGCGGGGAAATACAGTACTGTCCTTGCCTCTCCTCGGACTACCAGGGAGGTAGCAACCCAGACATGCGATCTGACCTTCAGCACCACGGTCGTCCGTTCGACCAGTGCTAAGATCGCACGGTCGACGTCTCCTCTTCCTCCCATCACCCCACAGACACCAGCCCCTTCATCAGCTTCTGCTAAGACGAAGACCCCGAAGTCAGATGCACGGGCCTTCAAGAAGGAACCATCCCGTGCAGACTTCCTACGTACCTCGACCTCCCAGCCTTCGACCGGTACTTCCACCAAACGTCCTTCCAAAAAGGCTCATAGGAAGCACAGTTCTCCTTCTCCGCCACGGCGCATTTCTTCTCCTGCGCCACCCAGCGGTTGCCGCCCCAGGCCGTCATCCGTTTCGCCTGGCCGCACCGCTGGTAGCCATACATCTGGCCGTTCACCGGCGGAGGAAGCTCCCCCTCCCGGCCATCCTCCCGAGATGGCCGATGAACCTATCGACCCAATGGACGATGACTGTCCGCCTACTGATAGCGGCGGCAGTGCTCGCTCGAAGCCAGGCCCTCAGCGGCCTTCGAGGTGACCCCTTCTTTCATCTTCCTTTTCTTACGATGGCACTTATTCACTGGAATATTCACAGCATTCGCTCCAACCGAGAGGACTTGAAGTTGCTGCTCCGCTTGCACCGTCCGCTCGTCGTAGCTCTCCAGGAAACGAAGCTACGCCCATGCGATCAAATTGCCTTGGCACACTACACCTCTGTGCGTTTTGACCTACCCCCTGTGGTAGGTATCCCAGCTCATGGAGGGGTTATGTTGCTGGTCCGGGATGATATTTACTACGATCCCATCACGTTGCACACCGGCCTGCAGGCAGTTGCCATCCGCATTACTCTCCCCACTTTTACGTTTTCCTTTTGTACCGTTTACACTCCATCGTCATCTGCCGTTACCAGGGCAGACATGATGCAACTTATTTCTCAGCTACCTGCACCATTTTTGTTAACTGGAGACTTCAATGCCCACCATCCCCTTTGGGGCTCTCCAGCATCCTGCCCGAGGGGCTCCTTGTTAGCAGACCTTTTCAACCAGCTCAATCTTGTCTGCCTCAATACTGGCGCCCCTACTTTTCTTTCGGACACATCTCACACCTATTCCCATTTAGACCACTCTATATGTACTCCCCAACTTGCACGCCGGTTTGAGTGGTATGCACTTTCTGATACATATTCGAGCGACCACTTCCTGTGTGTTATCCATCTCCTGCAGCATACCCCCTCTCCGTGCTCCTCTAGTTGGACCATCTCCAAGGCAGACTGGGGGCTCTTCTCTTCCAGGGCGACCTTTAAGGATCAAACCTTCCCAAGCTGCGATCGTCAGGTCGCCCACCTCACGGAAGTCATTCTCGCTGCTGCTGAATATTCCATCCCTCACCCTACTTCTTCTCCACGTCGCGTACCGGTCCCCTGGTGGTCCGCAGCATGTAGAGACGCTTTACGTGCTCGTCGACGTGCTTTACGCACCTTTACACGCCACCCTACAGTGGCGAATTGTATCAATTATAAACGATTACGTGCTCAGTGTCATCGTATTATCAAAGAAAGCAAGAAAGCCAGCTGGGCTGCTTTCACAAGCACCTTCAACAGTTTTACTCCTTCTTCTGTTGTCTGGGGTAGCCTGCGCCGGCTATCTGGCACTAAAGTCCACTCACCAGTTTCTGGCTTGAAGGTCGCGAATGATGTCCTTGTGGCCCCTGAGGCTGTCTCCAATGCCTTCGGCCGCTTTTTCGCAGAGGTTGCGAGCTCCGCTCATTACCACCCTGCCTTCCTCCCCCGCAAACAGGCAGAGGAGGCTAGGCCACCTAACTTCCGCTCCTCGAATTGTGAAAGTTATAATGCCCCGTTCACCATGTGGGAACTCGAAAACGCACTTGGCCGATCACGGTCCTCCGCTCCAGGGCCTGATTCTATTCATATTCAGATGCTGAAGAACCTTTCTCCTGCGGGTAAAGGTTTTCTTCTTCGTACATACAATCGCATCTGGATTGAGGGACATGTTCCCGCATGCTGGCGCTAGTCTATTGTTGTCCCGATTCCTAAGCCGGGGAAGGACAAGCACTTGCCTTCCAGTTATCGACCTATCTCGCTTACCAGCTGTGTCTGTAAAGTGATGGAGCGAATGGTTAACTCTCGATTGGTTTGGCTGCTCGAGTCTCGACGCCTACTTACCAATGTACAATGTGGATTTCGTAGGCGCCGCTCTGCTGTTGACCATCTGGTTACCTTGTCGACCTTCATTATGAATAACTTCTTGCGGAAGCGCCCGACCGCGGCTGTGTTCTTTGATTTGGAGAAGGCTTACGACACCTGTTGGAGGGCGGGCATTCTCCGCACCATGCATACATGGGGCCTTCGCGGTCGCCTCCCTCTTTTTATTCGTTCCTTTTTAATTAATCGACAGTTCAGGGTACGTGTGGGTTCTGTCCTGTCCGACACCTTTCGCCAGGAGAATGGGGTGCCACAGGGCTCAGTTTTGAGCGTCGCTCTCTTCGCCATCGCGATCAATCCAATAATGGATTGCCTCCCAGCTGATGTGTCAGGCTCCCTTTTCGTGGACGATTTTACCATCTATTGCAGCGCGCAGTGTACACGTGTCCTGGAGCGCTGTCTTCAGCGTTCTCTTGACCGTCTTTACTCCTGGAGTGTTGCCAATGGCTTCCGTTTTTCTGCCGAGAAGACGGTCTGTATTAACTTCTGGCGCTACAAAGAGTTTCTCCCACCGTCCTTACGACTCGGTCCCGTTGCTCTCCCAATCGTGGAGACAACCAAATTTTTAGGCCTTACATTTGACAGGAAACTTAGCTGGTCTCCACATGTGTCATATTTGGCCGCCCGTTGTACCCGTTCTTTAAATGTCCTCCGTGTTCTCAGTGGTATGTCGTGGGGAGCGGATCGAACCGTCCTACTTCGTCTATATCGGTCGATCGTCCGCTCCAAGCTGGATTATGGGAGCTTCGTATACTCCTCTGCACGGCCATCCATCTTACGCCGCCTCAACTCCATACAACATCGGGGTTTACGACTTGCGATCGGAGCATTTTATACTAGTCCCGTAGAGAGTCTTCATGCTGATGCTGGCGAATTGCCACTCACCTACCGGCGCGATATACTGCTTTGTCGGTATGCCTGTCGGCTACTGTCAATGCCCGACCATCCGTCTTATCGTTCCTTTTTTGACGACTGTCTCGACAGTCAATACGGGTTGTATGTCTCTGCCCTGCTACCCCCTGGAGTTCGCTTTCGTCGCCTCCTTCAACACCTTAATTTTTCACTCCCTGCAACCTTTTGAGTGGGCGAGAGCCACACGCCACCATGGCTCCAGGCTCAGGTCCGCGTTCACCTTGACCTCAGCTCGCTCCCAAAAGAGGTTACCCCCGGTTCGGTCTACCACTCCCATTTTTTGGAACTTTGTTCGAAGTTCATCAACATGACTTTCATTTATACAGATGGCTCTAAGACCAATGACGGGGTCGGGTGTTCCTTTATTGTCTGGGCACAAAGTTTCAAATACCGGCTCCATGGCCATTGTTCAGTCTCCACAGCTGAGCTCTTTGCCCTCTACCAGGCTGTTCTTTACATCTGCCGCCACCGACATTCTGCTTATGTCATCTGCTCCGACTCCCGGAGCGCCATCCAGAGCCTCAGTGATCCGTACCCGGTTCACCCTTTTGTACACCGGATCCAACGCTCTCTTCAGCAGCTGGTGGACGTCGGTTCTCCGGTTAGCTTTATGTGGGTTCCTGGCCATGTCGGTATCCCTGGGAACGAAGCTGTAGATGCCGCGGCCAAGGCTGCGGTCCTCCAGCCTCGGACAGCTTCTTGTTGCGTCCCTTCGTCCGATTTTAGCAGGGTCATTTGTCAGCACATTTTATCGCGGTGGCATGCCGATTGGGCTGCACTTACAGACAACAAGCTTCGGGCCATAAAACCTCTTCCCGTGGCTTGGACGTCCTCCTCACGCCCTTCTCGGCGGGAGGAGGTAGTTTTGGCCCGGTTAAGAATTGGACACTCCCGGTTCAGCCATCGCCATCTGCTGACGGCTGCGCCGGCGCCGTTCTGCCCATGTGGGCACTTGCTGACGGTTCGACACATTTTAATGTCCTGTCCAGATTTTAACACACTGCGTCTAGATCTTAACCTGCCAAGTACTTTCGATGCCATTTTAGCGGATGACCCACGAGCAGTTGCTCGTGTTCTTCGTTTTATCAATTTGACCAACCTCTCTAAGGACATTTGATGATGCTGTTTTTTAATCCTATGCCTGTCAGTCTGTCTTTTATCGTGTTTTTCCTTTTAGTTGTTGTTTTAAACTTGTGCCTCGCGGTGCATTGTTAACGTTGTCAGGGCGCTAATGACCATTGAAGTTGTGCGCCCTAAAACCACAAAAAAAAAAAAAAAAAAAAAAAAAAAATCATTTGGAAAGAAAGGAGAGAAAATGAAGTACTTAAGCTCTTCACTGAGATTATCAGTTTTCCATGTAATGAACTTCTTGCTCAGAGTGCAATTGTTTAGAAGAGGAGCCTCCTCTTTGAAAAATAATGTGAACACTATCATTGGAAATGAAATTAATTTCAGTTTTTGTTATACTTCAGTGCTAGGGCAGTTTATTGAATTCAAGAAGTGAATTTTCAAAACATGAATGGACTTCCGAGTTCTGTGTTACTGAAAACTAATCAACATGGATTATGTCCAAAACAGCTACATAAAAAACTATATTGCCCAATAGAACACAACAAACTGCATTTAGCCCATCACAAAAGTCTTCATACCTTGAAAGTAAAACAAGAAATTAATTTTTACAATAAACACATTTTCATTGACAGCCATACTTCAGTATTTTGTGTAAAATTTAAAAAAAATTACTTTTTGTGATATAAGTCTTTTGCTTCTCCTAAAAATTTCATTTTCTGTGATAATTATGCATTTTAAAAAGTTGCTCCTCATACATGTTACCCAAAAAATTACACTATCTGGAACTTTGCACAGTGTTAACGTGCTTAACACTAAGGCTACAAGCCTTGCAGCTCTAGTGTTAGACATGTTAATGTGATGCAAATCAGAGAATTGGATGTTTAACATATATTTCTGGTTGTTATGGTTGTGATCATGCACAAATGTTGAAATACATTGCTTCATTCCTGATGATATGATTAAAAGTGGTTGCATGAATAAAGTGATTTATCATGGCAGCTATTTGTGGTTTCCTTTTTCGTTCATTTTGCTTTTCAATAAGTTTCCATGTTTGCACCATTATATTAATTTACTTCTTGTCTATATGAAATGTCCACTTACTTACCTTTTGCGGTTTTTCAATTTGAGTGAATTACACTTGTATCCCCACTTCTAAAGAAGTGCCTATCTCCCTGGTCGGATACCCTTTATCTTACATTACTTCAAACAGCAGAAAATCCAATGTGTTGAAAGGAGTACCACTGAAATTTGTTAGAAAGCCTTCTTTACATGATTTAACTGCATAGATAAAAAATCTACTCTCGAAGTGGTGGCAGAACACATGCATTAAAGACGGTTATAATAGGCAAGCTTTCTGGCAGAAGGGGAGGGGGGGGGGGGAGGGAGGGGTAGAAGGAAAAAGACTGGAGAAGTCTAGGAAAAGGGGTAGATTTCTGGAAAGTCACTCAGAACTGAAAGTCAGGAGATTTTCCACACAGGATGAGCGTTGTACCGTATTTTCCCAACAGTGGCCCGATCCTTTGCTTGCTGCTGACCCAGAGTGGTAAATTTCCTGAAATCTACCCCTTTCCCTAGACTTCTCCAGTCCTTTTCCTTCATCCATCTCTTCCTTCCCCTTTTGCATGAAGAACGAGTCACTGGTTCAGAAAGCTTGCTAATTACAACTGTCTTTTATGTATGTGTTCGTGCCGTTTGGTGAGTAGATAATTATTTTGTCAATAGCTGATTGCATGATTGATTTTTCTTTCACTTGTAACATTTATTTTATTCTGTTACATTTACATTGTATGTGGCATATTAGAATGAATAACTTGTATTGTAACAAATTGACAAAATCTTATAGTCCATTGCAAATTTTACTACTTATAGCATTGTATTTTTTAAATGATGGTAACGTTATTAAAAATAAGTCAAAAAGTTTGACCTTTTTATTTTGGTTGTCTGGCAAGTCCCAGTCTGATACACAACTTCAGTTTGCCAGGAAGTTTCATGAATAAATCTATTAATTCTGTTTCTGCATACATGAGCCCCAAATAATGCCATGTGGATTAAACTTCTCAAAATCTATTGAAGGGCCCTCTTTGCCCCCAAACCATGTAATTTTTACCTGTCGAAAAAGCACCTTGAAGTGTACCTGTGTGAAATTCTATTCTAGCACCAATCGAAAAAGTGTTCCATAATGTTATTTACCATGACTGGAAAATTATTGTCAGTTCTGCAAGTTTGTGATATATTCCTAACAGAATGAAAATGATACATGATTCGAAGATAACATCTTGTGTGGAACAGCCTTAAAATTGATTTAGAGTTTGGTAATTGTGATTTTTCTTTCTGTTTTTCTTACCCTTAATATTGTAGAAGGAATACAATAGACCCTTATTACTCCTAAACGCTGTTAACCTGTACTGTTTGATCCCTGCCAAATTACATTAAAAAATCTGCTGCCGAAACTGAATTTCAGATAATTTGTACTACGAACCAAAATTTAGTCCCTGCCATACATATTCCCTGTCTTATTCATCATCTTCACTGAATAAGAATCTAAATATGTAGTGCTGTTCACTGTGATATTTTCTGTTGTACATTTCACACAGTTTTTATCAATAATGTACTCTACTGTAATTTTCCAACACTGGTCCGATCCCTTGCTTGCTGCTGACATGTCACTTTAACAGAGTAAAACGCAAAGGCAGGGGAAGGGAGGAGTTTGTCAGCAGACTGCACGCAGCTGCGGCACACAATAATCCAGAGTACTCTGGGTCTCTGTTTGTAAATAGTGAATGTTTTCTGTTTCCTATTGCTCCATCACTCGCAGTATTCTGCTGAAATGAGCTCATTATGCTCTGATTCTAAAACGGCAACAGCAAAGTCAATGTGTGGTTGGCATTGGAGAGAAGACTAAAACACAAGTTCAGAAAAATTTCAGATCCCGAAGTCTACTCTCTCATCAATAATTAGTTCAAGACAGAGCAATACAGGCAGTTCTGTCAAGCTGTTCATTTAACTGAAATGGCAAGTACATGAAGCCACCTGAACATAAAGAAGCGAAAGGTTGCTGTTTGAATGATTCCAACACATATGCTTACAGCAGATTGGTATCCGCCAAATCGCACATAAAAAGGGAATTCCTGGATTTGTTTTTTCTGAGGCATTTCCAGTAGAGGCATAAAATATGTGCTCTCGGTGTCTGTCTAAAGGCATAGAGAGTAAATGAGGTAGCACAGGAATTTCAGTCCAAGCTCTCTCATTTGTATCACCCAAGAGATGTTTTTAATATTGAGGAAGTCAGTGTTATTTATTACTTGAAGCCTGAAAAATGCTGTATGTCAAGGGCGAAGAATGTCATGGAGGAAAACCATCAAGGAGAGACTGATGGTGATCCTGTATTGTAATTCAGATGGTTCTGAGAAGTTCAAACTATTAGTGATTGCAAAATGCAAAACTCCACCTTATTTTAAAAATGTCAACCTGTTCAATCTGCTATACCACTACGAGAATAACGATGACGCTTGGATGACCAAATCTCTCTTCCATAGGTGGCTCTTGAAGGTTCAACAAATGACTGCAAGGAAGAAAATATTTTGCTAACTTTTGGATCAGTGCATGGCACATCAATTCAGTGACCTGTAACTGCCGAACATAGAAGTTGTCTTCTTACTGGCTAATACAGCCATCGATCAAGGAATAATTGCCTCCGTGACGTGTAATTACAAGTGCTGACTTGTTAGGATGCCATTCATTGCTATCATACTAAACGAAATGTTTCCAGTGTGTGATGTACTGTAAGCTATCTGCATCATATCTGCTGTTTGGGACACTATAACTAATTGTTCAAAGACGATCTGGACAGTAGCTGATAACACTGCAAAAACTGAAAAGGAAACCGATGATCCAACATATGAACTTACTCATAATGTAAGTACAACCTTGAATTCCGATGCTGCTCTTGTACAAGCTTGGTGACCTGGTATTGTCAGTACGGAAGAATGGACATAGGCATACAACATCTGTGTTGTTAAAAAAACTAGTTGCCAGTTCTGCTTATGAGCACAGAACAGGATGATAAAGCTTTACGGTCAATGTGTGAGGAAGGTCATTAAGGTATGACATCATCACCACACGCTAAAGTTAAACTTGCAGTTGCTGTTCTCAAGAGATTTGTTGCCATTTCTGTCTCCATGGTAATTTTTTGGCTATTGTGGATGTGGCTATCTTCAGTGTGCCATGAAATTTCGACAGGAGTCCAACAAACAAAAATTCATGTTCCCTCCCCCCCTGAAATTAATGTTTGTTGTTGTTGTGGTCTTCAGTCCAGAGACTGGTTTGATGTGCAGCCCTCCATGCTACTCTATCCTGTGCAAGCTGCTTCATCTCTAAGTAATCACTGCAACCTACATCCTTCTAAATCTGCTTAGTGTATTCATTTCTTGGTGCTCCTCTAAGATTTTTGCACTTCACACTGCCCTCCAATACTAAGCTGGTGATCCCTTGATACCTCAGAACATGTCCTACCAACTGATCCCTTCTTCTAGTCAATTTGTGCCACGAATTCCTCTTCTCCCCAATTCTCTTCAGTACCTCCTCATTAGTTACATGATCTACCCATCTAATCCTCAGCATTCTTCTCTAGTGCCACATTTCAAAAGCTTGTATTCTCTTATTGTCTAAACTATTTATCATCCATGTTTCACTTCCATATGTGGCTACACTCCATACAAATACTTTTAGAAAAGCCTTCCTGATACCTAAGTCTATACTCGATGTTAACAAATTTCTCTTCTTCAGAAACGCTTTTCTTGCCATATCCAGTCTACATTTCATAACCTCTCTACTTCGACCACATGTTATTTTGCTTGTCAAATAGAAAAACTCCTTTACTACTTTGTGTCATTTCATAATTTAATTCCCTCAGCATCACCTGATTTGATTCGACTACATTCCTTTATACTCGTTTTGCTTTTGTTGTTGATCATCTTATATCCTCCTTTCAAGACACTGTCCATAGAAATAAAATTTGTAATGGATAAGAATTGTTGTAAACTAAAACATGTTCTGATTAAAACTTTGTGTGTTAAAAATCAGTACAGTAAAGGGTTTCTTAACATTATAGTTTGTTGTATTACTTGACACATTAATTCAGAGGTTAAAATATTATTTCACAATATGTATGTAATTGTATTGTTTAAAAAAATGTTATGACAAGAATTTGACAAAATTTACATATACTTTTTCAATTGAACAAATGCCAGAAATACCCTTGTACATATATAATGTAGCTATTTTTACCTTTTCTTAGAGATCATGAAAATAGAGCACCCTCATTCGTTGGTACCCATAACAAAAGAAAAAGTGAAGTCGACAGGTGTGTGTGTGTGTGTGTGTGTGTGTGTAGTAAAATTGCACTGTAAATAATGAAACTGCCATATTGTAAAAATCTCACGATGTAAAGAGTTGGATGAAAATCGTCAAATTTGATTTTTTGTTTTTTATATTTTTATGTCATCAGTTTAAGATTTAAGTTACTATAAGTTACTTAGAAAATCAAGTGTTACATGTTTTGTGCTTATATCAATCAACTCTTTTCATTTTTTCTAATTATACAGGAACATAGAGTTCTTCTGTCTGGTACACCTCTTCAGAACAATGTAAATGAGCTTTTCTCACTGCTCAACTTTCTTGAACCTACCCAATTTTCAAGCAGCGAAGCATTCCTGCAGGAGTTTGGTGCTTTGAAGACTGAAACTGAAGTCCAGAAACTTCAGGTTATTTTGAAGCCTATGATGCTTAGAAGATTGAAAGAAGACGTTGAAAAATCAATTGCACCGAAGGAGGAAACTGTTGTTGAGGTGAAATAAAGTTAATGTTGTGTAACATAGTAGAAAATTAGGATGTTATTTTGTCATGATATGCATTGCAGTTAGGTTCCTGTACATAAATATATCTGTAACTTCTTCACGGATGAATCACTTAGGACCATGCGTAATCAACATTTATTGGCCTTCCTTTTTGCCCAGTATTCCTTCATATGCAACGAATGGTCTAGTTTTCATTGTGCAGACCACGTATGTCAGTTAGTTTTTCTCTCTTCTCCCTCAAAACCACATGTGTGTGTGATTTTTCTGATTTCATTTTTGTCATGTAGATTTGGAGACCCTAATTCTCTCAAGTCTCTTTCTGTCTGTTTGTACCAGTTTGGTCTTGTAGATTTGTTCTTTAAAAATGTATGGATTTTGTGCGTTAACCTGTTTGAGTCCATTCTTTTTAAATGCCTCATGATTTGGATTCTTCTAATGCGCATTGTTTCTGTTGTTTTGGAGATACTTTTATATATTTCTGCATTGGGTTTTGGATAATTCACACCATCTTTAATTCTTGGTCCTAGGATTTTCCTCATTATTTTACGTTCTTTCACTTCTAATTCTCCTTTGTGTGTTCTGTGTTAAAGATTTAGTATCTCAAATACATAGATAGCTTCGGGTTTAATTACTGTTGTGTAGTGTCATATTTTGCAGTTCCACAAGAGATACTTTTTGTTAACTGAAATGCCTTCTCCGTTTTCTGAATTCTTGATCTGACAGATTTCTTTTCATTACAATTTTCTGCAATCCATTCACCTAAATATTTAAATTCTTTTACTTGAGAGATGGTTATTACCAATTTTGAAGTCAGAAGGTGCATCTTTAATGTCAGTTATAAATTTTGTTTTTTCAAATGAAATTTCTAATCCATTTTTGCTGCCTGCTCTTGTAATAATTCTAGCTTTTTCTGTGCATCGGTAATGTCTTGGGCGATCAGTGCCATGTCATCAGCAAATGCTAAACAGTCTAATTCTATGCCCTTACGTTTTGGTCCCAGTCTGTGTGCTGGTGCACCTGCTTTTATCAATTCGCCCATTTCAAATTATGTGCTCAATTCTCCCATAAATTATACTTTGGATTTAGTCTCCACGAGTGTTTCTTTTATGATGATGTTTGTTGTCTTTTGATCTAGTCCAAATTCTGCTAACACTTCAAAAAGGGATTCTCGGTCTATACTGTCACATGCTTTTTGGAAGTCGACAAACATGATGATTTAACTTTCGTTTGAAGTACTTTGCAAATATTTCATCGAATTTTTCAAGTTAATTCTACGCAGGATCGACCTTTTCTGAATCCACCTTGGTATTCGCCTAGTTTTGAATCCAGCTGAGGTTCTGCTCAGTTTAGTAGGACTTTAGACAGAATTTCGTGTGTTATTGACAATAAAGAGATTCCACAATAGTTGTTGAGGTCTTTTTTTTCCCCAGAGGATGTATGATTGATATCTTCAAATCTGTGGGAATTTTTTCAGTTTTCCATATTTCATCTACAATTTCTTTGAGTTTTGCAATAAGATTTTCTCTTTCATTTTCCATAATTCTGTGGTGATTAGGTCTGTTATTTTTCAGTGACTGAATTATCTCTTTACTTTAATCTCCTGTAAAATTGGTGGCTTTGAGTCTGGGTTTCCTTGTTTGTTACTGAACTCAAATTTTTCTGCATGCTTTCCACAATTCAGTAATTTAGAAAAGTATTTTGTAAGAATTTCACAGTTTTCGGTGTTGGTGTCGGTGATTTCTCCATGTTCATTTCTGAATTGGAGTGATGGAGGAGAGTACTTTGTTAATTTTTGTTTGAAAACTCTGTAGAAATTTCGGGAATTGTTTTTCGTGAAATCTTCTATGTCTCACAATTTTTTGTCTTTGTGTTGTTTACGGACTGTTCGTATTGCTTTTGAGACTATTTTCCTGGTACCTTTGAGGTCTTCCAGGGTATTTTGATTTTTGTTGCACAACCAATTTTGCCACTCCTGTTCTCTGAGATTTATTAGTTGGTTACACTCATCTGTCCACCATGTGTGTTTAAGTGTTCTTGTTTGCAGTGCTACAGTTTCAGCTGCTTTTAAAAGTCCTGCATGCAGTTGTTGCCAATTTTGTGATTTAAAATTTTGTGTTTCTTTTTGTAAATTGTTCATTACCATTTATCTTTTGTAAATCATATTTATGGTGGGGAGATTTCTTAGTGAATTTTCTTTTTTCTGGACTGACATTGAGGGAGAATTTTGTTGGGCAATGGTCAGAATTTAGGTCTAGTCCATTAAGTACTTTTAAAGTATCATGATTTCTACTGTATTTATGCTGGAGATCATTATATGATCCATCTGGTAGTCACCTTGTAATGGATTAGATGAGATCCAAGTTTTGGTTTTCAAGGCTCTTTTTTTGAAAATTTTTGATTCAAAAAATAGGTCATGGTTTTTCAGATTTTGATGAGTCTCATGCCATTCTGCTTGGTCTGTGTACGTCCTGATCATTTACTTACCCAATATCGATATTTCTTTTCTTTACCAATGTGTGCTTTGAAATCACCCAAAAGGATTTTGCCATGGTTATTTGGGATTTTTTGGAGAATATTATCTAATTGGTTCCAGACTACTACTACTTCTACTTTGTTTTTGTTAGTGATGTTAGTTGGCGCATGCCCATTGATTAGAGTGTGTATCTTATTAGCTGATTTTATTGTCATCGTGGAGAGCCAATCCAAGTAAGATTTGAAAGTCATGACTGAATCAAGTATGGATTTATCTACTATAAATCCAGTTCGAAATTGTGGACAATTTGCTATGGCTTGCTTTCCAGGTTTTCCTTTGTATTACGTGTGTCCTTCTGAAACGAAAGGATTTTCACCTGTATACAGTGATTCCTGAAATGCGATATTTTTGATTTTATGTTCTCTTGATTTGTCCAGGATGTTTTTTAGTTTTCCCATTTTTAAGAGAGAATTTACATTAAATGTCATTAGCCAAATTCTCGATTTTGGTTTGATTTTGTTATTGTGGGGTTTTAAGGCACTCCGATTTACTTCCATGATGCACACTTCTGTGGTCTCCCCAGAATCCGAATAGACCACTTGCGGTTTTTCAACCGTAGGATTTGACCCACTGGGGTAATTTTTCTTTGAAGGTGCTGTACCCATGTTGATTTATTTGGACTGAGTTCGTGACTGAAATTGAGATTTCAGTCTGGTTAATCTCAGAGTTCCACTCCTGAATTTGATAGATCAGCCGCCACTAACTTGTGGAACAGACGCTGTAGGGCTACTGCCACCAACCTGTGGAACCGTCGTGCCCTTTGTCCAAATAACCTGGGATGACAGCTGTTATAATATCCCAAACAGCATGGTTGCCTCCTCCATCAGTTCCACTGTATCGATGATCTTCGTTTTCACTGCCGTTGAGGTCTTCACCTTATCCCTGGCAAGGGGCCCTCACAAGGTACTATCACCAGGGCCAGGTGAACCAAGGTTCTTTTAAGAGTTGTTACTCCTCCCCCTCCTCCTCTTTCAATCAGGCTTGGGACTGGCTATGGCGGATTTGTAACGTCTTTTTATTATACTTGTTTTCCTTTTTTCCTTTGTTGCAACCATCAATACTTCTATTATTGTTCAAAATATTCTTCGTGTCCAAGGATTTTGGTGGTCTGTAGTATTCTGTCATTTATTCAAGGGTTTTTCTGAACAGTGTGGGTGTTCAATCCAAACTGGTGGCTTAAGTTCTTTAAACAGGATCATCTTTCTGTGTCACGGACCACATCTGTCATCAATCCTTTCTTACTCACCATATAGTGCAGAAGCTGAGTCGCAGAGGCACAACAAAAAGACTTGTCAGCAAGTTAGCTTTCAGCCAACCGGAACTACGTCGTAAACACACACACACACACACACACACACACACATCCATCCTGGATTTCCATTGTTCCATCAGTCTGTTCTTGAAGTATCAGTTGTGAGAGTTCGTGTTATTTGTTTGAGTGTGTTATATGGCCATAGTATTAAAGTTTTGATGATGCTGCGAATTTCTACACTGTTCTTCATACTCTACAGTACTTAAATATTTTTTACTTCAACTGTAGATTGCACCCTTAACATGCTTCAGTACCCCCATATTTGAAATGCCTCCAATTCCTTCCCTAGTTGTGTGGTAAGTGTCCACAATTCCACCCCACATACACACATCAAAAAACGTTTTGCATCACCTTGGTTTACAGAGTTCTGGAACCTGTACAGGAAATCGGAATAGAGATCAACATAAACATCATTTCCGCCCTTTTTATTGCTCATGAAAACCATACATTGCACGTTGTACCACCATACAGCGAGACCTTCAGAGGTGGTGGTCCAAATTGCTGTACACACCACTACCTCTAATACCCAGCAGCATATCCTCTTGCATTGATGCATGCCTGTATTTGTCATGACATGCTATTAACAAGTTCATCAAGGCACTGTTGGTCCAGAATGTCCCATTCCTCAACGGCAATTCGGCGGAGATCCCTCAGAATGGCTGGTGGGTCATGTTGCCCATAAACAGCTTTTTTCAATCTATCCCAGGCATGTTTGATAGGGTTAATGTCTAGAGAACATGCTAGCCACCCTAGTCGAGCGATTTCATTATCCTGAAGGTATTCCTTCACAAGATGTGCATGATGGGGGTGCGAATTATCATCCCCGATGGTGAATGCCTCGCCAGTGTGCTGCCGATGTGGTTGCACTTTGTCAGAGGATGGCATTCATGTATTGTACAGCCATTGTGGCACCTTCCATGACCACCAGTGGCGTATGTTGGCCACACATAATGCCACCTCAAAACATCAGGGAAACTCCACCTCTCTGCACTCGCAGGACTGTGTGTCTAAGGTGTTCGGCCTAACTGGATTGCCTCTAAACATGTCTCCGATGATTGTCTGATTAAAGGCGTATGCGTCACTCACCAGAGAAGAGAATGTGATTCCAATCCTGAGCGGTTCATTCGGCATGTTGTTGGGCCCATCTGTACCACACTGCATGGTGTCGTGGTTGGAAAGTTGGATCTCGCCATGGACGTCCAGGAGTAAAGTTGCACATCATGCTGCATATTGCACACAGTTTGAGTTTTGACACAGTCCTGTGGCTGCACAAAAAGCATTATTCAATATGATGGTGTTGCTGTCAGTGTTCCTCCGAGCAATAATCTGTAGGTAGCGGTCATCCACTGCAGTAGTAGCCCTTGGGCGGCCTGAGCGAGGCATGTCAACAGTTCCTGTCTTTCTGTATCTCCTCCATGTCCGACAACATCGCTTTGGTTCACTAGAGACGCCTGGATACTTCCCTTTTTGAGAGCCCTTCCTGGCACAAAGTAACAATGCGGACGCGATCGAACCATGGTACTGACTGTCTAGGCATGGTTGAACTACAGACAACACGAGCCGTGTACCTCCTTCCTGGTGGAATGACTGGAACAGATTTGCTGTCGGACCCCCTCCATCTAATACGTGCTGCTTGCGTATGGTTGTTTATGTCTTTGGGCGGGTGTAGTGGCATCTCTGAACAGTCAGTGGGACAGTCTGTGACCATATCCACAGTCAATGTCTATCTTCAGGAGTTTGGGAACCGGTCTGATGGAAAAAAATTTTTGATGTGTGTAGTAGGATACTAAACACTTAGCACTTAATTAGATGAGTGCAAAGTTTAATTCATAATGTCGCAGCTCATCAGAAATTTGTTAATTTTCTAGAAAGACCATCCCAGTTCTGCAGCAAGTTTCATGGGAGAAGTTGTATTCGTCATTGATTTCATACCCCTACTGTGTGATGGACCCTTTTAGATTTCATCATTACCCTGTGCAGCAGTGCACAAAATTTCATTGAAGTTTCTGCTGACAACCATCCATTTTGTTTTCCTATGTTAAAATGTAACCCCATTTCGTTACTCTCTTCAGTAATAGTGGCCAGTAGTTTGTACAGATCTTCCAGCCTGTTTGCATTTTAAGCATGAAATGCATTTTAAGGAATAACTTGAGGGCATGATTCTTTAAACTCATTATTCTGTAGTCATTGTAGCACTTCTTTGTGGGAAGTGGTGTGCAAACCATAATTTCGTTTTTGGGAAAGTTATGGTTGAATTTAAGTACTTCAGAAATAAGACAGACCATTCCCCAAAAAGCAGAAAATTGAGTCATAGATAGGTGCACACACAAATCCTTTTCTGAGCTAGAGTACAAATACACACAGAAAACTCACAACCCAAGTGCACATACATGTGTGTATTCCCCTACGAGGTACCAGCTGGGTGAATAAATGGCAGTGCTGCATTTCAGATGATGGACTAGATTGAGGTGGAGCAGATAGGGATATGTCGTATGTGTCAGGCTCTATGGGAGCGATACTTCCCTGTGGTAGGGACAGCAGCTGTTGCTCATTACTGCCAGCTGGAATATAGCACAGGCATTGTCATCCAACTGGTGCCTTGAAGGTGCACACGTGTGAGGGTGTAAGTCATCCAGCTCAAAAAACAATTGTTTCAGATGCTAGGAAGTTTTCTTTTTTTTGTGCACATACCTGTTGATGACTTAAACCTTCCACTTTTCGGTAAGATGTGCTCTTTCGTCCTAAAATCTTAGTTGTAACCAGTCATATGGAATGATTCCACTTGATAAGTACTGTTGAACAAACCAACAAGTAAGGAAAGATATCATTCATCCTCGAACTCCTTTAAAACTTCAGTCTGCATTTCATAGTCTTTCATACTGCTATGGCATGCTCTAAATGTGCTCTTGTGATAACCATTCTATCACTATCCCAACATCATAATAAAGTCTGTTGTCCGTAATGTGATTTTCGATGTGTGTTTGTCCCACTCACTCAGTTTCACTTCAGCATTTCACTGGATGTTGCCAATATATGAGGAGCTGTTGCAAATATGTGCTGTTGACTGACTTTCCTGCATATATTAAATGAGAAATGTTTCACATTCAGTTCATCTCTTTTACTACATGCCTGTGGAAGATGATCTTTTGCATTACCTATTTCCTTCCAAATTACATTCCTCAATTCTTTGAGCATTATCTGATCATTGCTATTCTATATTAATCCCCCCTCGTGCCCTTTCCTCCCCCCCTCGTGCCCTTTCCTCCCCCCCTCGTGCCCTTTCCTCCCCCCCTCGTGCCCTTTCCTCCCCCCCCTCGTGCCCTTTCCTCCCCCCCCTCGTGCCCTTTCCTCCCCCACGCCCGTGCCCTTTCCTCCCCCACGCCCGTGCCCTTTCCTCCCCCACGCCCGTGCCCTTTCCTCCCCCACGCCCGTGCCCTTTCCTCCCCCACGCCCGTGCCCTTTCCTCCCCCACGCCCGTGCCCTTTCCTCCCCCACGCCCGTGCCCTTTCCTCCCCCACGCCCGTGCCCTTTCCTCCCCCACGCCCGTGCCCTTTCCTCCCCCACGCCCGTGCCCTTTCCTCCCCCACGCCCGTGCCCTTTCCTCCCCCACGCCCGTGCCCTTTCCTCCCCCACGCCCGTGCCCTTTCCTCCCCCACGCCCGTGCCCTTTCCTCCCCCACGCCCGTGCCCTTTCCTCCCCCACGCCCGTGCCCTTTCCTCCCCCACGCCCGTGCCCTTTCCTCCCCCACGCCCGTGCCCTTTCCTCCCCCACGCCCGCGCCCTTTCCTCCCCCACGCCCTTTCCTCCCCCCCCTCTCCGGCCCCCACGCCCGTGCCCTCTCCCCTCCCCCCCTCCTGTTTTTAGCTGTCTTTCCTTCCGTTGCTTGGGTTGAACATGTAATCGTATTTAACCCCTTCCCTTTGTGTTTGTGTTCTACAGTTCTGACATGGTTGTGTATTAGCCGAGTTGTTTTTGTGCCCTAAAACAAAATGAAGGAAGCAAAGCCCTCTCCTCCCCCCCCCCCCTCCAACCCCCGTCCTGCACCCTCAAGTCTGTGTGTTGTAAAATGCATATCAGTAAAATTATGGATTTAAATTTCAACTTCATTCGGAATTTCATTGTAGTGAATGTCACAGGTCATTTTTGTGTTGCAAATTGTCCTGGTCATTGTCCTTTTGAACCAGTTTAACTGAGCACCTTCTTCTGTAACTGTAATCAATGAAACACCTGTTTTTTCAGTTACCCAAGCCTCAGAATAATTTTTAATGTTGGAATCACTTATTGGGGTTTTCAGTCTCACATTATATAAAATTTTAATCATTTCATTTATCACAAATAATTAATAAATATATGTTCTGTAATTTGGTTTGCAGCTTTGCTAAATTCAAAATAATATTGTGTGGTTTATTATGTGGAATTTTGTTCTCCAGATACGTAAGCTGTGCATAACTTTCTCGCCGCTTTCTGTAATTTGAAAAAGTTTTCAGCAACTTTTGTGATGCTTTCTCTAATCTGCAAAAGTTTTCTTTTAGTAGAGGGCATTTAAATATATATACTTACCATTCCATGTTGTTCCAGGTTGAACTGACAAATATTCAGAAAAAGTACTATCGTGGTATACTAGAGAGAAATTTTTCTTTCCTTTCAAAAGGAACAACATCAGCCAATGTTCCCAACCTTATGAATACTATGATGGAGCTGCGAAAATGCTGCATTCATCCATATTTACTTAACGGTAACTTTGAAAAATTTCATTGATTCTGTTTCATTATCCTTGTGGGTGTTCATGTGATATTAATACCACACTCTGACAAAAACTTTAGGAGCTGAAGAACAGATTCAGTTCGATTATCGTCAGTCAAAGCAGCTGAATACAGATGATCCTGATGGCTACTTTCAAGCACTGATTAATTCATCAGGAAAAATGGTTTTAATTGACAAGCTGTTGCCCAAACTGAAAGCAAATGGCCACAGGGTTCTGATATTTAGCCAAATGGTTAGGTGCTTGGATATTCTTGAAGATTATTTAGTTTACAGAAAGTAAGTACATGTATTCCAAACTGATATTTAAAGTAAACACTGCAGATTCATAAAATAAGTCATCTTTATGATTGAATGTATCTGCCGTGGCGTGTGTCATGTTATTGGAAAATTCAGTAAAAGACAATATAGTGGACTACTGATAAGTGTATATGAGTATTTATCAAGCAGTATTGATAAAAACATACTGTGTTGAGGTTAATTAAAATCTACCTACATTTATGACACATGTAAATAACTTAAGCCTTTGGGAAACTGTTACACCTTTTCGCCTGGTTTATTTGATGTGCACATATTTCAATTTGTAATTTATGGTATTGAACAAATGTCAGTTACACATTATAAAGACATTTGGAATATGATTCTTACGTTCAATTGATAGTGGTTATAATACTATTGTTAGAAGTTCCCATGACAGCTACTGAAATCAGTTAGAGTGTAATGGCTAACGTGCTGTTATTAATGAAAGTTACCCTTTATTTATATGAAGAAATGGAATATGAAAGTGTGACAGTGAAATAGGTTTCTGAGTAGGAAGAGGGATGTAGCTGAATTAGACTGGGAAATATGAAATAAGGAAGGGAAAGGTTGAAAGAATTGAAGAGAGAGGGTGTGAAAATTGCCCATTTGCTGACAGGAAAAAGATGAAGGTAGGTGAGATTACTCAAACTGGATTGTATAGGCACAGGCTTAGCAGTGTGTACCATGAGATCTGAACGTGTTGTATATAAAATTCATTGCATGATGGCTTTACTAGTGGCTCACTGCATACGTCATTAATCTCGTGTAGGTCATCCAACGTTGCTCAACTATTGATTTACCCTTGGCTTATAAGCATTCAGACAGCAATAAGAGTGATGTCTGGATATCATGTATTACATAGCTTTTTCTGTCCTTACCTTCGTCACACTGAAAGGTATGAATTGTTATAAGAACTGTAACCAAGGGGCCCAGCTAACAGAGAAAATGCGGTTTCAACAGTAAGGCACTTTCGTACAATTTTTACATATCAGCATGCCCGTAAGGTATCAAATACATGCATCAGATTCGTTGAAATTGCTTTATGCATTCCAGAGTTATGCTGTCTCGGTAATGTTTTCAATCTTATTTATGTTTCTGATGAGCACTTCGTGCTTGAGATATTCGATCAGTATTTACCTTTACTCATTCCATTATTTGTGAGCTACCGAGGAGTTGCCATAGTATATTTAAAATACTGCTGTGTAAGGTGGCACAATGGTAAGGCAATGATCTCGTATTCAGGAGGGTGGCGGTTGAAATCTCCATCCTGTTACATGAGGAAAAGTCCACGATGGTTCCTTTGAAGGGGCACAGCCAATGTCCTTCGCGCATCAGAGGTTGTGCTCTCTCTCTGTGATGAACTCGTCAAACAGATATCAAATTCAAACCTTCCTTCCTTTTGATGAAAACTAGAGCAGTGGCAACAAAATAGAGAAACATGACAACATTTAATAATATTGCACACAGCACAATTTGAGATGTAGCAATTACCGATTTCCTCAATTAGTTTAGCAGTAATAATTGTGTTCCATATTGTAAAATTGAATCATTTAGCTTCCATTGTGAATTTGATATAAAGAATCTAAATTCTGATATAGCCATGTAACGTCACAAAATAACAAACATTAATTTGTACTCATAACATTGCCCACGAAAAATGTGAAAGAAATTATTTCATGAAATGTACTCTTGTTGAGAAATGTAATTAAATTTAAAATAAAAATATTTTATGGAAAATATTGACTTTTTATGCTGAAAAGTAGTAACGATTAGTAACCAGTTACCTGAACATTTTAAATGGTCCTTATTTTGAAATGAAGAAAACTGTTACTTAGCTCTCACTTATAAAACAGTTAGCAGTTTGGTTCGCCTTAAATAAAAATAGTTGTCATTTATTCATTATACTCAAAAGTCGTGTGTAGCATTAAACAATTTCAAAAGTAGTTCTCATTCAGAAGAACTTTAAAACACTGTTACTTCCTTTTTACGGGTTTGCTGTTAGTGGGAGCTATATTTTTTCTCGTCATTAGGAGCTGTGCAAGCTGTATTCTGTAATCAGATCATGGTGCCAATATAAATTTTAAAGGTCATAATTACTGGAATATTATTTCTAAGTTATTACAGTTTTGGAATGTGAGATTCTTTTGCATTAAACATTAGTATATCAGTTAAAAGCATACATCTTTGTGTGATGAATGCAAGAGTGTTTCCAGTTTAATTTTTTTAGTTGTAAATTAAGTTAAAAAACAGTACTTTTGGCAGTCTACTCTGATCTAGAAATTTTGTGATATTTTACTATGATGTTCAGGAATGCTCTGAAATCTATTTTTATACTGATACTTTTCCTCCTATTTCATTGCGTTATGGTCCTCCAGATCTTGAACAGACCAATGGTTTGATTAGGACTCAAAATAATTCTTCTGATTCATGGTTTTGAACTATTCTCAATACACAAATAACTTTTAAATTTGAAAATCAGTCTTATCAAAATTAGGATTTTTTACAGCACTGTTGGAACCAAGATAGCTCCCTTAACTTGTGCATTCTTTTGTAACATTTGATAATATTCCGTGCTTTCTTAACTACTGCAGATATCCATTTGAAAGGATTGATGGACGTATTCGAGGGAATCTCAGGCAAGCTGCCATTGACAGATTCAGTAAACCAGACTCTGATCGTTTTGTATTCCTACTGTGCACAAAAGCTGGTGGGCTTGGAATTAATCTGACTGCAGCAGACACTGTAATTATTTATGACAGTGACTGGAATCCTCAGAATGATTTACAGGTATTCAATAGTACAGCATGTGCTCCATATTAAAATTTGCTGTTGTACTGTTGTTAAATAAATATATTGATTTGTAATTCTAGGCACAAGCAAGATGTCACCGAATTGGCCAACAAAAAATGGTTAAAGTTTATCGTCTGCTTTGTCGAAACACATATGAACGGGAGATGTTTGACAAAGCTTCATTGAAGTTGGGCCTTGATAAAGCAGTTCTTCAGAGTATGAATACAGCTCAAGGAGGTAAAGACCAAACAAACAAACAGCTGTCAAAAAAGGAAATTGAAGATCTTTTGAAAAAAGGTAAGATATGTAGACCACTGTCAGCTATTTGTACGTGATGAAATCAGTGTAATGTTAGGCTTAATTAAATCCATGACATATGCTGCAGGAAATTTTGCTTGTACCCACCTTTCATCTGCTATCATTGCATTACCTTTGATCTCATTACTTTCCTGTGTTTCCTAAACTAAACTTGTTTAATTTTGATGAAGATGCTACCTCGAAGTATTATTACTCTTCTTTCGATTTCGGCCATCTTTGGACCATGTTCAACAATTCACTTGCCCGGCTTTTTGATGTTTTTTTCTCTCTTCCCAATATTTCCTCATCATTTTCGAGTGGTTCCTCCTCCGCTCTTCCGACCATTTCCTGTTATTATTCTTTAGTTTCGTTTCTTCTGGAAAACACTTAATTTCGTTCACTATTTGTCTAAACTTTTCCCTGTCCCTGATTGACTCACGGGTGACATTAAAATAGGCCAAATCCTTTTTCACCATCTGTATCCATTTATTGTTGGTTTTTTCGTTCCTGTTACTATGTTCAAACACTTTTCTTGTTAGTCTGTTTCCATCCATCCTCGACAGGTGACCATAAAACGTTAGTCTGCGTTTACGCATTGCCTCACTCACTTTCTCAATAGTTTTGTATATTTCCTTATTACTCTTTAGCTTGTACTCTTCTCCAATCTTTCTCGGTCCTAATATTTTTCTCAAAATTTTCCTTTCTTTCTTTTCCATGTTTTCTATTTCCCCCTTTTTGTTAAGAGTTAGGCACTCCGATGCATACAGGCATTCTGGTCTAATGACAGTTTTATAATGTCTTAATTTAGCTTGAATCGAAATGTTTTTTTTTGTTATATATGTCTTTGATTTTTTGAAAAGCAAATTCCATTTTCCTCGCTCTCGCCTGGTTTGCACTCTTGTCTAAACCATTCACTTGAATTATTTCACCTAAATACTTAAATTTTTCTACTCTCTTAATATTGCCGTATTTAGTAATAAGATTTTTCTTGTTATTTCTATGATTAGACATATACACGGTTTTTTCAAATGAAATCTGCAGTCCAGCTCTGGCCGAAACTTCTTGTAGTTTCTCCAAGTAGTTCTGAGCTATTTCTTCGTTTTCTGTAATTATTGCCAGATCGTCTGCAAAAGCTAAACAGTCCACTTCTATTTTTTCTTTTTTTGTTCCAATTCTGATGTCATTCTTGGTGCCTTTGAGTTCTTCTTTCCATATTCTCAATATCTTTTCCAGTACGCAGTTGAAGAGGATTGGGGATAAACCATCACCTTGTCTAACACCTGTTTTAATTTCGAACTTCCTTGAAATTTCACCCATAAATTTAACTTTGGCCTTACTGTTTGTTAGCGTCTGTTTGATAATTTGAATTGTTTTCTTATCGACCCCAAATTCTTCCAATACTTTCAGTAATGTTTCTCTATCTACCGAGTCGTATGCTTTTTTGAAATCTACAAATACTATTGCAAATCTCTGGCCTCTTGAGATTCTGTAACGAATTAGTGTTTTCAGGTTAAATATTTGTTCAACACAGGATCTACCTTGTCTAAAACCTGCTTGATATTCACCTATTTTTTTATCCAGAACTGGCTCCACGATTTGAAGTAATTTCCTTGACAAAATTTTGTATCCTACTGGTAGTAGCGAGATCCCTCTATAATTATTAACATTCATCTTATCCCCCTTTTTGTGTAGTGGGTGTATCAGGGCACACTGCCAGTCTTCAGGAATTCTTTCTTCGTCCCAGATCTTCTTAAACATATGTTCCAAAACTTGTGGGAGGTTGGTATCCATTATTTTTAGGATTTCTGGTACTATGGAGTCTTCACCTGGGGCTTTATTGTTTTTTAGACTGTGTATTATGTGTTTTGTTTCTTCAGCGTCTGGAGGTTTTGACTCGGTATTAGTATTTCGGTGGTTTTCAAAACTCATTTTATCTTTGGGTGGTTCACAATTTAGTAGATTCTCGAAATATTTTGCTAATATTTCACAATTAGTCTTGTTTGTCAAACCTAGCTTGTTCTCTTCATCTTTAAAACATAAATTTGGGGATTGGTATTTGGTTAGCTGTTTTCTAAAAGTTTTGTAGAAATCTCTAGAATTACTTCTTTTAAAGTCTTCCTCAATCTGTTCTAGGTTATCCTGAAATTGTCTTCTTTTTTTATTACGGAAAAGCTTAGCTGTTTCTCTTCTCTGGATTTTAAAATTGTCAAGATCTTGAGGATCTTTTGTGGAGTTCCATTTCTGCCACAATTTCTGTCTCTTCTCCAGGTTCTCATCACATTCATTGTCCCACCATGGATGTTTTCTTACTCTTTTCACGAGACAATTTTCTTTTGCTATTTCAACTATTTCGTTTTTGATCTCCTCCCATCCCGCTTCCTTATTTATTGTGGATATGCCATCGCTATCTTTGTGCAATGCTCTTTGAAACCGTTGTTTAATTTCTTCATTTTTTAAAGTTTCTGTGTTATATTTTGGAATTTTGTAAAAGGTTTTCCTCTCTTTTCGAAATGGGAGTGGTCTGAATTTAATCGTAGTCAAATAGTGGTCTGAATCAACATCAAGGCTTTTCAGCACTTTAGTGTTTTGAATTTCTTCTTGACAATGAAGTGAGATAGCCACATGGTCAATTTGGAATTCTCCGAGAAGTGGATTTGGTGATCTCCATGTTTTAGTTTTTCGGCTCAGCTTTTTGAAATGTGTTGTCATTATTTTCAAGTTGAAATGCCTACATACCTCTATAAGCCTTTCTCCATTTTTTGAATTTCTTTTGTGACCTGGGAAGAGGCCTACTGTTCCATGGTATTTTTTCTCCCTTCCTATTTGTGCGTTAAAATCGCCTACTAACATTTTTATGTTCTTCTTTGAGCATCTATCCAGTTCCATTTCAAGTATCTCCCAAAATTCTTCAACTTTCTCCGGGTTATTTTTGTTGTCCTGGTTTATGGGTGCATGGCAGTTGATTATAGAGTATCCTTTGTTTTTACATTTAATCTCAAGAATGGATAGTCTCTCAGAACTCGAGTAGAAGTTAGTAACTGAATCTAAAATTGAGTGATGTACCAGAAATGCTGTTCCCAGGTATGGCATTTGTTTCATTAAGATTTTACCTGGTTTTCCTTTAAATAAACGATAGTTTTCAAAATCTAAAGCAGTTTCATCTAAAAACCTTGTTTCTTGCAATGCACATATTAAAATTTCTTTCTGGTTCAGCTTTTCAATCAATGATTTCAATTTTCCTACTTTAATTAGAGAGTTTACATTTAGGGTTGCAAACATAGTTGCTTTCTTAAATTTCAGTGTTGAGGGCTGCATACATGTTGGTTGGGGTCCTCCAAAATCCTTTGACCCCTTTGCATTGTTTCTACGAACAACGGAGGATTTGCCATTCGGTCTACCTCTTGGAGTAGTGTCTATCTTTGACGACGTTCCCATCATGCTTTGCAGTAATTGTTGGATAATAAATTGGGGGATCGGGTTGCCCCGAATCCGAAATTAAAACCAAGGTAGTAAGCCCTGGAGTTAGCTCTTCCGCTCTCTCTGCCGTTGGGAAATTGTTCCTCTTCCGCCATTGAGACCGTTGACTGGGTTTCACCTAGTAACCCTAGGCAGGGGCCCTATGACAGGGTGCTACCATCTGGAGCCGGACAGACCCTGGTTTTTTTACGAGGTTGTTACTCCTCCCCCTCCACACTTCCCCATCCTCTTGTTTTTAGATGGGCCCGGGCTTGGGACCGGCTTGCGGCGGTGTTCTCGAAGTATTATATTTTAAAAAATGACGCTTTTTTAAAAATAAATAAATGAATATCTAGCTGTATCTGAGCATTAAGAGTTGAAATTAAAATGATGAGTATTTGGTTTTCAGTATTGGTCCTCTCCTTTATGGATTTTCAAAGACAAAAACTGTGTAATACACATGAAAATGGAACTACTTCCTCCTTTATTTCCCTAATTACTGCACAGCTCTACTTTCTGATATTTTCAATATTCATATCCACATGAGAAGTGATTCAATGATTTCATATTCTTTCGTTATTCACGCATTAAAATAATTCTTTCATTCCTAATTGTTGTTGAATTTTTATTACATATCAAAATAACTAGGGCTGTAGTAGTCTGAAATCCTCCTTGGCATTCTGTAAAGTGTTAGTAGCATCTGCACCTGTACCTGCCATGCCATAGAAATTTGTGCTGTCACATTCCGCTGCATGCCACCCAGGAAGTACCCCAAAAAAACCAACAAAAAAACTGGAACATATATAGGATATCATTTCCTTCTTTGGACTCCTCTTGTCCCATTTACTTACTATTAAAATTATAGTAAAGTTAGAAGTTCATTTATTGCACTTCTAATGTGTAAAAGAAAATTTCTGAATTTAATTCAGCTGAATTGTGTATCCTCACAACTGTTGACTTCCTCTCCTAAAGAGTGTTAATACTTAGAACTTCTATTTCAGGTTGATGGGGTAACTCTTGAAGTCAGTACTGTAAAGTTTTTCAAAGCTTGTATTAATTCTCAGGTTGGCACGAATTTTGCAATTATAATTCCTCTAACTTTCTAAATTAACGGTTATTACCAATTACCTTTCATCTTCTTTCCGCTTGTAAGCTGTTTCTAAATACTCCTCTTCTGACACTGCTGTTATAATAAGAATCTTCTTGCAATTAAAATTTATACTTGGCTGTACTCTTCTAATAACTCTGGCACATATGTTTGCTTAGTAATAAATCAGTTTCCCTGTAGTTCAGTATAAATTTCATTCTTATTCAATTAATAAAAACAGGATATAACTTACTTATATTAGTATGGATGTATCATGACACTCCATGACTGTTGATTCATTTGTAATTCATTTTGTAATAATTGATCCCCAACTTTGAGATCATTTTACGGTTCCATTACATGAAGAACGTTGGTGTATAACACATTTCCTTAGTCATATAAATATCTTTGTAATTAGCAAAAATGGGCCTGTCAAAGGGTATCCACTTTGTGCCTCAAACCCAGTGTTGGTGCGATTCCAGTTGTGGAGCAAATCTTCATAAATGGGTCCCACAAACAGTATCCATTGTGTGTCTCACTCACCTTATGGTGTTTCTAGTCCACTAGTGTACAAGCACAGTGTTAACAATGTTGTGATTAGAAAGCTGTGGAAGGAGTGCATAATGAATAACAGTTAATTGACAACCAATTCAAATCCACTGGGTAATGCATAAATGAGTGCACATGTATCCAATTGCACTTTTAAAATAGTTTCATTGGCACAGCATTTTCATTACACACATAACCAAGATTGGTTATTCATACACATGGGATTATTGTCATGATGATTTATAGGCACCACATAATTGTGTGGTGCATTTCGAATTGAATGTTCGATTGTCAGACACAACCTACTACGTTTTGTGATAGTAATGCATATATTAACACTCTCTATATATAAAGTACATTCTATAGTAAACCAATACAGCACACATTAGCAAACATACAGCCACTGATTACAAATACAGTTTTGACACTTGCCATGTAGCCAACCTCCCAAAAATACTAACAATGCTTGTCAATACCTGACTGGTGCTGGTGCACATTTAAAAATATAAGTAAACTAAATCAGAAAATCATGTGTACATCCTTTCTCATTGAATATTTTAATACTGCATTTTTTAAAGGAATGAAATAAGTGATAATATTTAAGTGAAAGAGTATATTATTTATTTATTTATTTTTGAGACTGTGAACTTTGAAGACCCATTGATACCAAACCTTATCCTTAAGGGAATTATCCTCTACACAAAGCATCCTGAGTTTATTTGCTGGCTGTTGCATTCCAGTTACAGTGTAACTTTGATTTTACATTCTCAATTTTATGTTTTTGCAATTATGTGCCATAAATCCGTAGCCTTTGTGGAAAACCCATAAGATCAATGTTAAAAATTCCCCTATTTTACTTTACAGCCTAGCAAGGCTGATCTTGATTCTATGTTATTAATCAGTGTCTTGTTTGACTTCGTCTCATTTTTTTCCTGTTTACATGTGATGTGACTGAAAAACTGACAGTTGGCACTAAAGACAGATGGTTCGCACCGTGGATGGTGGGGAGTTACGGGAATATTTTAGGCTGTTGTGAACAGGGGAGATACAGAGAGAGGAAATGCTTACATTGTCAATACAACTTCCAACATTTGGCTTCACTGCACAATTATGATAGAACTGTTAGATTGCGGAAGCAATGGAGAAACAGGGCAGTCCACGCAAAATGTTGCAGACCAAGCCAAACTGTGACAAATGGCCCAGCGACCACTTTTTCTTGTGCTACTTGCAACTCAATCGCAACTTGTGTTTTCGATGTACTGTATTCAGGAACAATATCAATCATCAACCTTTTAAATTAAAAAACCAAGTCTTGAAGAATATGCTCAGTTGGAATAAAGGAAATGTCTTGTCATTTCTGGCTAATGAGCTATTATTGGCTGGCAGCTTGTTTAGTCATCCAACAGCCAGTGCAACTACCACACCATGTTAATGCATGTAAAATGAACTCTCCTGCTGGATGTGTGAAGAGGGGGAATGGCCCTTCAATGACAGGCATGCAGGTAGGGGTGAAAGCATTTTGTGAAGTGCCGAAAATATACTTTTTGTGCAGATCATATGCTAGTGCAGAGACATCTCACGGAAGTAGAACAAAGATTTAGTGATTGAATATTTTAAAAACTTTCATTTTTAAATCTGACATGATATATTTTCAACAACTACATGCACTACTCATATATATTTGCACAGTGTGCAGTAGATTGTAAAAATTGGCAGCAGTGATAGAAGGGATGAACCGAAACTGTACTGGCCTGAGCTTTCTTTTAAATTTATATTTTTCACAGTGAGAACTTCACTGAGCCTACTTCTAATAAGTGTGCAACGTCAACTGGGGAATTACTCATTTTTTTTCACGTCTGTTTCTCTCATCGAGCCTTAAATAACACTTCATAAGCTACAGAAGCAAAACGCACACCCCACATGTAAGATACCAACGATATTCACTGTACTTTCAGTTTAATTCACTGTATTCATCAGTTTTTGGTTTTTCCTTGGTGAACTCAAACAAAAAGTCTCGCAACAATGTGTATTTTCAAACAGTGGAAAATCCAGGGTGGAATGTAACAATATTATGATAAGGAAAATTGCTACTCACCATATAGTGGAGATGCTGAGTCACAGATGGGTACAACGAGAAAATTTTCACACTTACATCTTTCAGCCAATGGCCTTTGTCAGCACACACACACACACACACACACACACACACACACACACACACACACACACACACACACACACACAACTCAGTGTATTTTGATGAATAATTTGTAGTTGTAGCATGTCAGAAAATAGCTTGATTACCTTGTACCCAGATACTAGTTTGATTTTTGACAAGCTTTTGTTTTTTTTTTTTACATATTTGTTATTTTTTTTGAAGAACTGTTGATTCATTACTACAAATTATCATATAAACATGATGTTGTACATTAATTTCCTTCACTTATACTAATTTTATAGAATATATTGGAGGATTAAGATCTTTAATCATATATGTTAATTACATATGTTTTGCTCATATTTTCGGGGTTTTAATGTTTTCCTCGATTCTGCTTTTTCCTCAATTTTCCATTTTTTTAAGTCTGGACTGCACTATAAAGTAAAATAGGGATTTCACTGTAGTTGCTTTGCCATACTAGTGGCAAATGTAGATCGTTGCCATTTTAATTATGGTGAAATGAATGAACACGATGAAAAGTGGAAATACAAGCTCTGCTCTGGTCTGTCAATTCTGTTTTGTTTTTATGCACTTAAAGTTTATAAACTGATGTTGTCGTCCTCTGTCTGAGGGCTGGTTTGATTCAGTTCTCCACACCTGTCTAGCTTCTGCAAGCCTCTTCAGCTCCAAACTCCTCATGCAGTACACAACCATTTGTACTTGCTTACTGCATTCATCTAATTCCAAAGTGTCAGTTCCTTGATACCTCAGTGTGTGTCCTATGAACCAATCCTTTCTTTCAGTCCAGTCGTGCCATTAATTTCAGTTCAGTACTGCCTTATTAGTTATGCTATCTATCAGTCAATTCATCAGCTTTATTCTGTAGAACCACATTTCAAAAGCTTCTATTAACTTCTTGATGAATTGCGTATCATTCATGTTCCACATTTTTCTTTCTTTTGGAAATGCTTTCCATGCTATAGTCTGTCTGCACCATTACACTGTTTTTCCCCTCCCATCTTAAAACTTTTTGAAGAGGCTATCAGTTCTGTTCAACTGCTGTTCCAAGGTCTTTGCTGTAAATTGCTGCACATTCATGGAGTGATGGTACCAGACTTCTCAGCAGGAATTTCTTGAAAGCAGCTGGATGATAACAAGGTTTTAAAGTATTATTTATTTTAAGCACATTAGCAATTGTTGAATTCATACGTTTTAAGTTTTTCCTTAATAGCAAAAAATATTTGTTGGTTGCTGAAAACCTAAACTTGTTTTTGTAAAATTGTTGCACCTTTTAGAAATGTGTTACTGTGTCTTTATGACTTCTAAAGAATAGTTACTCTAAATCTTGGCAATTGTTGATAGGTGCATATGGTGCCATTATGGATGAAGATAGCGCAGGAGACAAGTTTTGTGAAGAAGATATAGATCAAATTTTAGAACGCAGAACACAAATCATTACATTAGAATCTGAGAAAGGATCAACCTTCTCAAAAGCTAGTTTTGCCTCATCTGGAATACGGTCCGATATTGACATAGATGATCCTGATTTCTGGAAAAAATGGGCAAAGAAAGCAGAAATTGACACCTCGGAGAAAGAAGAAAAGGTATGTAAAATGCTTTGCCATGTCCTTACATTGACTTGCAAGTATGTTAAAATTTTACTATAAAAAAAATTTTGCCTCCAGGATCAACTTGTCATATCTGAACCCAGACGCCGCACACAAATCAAGCGATATGGCCATGATGAGTCAGTTGTCGACATGTCTGAACTGGACAGTTCATCAGAAAGTGATGAAGATCCTGCCATTGGTGTTGGCAGAGGAAGAGGTAATTTTATGAGTAGAAAAAACTTGAATAAATTGGAATGTTGTAGCATAACAGTTCACTATTGAATTTAATTGGCTTTGAATAAATATATGAAAGATTGGATTATTAAACATCATCAGCAAGAATGCTGGTATTGATAGTGCTGGGATTCTGAACCAATAGAAAAGTACATTGTATTGACACGGTATAACCATTTTGCCTCTTCTATGGGTTTTTGAGAATGTGGACGTGCAGCCACTCAAAACATTCTGTCTTAATACAGTGGAAAAACGAACAGCAATCAGTTGCGAAATCCATCCTTTTATTACAGCTGATCTAGATTTCAACTATTACATGGTCATTATCAGTGCATATAACAGGTGACATTTGTGCTTAGTAAACAATATTGGTTGATGTAGAAGATACAGGAGTCCAGCATAAGTTAATGCAGGGTGTATACAACCTGGGACAACCGGGAAATCCGGGAAAAACCCGGGAATTTTTTTCATCCGGGAAAAAACCAGGAATTTTTCGGAATTCCGGGAATTTTTCATTGTTTTAGCATTCAGTTACATTTTTGTAATTTTGACTGCAGAATTGATTCTCTAGCAAAGAATGCTATTGTATTCTGCTATGGAGAATGATACTGCAGCAATAAAATATAAACGAGAGGGAAAAAAATAAAACTGTAGTGGCAAAGGAAATGTGCAATTTACAACAACAAAACACCATGCACGCACAAGCGTCTGAAAATAGCAAAACTATGTCAAAGGCCGTAGGGCGCAGACTGTAATTCTTCGTAACAATAAACTGCTTGCTATGCGTATGAAGTCACAACTGTTCACGTTAGGTCCGTTTAACCAATTCCCAGCGGTCTCTTCCGCATGCACATTTGACTCGCATATAAGCAGTACCTTCTCCTGCTACTTGAAGTTTGGCTGTCAGCTGTATCGGTAGTAGCAGCAAGCAGCCAGATGCAAACGAGAAAAATTTTTCTCCCGCGCCCTAGCTGCCAGATTTACGCTTGCACAGCATTGTCTGAGTTGTAGTGGGGAGGGAGTTACCCTCCACGTGATCCGTGTTTACGTTAGGTGATTTTGCTGCTTCTCTTCGTGTACAGCTCCCACATCAAATGAAAACAAAATGGATTTCTGTGGCCGGGAACTATCAAGTGAATTAAAATAGATTCACATAATTACGGAGGGCAAAAATATATTATTAATTTCAGTTTTCTGATTTTATTTTATTTCCAAGTTAGTAGCAGTCAAGCATTAATCGCCTTGCAGAACAGTGAAGTTATTTTTGCAAGTTTGCTAAAGAAATTTGGCTTTATTAATCTTTCCGCCGAGGCAGTCATTTTATTTGAAACGAAGTGTTTCTTTCTACAGTATTGCCTAATTCCAAATGTTCTCTGAATTTCAAGTGCACGTTATCATCTTCTGCCATATATGGCATTATGCCATAATAAAGAACCGAAAATGAGATCACAGAGTACTGGTACTCAAAGAAAATTTACATCCCAAAAACCACACTGAAAAGCTTAATATCAGATGGGACCTACTTCATTGTGAATCTGAAAAAAGCCAATTTGCACTTCAAGCCGAATTATGCATTTTAGTATGGTTTACGAAATTCCGGTGCTCTTTGGAGTATCCTCTGATGCCCTGTTTCTTTTATGATGTAATGTAAGCTTTGTTAGTGCTTTATACACACGAACATGCGGGCTTCCTACACCACTACAGTTGCACACGCACAATAATGTCCGTTTTCTGCGCTCTCTGGCAACTGGTGAATCGAACCTATTTCTAACAGTCTCCGGATGGTATTGCGAACGGTGTTCAGAAAAGCGGTACTTTCAAAGTAAAGTTCTTTTTACGCAAGATGAATTATGTTACGTGTGAGAAAGTGGGTTGGATATCTAAATCACAGAGCGTTTGAAACTGAACAGTTTGAGGACCAGCCACTTACAAGAATTTCGCACCGAGACATTTATGTCAGAATTTTAAATTTACTAGCACATTTGTGATGTATATTAAGTATAACACACGCAAAAAAAAAAAAAAAAAAAAAAAAAACAATATTACATGTGAAAGCTTAGCTTCTGTTGTAGTGTGTTAATCTTAAGAGACCAAAATTATATGTGAAAGCTTAGCTTTTCTTGTAGATACACGGTACTGTGTAAATTAATGTAAACCGTTAACTTTTCCTCCTGCGTGTTCGCGCTATGTAACCAGTGATCTTGTTATTGGCTGACTACAACATGTGTCCTATGCTCTGAATAGCTGCTATCATCGGCTGGCGAGATCTCGTGGCTCGAGATGTGACTCGCTTACAAAAGGACATCGCAACCTCGGTTTCAACGCTCCGGAAACTAACGCACTGTGTTTGGTGCAACTCATATTTATACTCTCATAATACGAAAATATGCAGCGTATATGTTGCTGCAAATCAAAGGTCTTTCCAAAACTTCTCTACTTTTTTTATTAAAAGTCTCGCCAAAACTTCTCTGCCCCGTCTTTTCTTTTTTTTTTTTTTTTTTTTTCTGGGAAGTTCTACGCGATTGTATAAAACGTGAACCATTCAAAGGATTGGTAAGTTTTACAGTTCCGAGGGAAAATCTACGGAAAACCTACTGTCACTTAGCACAGAAAAAGTGTATTTTCGCCCGGGAAAAAGCATATTTTTTAAACGGGATATCCGGGAGAAATCCGGGAATAATCTGGGATTTTTTTTTTTTCCTTGTCCCCGTACACACCCTGTAATGTTATACTCATGTATGTTCTACATCAACCAATATGGCTTACTGAAGTGACACTTTGTACTACTGTCAGCTGTTGGTGTAAGCACTGAAAATAACTCTGTAAGTGCTGAAATCTGACTCTGGTGCAATTAAACAACGGATTTGATCATTGATCGCTGATCTGTTCTTCATTGGCTATTCAACGACTGTTGTGTACAGTGGTATTATGTGGCTTCCAATATAATTTTTTTTTAACATTTAATTTTTGCTTTGTATTGTCTGTGTAACTCTTTCAACTAGGATGCATTCTCAGTGAAAGTCCATTTTTTACAGGTAGTAAAAATTGTACCTGATGAATGCTTGACATGTTGATACATACAACAGCACAGACATATGTACACAACCCACTGTTGTCATGAAAACACAATAGAATCAGAATTCATAACTTTTTGTGCGATTGTAAAATAGAAATGACATTTTTTGATTGGATAGTATCCTTACAGTTCATGTTATCATAAATCCTTATGCCATTTAAGAACTAACAAAAATTATAAAACATAAGATAAACATTTAATTGTGATGCGGATGTAAATGAATGTCTTTCTAGTTTTTGTGTTATGATTGATGGTTCACATTGGCCTTCAGTATTGTGTTGGATGTTATCTGAAAGATTGAGAGTCTTATTTAATCTGTGTTATTGAATATAACCACTTCATGCATAGCAAATACGTTACTCATTAGTGAGCATTAAATACTGTGTTGTATGCGAAAAATTTTGATTGGATTTTAAAGTATTTAGCAACATTTGCTGTCATTGTGCAATAACTAAACTGAAATGGGACAAACTACCTCATCTCCTGCTTTCACTATCTGATGCATATGGAACAACTTATGTATTAGAGGCACTAGGCTTATTACGTGGCCTGTAATGGCGGGTCAGGTTAGAACTTAAAAACTGAAATAAAAACAAAAATCCACTTCTTTAAAGATTTGTTTAATCTCATGTTTAGTATGTGACGCCTATTTTCTGTGCTGACATCAACTTGTAGATAAATTTCAGTGTAATACTACATCTCAAAGTAAGTAAAGTAGTTTATCTTGAATGTGTGAAATATTTTTGTATTTGGCACTTCATCAAAAGATAGTGTATTGTGCTGACCTCAGTACATACTAAAACATTGTGTTTATGCCCCGGGAAATCTGGCAAGAAACCGGAAATTTTTTCATCCAAGAAAAACCTGGATATTTTTATAATTCCCAGAATTTTCAGTTACATTTTTGTCATTTCGATTGGTAAGAACTAATACAAAGAATTTTACCTCAGCCCACTACTGCAGACTAAAACTACAGCAATAAAATGTAAATGAGAGAATAACACAAAAACAAAACTTTGTTCACAAAGAAGATGCGCCATTATAACAACAAAACACAGTGCACACACACACAAGCACCTGCCGACTGTAAAATGTGTCAGAGGCTGTAGGGCAAAGACTATATGTTTCATAATAACAAATTGCTTTTGAAGAGCGTAACATCACAGCTATTTACATTTCTAATAAGTCACGGGAAAATATTGTGAATAGTGAGTTGATAAGTGTTCATTTCAAAGTAAATTTCCTTTTATACAAGATGAATTACATCATAATATGTAAGAATGTGCTTTGCATTACTCTAATCACGGAGCGTTTGACTCTGTCAAAACTTAGCACTTTGACAACTTGCCACTTAGAAAAAAATTTTTGCCCAGAAGACCAGCCATTTATGCCATTATTTAAAATTTTGCTCTCACATTTGTGTTTGATGTATATTAAACGATAACACCTGCTAAAACAGCCAAGCTTCAGAGTTAGTTTTTCATATTTATTTTAGTTCGTCCATAGATTACGGATTATGCAGTGACATTGACAGTATAATAATCCTTAAAAAAGTAGGAGATGAAAACATGTCGTATGCTCACAATACAGGGTGAGTCACCTAACATTACCTATGGAAACACCTCCCAAACCACAACAAACACTGAATAACCAATTCCACAGACCGAAAGTGAGGAGAGGGGCTGGTGTAATTAGTTTATACAAACCATTGAGAAATACATGGAAGTATGATTTTCAACACATACTTATGTTTTTTTAAATGGAAACCTGTTATAATTTTTAGCACAACTGAAAATAGAAACAAATACTTGATCAATGCTGTTTGTTACATTGTAACCTCAAGCGTTCAGTCGTGTGTTGTAACAGACAAAATCTGTAGAGGTATGTTTACGAAGACTAGAATATTTAAAAGTTTGGCTGTCTCAGTGTCTGCACGTAGCATTTGCTGAATTAGTCCTTGTACTCAAAATATCTGTAGTACATTGTGTTACCGGACATCTGTGATAGTGTACTGTACACAAGTAAGAACAGAAGTATGCACAGTAGGAATGTGAGAAGGTCGCAAGTACAACAGTGTGTACAGTGTTGTAAGACCTGTGAAAATGGTTTATTCTAACTCTGAAAAGGCAGAGATGGCACTCATCTGTGGCAAGTGTAGATAAAATGCAGCTGCAGCCCGCATGCAGAAAGGTACCTGGACAGAGCTCATCCAATGTGCCGCACATTTAAAAACATCTACAAACAATTGTATGCAACAGGTATGGTCGTAACATGCAAACAGGTCCATAACAAATCCATCACAAGAGAAGCAGTTGCAGTTGGTGTGTTAGCTGCTGTTGCTGTGAATCCACACGAGTTCACATGACATCGCGAGAGGCAGTGCAGTGAGTCAAGTAGTGTAATGCACATACTTTACCTTCACAAATTTCACCCATGGTATATGTCGCTGCATCAGCAATTACATGGAGATGACTTTAATAATAGAGTGAATTTCTGTCAATGGACATTAACAGAGAATGCATTTCAGTTCTACTTGTTTGCCAATGAAGCAGGTTTCACAAACCACGCTGCAGTGAATTACGAAACATGCATTACTGGTCCTCTGACAATCCTCGCTGGCTTCGACAGGTAGAGCAACAGCGACCATGGAATGTAAATGTATGGTGCGGAGTAATTGGCAACCATCTCATTCATCCTCGCTTTTTTGAAGGCACCCAAACAGATGCAAAATACATAGAGTTTCTACAAAATGATGTGCCAAATTGCTAGAAAATGTCCCACTGGAAATGCATAGCTGTATGTGGTGTCAACATGATGGTGCTCCTGCACATTCTGCAATGAACACGAGGCTGACCCTTGGCAGAAAGTTAAACAGGCTTTTCATAGGACATGGCAGACACACAAATTGGCCAGCCCATTCTCCTGATCTTAAACACCTTTAGATTTTTTCTGTGGGGTACGTTAAAGGAGAACGTGTACGGTAATGTGCCTATAAGACTAGAGGATCAGAGGATATGAAACATTGTATTGAGGCAGCCTGTGACAACATTACACGTAATGTACTGCATAGTGTAAGACATTCATTATGCGGTAGCCTGCAGATGTGTGCAGAAAATGATGGGCACTACTTTGAACATTTATTTGCCGGAAACATCAGGACACACTTTTTTACATTCTGTAATTGAAAACAAAAACAAATTTTTAAGTTTAACCACATTCTCATGTTAATGTAAATATTCTTCTAACAAATCAGTGCCGTCCAGTATTCTTCAGAGAAAAAGACTAATAAAAACGTCCGCATATAGCTTTACCTTGCAAATTACTCTGGATGTAATTAATGTTTTACAATGTAAGAAACAGTGTTAATTAAGTATTTGTTTCTATTTTCAATTGTGCCAAAAATAACAGGTTTTCATTAATAAAAAAAAGTACGTGTTTAAAATTATACTTCCATGCATTTCTCAGTGGTTTGTATTAACCAATTACACCATCCCCTCTCCTCACTTGCGGTCTGCAGAATTAGTTAGTGATAGCTGCTGTGGTCGAGCGGTTCTAGGCGCTGCTGCTACAGTCACAGGTTCAAATCCTGCCTCGGGCATGGATGGGTGTTGTCCTTAGTTTAGTTAGGTTTTTGTGTTTGTTTTGGTTTGGGAGCTGCTTCCAGTGGTAATGTTAGGTGACTCACCATGTATATGCTGTCATTGGCTGGCAAGATCATGTGACATGAATTATGATTGGCTGACAGAAGTGCATCAGGCAGTGCAATCTGAGTTTCTGTGTTTTGAAAACTACGATGCTGGATTTAGTGGTATTCGTATTTATACATTTGTAATACAAAAATATGCAGTGTGCATGTTGCCGTCCATCAAAGATATTTTCAAAATGCATTTTGCTGCGGTTCGTTTCCAATTGTGCTGTAAAGTTCTACAGTAGAGTATAAAACTTTTTCCATTCAAAAGTAAGTTTTACAGTTCCAAGTGAAAGTATGTTGTCTCTGAACACGGAAAAAAACATACTTTCACTCCGGGTATAGTGTATTTTCACTCAGGAAAAAGTGTTTGTAACTGGGAAATCTTGTAAAAATGTCGAAATTTTTTGATTTGGCCATGTAAATATCCTGTATGAAAATTAGAATTCTTCCTACTCTGAAATTTCAGAGTTGAGAGATGAAACTGTTGCATTTTTATACTTTTATACATGTGTGCATACATTTGGCACAGTAGTAAAGGTCGTTTATTTTATTTTTACAGGCCGAAGACACAGGAAACATGGTAAGAAACACAAGATAAAGTTCCCGTGCGATGATTACATCCCAAGGGATGGTGAAATTGTGTATGGGAGCTGGGCAAGAAGTGAATGTTTTAAAATAGAAAGGGGTCTTCTGACATTTGGGTAAGTGTTGGTGTTAGTGTTATTTGTGACAGATACTTTAATACATGTAAGGAGCAGCTATACTACATTGATAATGTCAGCATTGTGTTTAGATTAGATATTTTTCCAAGTGCCATGTGTGTTCAAAGTCTGGTAAATAAACAAATATGGGTTTTTAATAATCATCATTGTTTGTTGTTGACATGCATATGATAGCTGTTTCACTTAGTTGGTGGTGTCTTAAATTTATTTCACATGTAGCAAACATTGTAATTACTTTTTAATCAACAAAGATGAAATACGTGCACCAAGTAGTATTAAGACATGAACTTCAGCTTTTATTTTATTTGGCTATGTAAAAATTGTCCATAGTAAATTCAGCTGAGATTAATGTTGGTAGACTGACTAGAGTATTAAACTCAATTTGTTTTACATCACTGAATATTTTGTAAAACTCAATGGTATTTAATTAATGATTTCTAGTTGTCGAATACAAAGAAAAGAAATTCAGTAACTATTGTTACTAGCCACTTATTGTGTTCCATGTTAAACATGAACAGCTCAGCACACACATCACAGACCAATCTATTTTGAGAATCTGCTAAATCCATTTTTTGTTAGGTGGAGCCGTTGGACAGAAATACTCACACACAGCCATTTCCGTCGTGGATGGCGAGAATCTGATGTAGAAGATTGCGCTCGTGTCATTGTAAGTTATTTGAGTCTCAAGAATTACTTTCTTTTCAATTAGAATTGCTGTAATTATTGTAGATATTAATTTAGAAAATTGTGTTTATTGTTGAAATACTCTAAAGTATCTAGGCCCCCTCCCCAAGAAAAGTGGTGCATTGGTTGCTAATTTTATAAAGTTTAGATCACATTTATTTATGAAGCAGTGATGCCCTTCCAACATAATTTTCTTATAGATAGATAAAATACATCAGAAATATTATTTCAGTGGATTGTAACTTATTAACCTATGAATCTGTCAGATTATAATTATGTTTGGCCACACAATAAAGTGTTAGCCAGAACAAGCATCTGCAAATGCTTTTCACAGTAATCGTTTTGTCCGAACCATGGTCTGGTCACTGAATTTCATGGCTTACATTCTTGTGAGTGCTTCAGTGCATGTAAAAAGTACCCAATAATACTTCCACTTTCACAAGGAGCCACATTTAATTGGGGATATGTGCATGTATGCGGGCATTTGTCAGTCTCACCTAGTATTAATTAAAGCTGTCCTCGTGCAGAAAGGAATTTGGAACACTGTAGCACTTTACTAGGGTATTGTCCTATAGGAGGTCTTATGCCCTTGTCTTCCTCTGACATTTAAACTAACGCACCCAGCCAGTTACTGAAGACCTACAGTTTAATGCTGACTACTAAATACAGTGCACTTACTATGTAAAGGAAGAAAGGACCATCAGAAAATAAATATGTTTGAAATTGTGGAACGACAGTATGCTCATATGTTGGCAGAGAAGTGAAACAAATTAACCAGAATGCATCACTAAATTCAGATACATGGCCCAACAGTGGCAAAGCACCAAAGATTATTTATGGTAGGAAAAGAGCAAATTTGTAAGCATTTAAGGGGAGTATAGAGAAGAGGGAAGAAATATGCAGGAGTATTGTCAGGATAGAAGTTGTGTATAGTACTGGAGAGGGAGCAGGGAAAGGGTTAGGCACGTGGAGGAGAGGGCTGGCAATGGTTGAGGCCAGGAGGCTTATGGGAAAGGAGGATATGTTGCAGGAAAAGTTCCCACCAGTGCATTTTGGAGAGTTGTTGTTTGGGGGGGGGGGGGGGGGGCAGATGGCAGAGGCTGTGAAGGGGGCATTAAAGTTAAACATCATGTTTTGTGAAAGGATAGTCCAGCTGTCTCTTGGCCACAGTTTGGCTGTGGCTACTCCTGTGGACTGTTGTCATGCCCATGTAGAATATGGTGCAGTGGTTGCAGCTTGGTTGTTCATAAGGCTGCTTTCATGGGTGGTCCTGCCTTTGCTGTGGTGGGAGATGCCTGTGACAGGACTGGAGGTGGTAGTGAAATGATGTATGTAACAGGTCTTCCATCAAGGTCTATTGCAGGAATGTGAGCCATATGGCAAGGGGTTGGGAGCAGAGGTAGAGGTGGCCCGAATAAGATTAGATTATATGATTAGATTAGATTAGTTTTTCATTCCAAGGGTACGCTCGATATTGCGAAGGTTGGGTGGGTGGCAGAACATCACTCTGGGAAGGGTTGGGAGTACATTTTTCATTGCAGAGCATGATGAGATGTAGCTGATGCACTGGTGGAGTATACGATTCAGATGCTCCAGTCCTCGGTGGTACTGAATCAAGGGAGGTGTGCTCCTTTGTGGCCAGACAGTGGGTCCATGAGGGGTGACAGGTTACTGTGAGAGAAGGTGTGGGAGATCTGTTTCTGGACAAGGTTGGAAGGGTAATTTTGGTCTGTGATCGCTTCATTGAGACCATTGACAAATTTGGAGAGGGACTGATCGTCACTACGAGTGTAATGACCATGGGCAGCTAGGTGCCGTGGAAGGGACTTCTTGGTGTGGAATAGGTGGCAATTATTCGAAGTGGAGGTACTGTTGATGGTTGGTAGGTTTGATGTGAACATGGTTACTAATGTAGTCATCCTTGAGGTGGAGGTCTGCACTGAGAAATGTAGCTTGCTGGACTGAGGAGGACTAGGTGAAGGAGAATATAGGATAAGGTATTACGGTTCTGAAGGAATGTGGGTAGGATGTATTCACCCTCAGTCCAGATCACGAAGATGTCATCAGTGAATCTGAACAATCTGAGAGGTGTGGGATTCTGGATGGTTGTGGAGGATTCCTCGGGATGGTCCATGAACATTTTCGCATAGAGTGCTGCCATGTGGGTTTTGATTGCCTACCACAGATTTGTTTGTAGGTGATGCCTTCATATTGACGAAGAGGAAGAAGGCTAGGTTTAGAGTCAGTTGAGTGTTGGGAGTGTAGAGGGAAGTAGTATCAAGTGTGATGACCAATGCATTTGGTAGTAAAGAAGCAGGAACTGTGGAGAATCGATGAAGGAAATAGTTGGTGCCTCGTATGTAGGAGGATAGTTTATTGGTTAAAGACTGAAGGCGTTGGTCCACGAGAGCAGTTATTCTTTCTATGGTAGTATAGTAACCAGCCACAATGGGGTGTTATGGGTGGTTGTGTTTATAAGCTCCAGGAAGTGTGTAGAATGCAAGAGTGGTGGATATGAGGAGAGAGTCAGTTAGGGAAGAGGTTTTGGGATGGATCTAAGGATTTGAGAATAAACAGGAAATCCTGCTGGAGTTCTGGAATTGAGCTACTGTGGCAGGACTTACATGTGGACTAACGTGACAGCTGGCAGAGTCCCTCAAGACAGGTAATCCCTGCAGTTCATAACTACATTTGGGAGCCTTCATCGGGAGGTAGGATTATAAGGTTGGGTACAGTTTTTAGGTGGTTGATTGCAGTTGTTTCTACTGATCTAAGGTTGGTTTCCTTGTTCAATGATTTGGGGAATTATGGTGAGGCCAGGTTCAAGTTCAGTATATACTGGAAGGTTAACGGTAGTGAGTAGGTGGCAATTTGGATGGATCACAGTTGGATGGAGGAGTAAACTGAGTCAGACAGGGTTCAGTGTTGGTTTTGGATTGTCTAATAAGTAGAGTTTGTAGTAAAAGTATTCCCACTGTAGGAGGGAAGATCTTCTAATAAGCCCAGCACCATTGAATTTGTGAGTGAGGCAAAAGGTATAGCCTTTGGAAAGTACTGATGCTTTTGATGGTAGGAGGGAGTTTCTAAGTGTGTGGTAAATGTAGCAACAGCAATGAAGGGTTACTGGGGATGGTGTAGAGGTGATGGACACTGGTAATCGAAGATTAGAGTATGAGGTGGACAGGTTGGATACTTCGTTGAGTGAATGGCTAGAGAGCAGGTAATCAAAGGAGGTTTAGGCATGATTTATATGGTTTTACAGGACCGTATCAGTGAGGGCTATGGACTGATGGAATTCGAACAGCTAGAGGTCATGTGTAAAGGGGAGGGGGTTGCAGTCGATTATGAGTAGTTTGATGGTCAGTCCATTTAGGAAATTCCACGAAGCTGGGTAACAGCACAAGACAGTATGTAGGACTGGGTTCTGACTGGGGAGAGGGAAACTATTCTGTACTGAAGGAGCTTGGGTCCATAGTGAAATATATGGCAAAAGGTGAAACTTGTGTAAGCATTGTCTATAGTCAAAAACGATATAAAATCCACTTGAAACACAGAGAGATCAATTGGGATGGGGAGGCGGTGGGAGGGGGGGGGGGGGGGGGGAAGATGATGATGGTTGTGTGGGATGCAGGTTGTTGGGTGGATGTGTGTGAAAAGAGAGTTTAGCAGGTATAATTGGATAAGCCAGGTTAATATGTGCATATTTAAATAAGAGCAAGGACGGGGGCAGGGAATTCCGTGAGGGATGCAACAAAGTACTCGGCACAGAAAGGTACAAGAAAATGCGTAAAAATATGAGAGGGTGTAGGAAGATAGTTTGACCAATTTCAAGGTCCAGGGATATTTTTATCTGCAGGAAGAATGTTGGATGCTATACACAGCTCCTACAATCAATGTGGGCATGCAGATGGGTGTGGATGAGTCTGTTGATATAGGTTAGCTTGGAAGACAGCGTGTATTTGGTTCGAAAGGTGACAATAAATACAATAAAACGCAGGAAAGTGGGGGGATGAGAAAGGGGGGGGGGATAAAGAGGACAGTCACTGAGAATGTAATGTGATAAGATAATGGTAACAAAAGGAAACAACAGACAGTTGTAGGTTGGATAGAAAATCATTAAGCAAAATCTTAACATTGGAAAGTCCAGGATGGAGTAACAATAATATGGAAAGGATAGATTGCTACCAGCCACACAGACGGGCACAGTGAAAAAGAATGCTGAATATTTAAGCTTTTGGACGGACAGACGGGCGCGTGTGCTCGCTCACACACGCAGGCACGCACGCCAACACACACACACACACACACACGGCACTGTCACTGAGCACTAAGACTCAACAGTGACTGTGACCAACATGAGCAGCAGTCTTGGTCAAATGGGTATTGGGGTTAAAGAAGAGGTATGGTGCAGGGAGGAGGAGGTAGAAGTTGGGGAAGGTGCTAGTGCCACATGTGGGAGCAAGGGTCTCTCCAAGGCCTTCACAGACCATAATTACTTACCCAACCTTGCCCAGAAACAGATATCCCATGCCATATCTCACCAGTCATCCCCCAGGAAAAATTTTAAATCGCTGTTTTAAAAATATAAAAATTGCAACCCTGGTCTAGGGGTAGCGTCTTTGCCTAGTAATCAAAACGTCCTCAATTCTGTTGGGTTCAAACCTCACCACTACTTAAATTTTAAACAAAAATCAACAGTGGCAGCTGATGACATCAGGCATAACAAGTTGCCCTTATTCCGCAACAGCCTCGTCAAAGTGGGCAGAGGAGTGGACAGGAGCTCAGGGCTCTGTCTTACCCTTGCAAGAGGAAACTACCTCTAAAAGTTGCCGAAGAAGCAGCAATGATCAATGGCCTGAGGGTCCAGAAGGCAATTGACACCATTACATTAAAGATGTATAATGAGTATCCATAGAACATGTGGCCTGTAACAAAAAAGTGTCATGATGTTCTCTCCATTGGCTAAAGAGTCCAGACTATGCCTCCACCCTATGCCCTCCCCTTTCGGATCTCCAGGAGGTAACTGCCAAGGTGGAGGTGACCGTTATGAGAAAAAGGTTGAATAACCGATAAAAGGGTAACATTCTAAGAGTTGGGGCATGGAATGTCAGAAGTTTGAGCATGATAGGAAAGCTAGAAAATCTGAAAATGGTAAAGCTCACTGTAGATATATTGGGGGACAGTGAAGTGAAATGGAAAGAAGACATGGATTTCTGGTCAGGCGAGTGTATGGTAATATCAAAAGCAGCATGAAGTGGTATAATGGAAGTAGTATTTGTTATGAATAGGAGTTTGGGGTACAGAGTGGGTTAGTGTGAATAATTCAGTTATAGAGTTGTTCTCAGCAGAATCGGCAGCAAACAACACCGACAACAATAGCTCAGGTATATGTGCTGATGTCATAAGCAGGGGAGGGGGGGGGGGAAATATGATGATATTTAATGTCTGATTCGGTAAATAAAGGGAGATGAAAATCTAATAGTCTTGGGGGATAAGAATGTGGTTGCAATAGTGATACAAGAAAGTGTTATGAGAGAATTTGGGTTTCGCAGTGGGAATGAGAAACAAGAAAGACATAATTGAGTTATGCAATAAATTTCAGATGATAATAAGGAACATGCTAGTCAAGAATAGCAAGAGGATACAGTATACTTCAAAAAAAGGCCAGGAGATGCAGGAAGATTAAATTACATCATGGTCAGGCAGAGATTCCAAAATCAGATATTCGGTTGTAAGGCATACGCAGAAGCAAATAGAGACTTGGCTCACAATGTAGTATTGATGAAGAGTTGGCTGAAGTTTAAGAGGCTAGTCGAAAAGAATCTGCGTTCAAAGAAGTGGGGTCTGGAAGTTCTAAGGAATTAAGAAATATGCTTGAAGTTCACTGAGACTATAGATACTGCAATAATGAACAGCTCAGGAGGCTGTTCAGTTGGAAAGAGAAAGCCCTGTCATGACAGTGATGACCTGTGCTCCCAGTCATTATAACTTGTATTTCTCTTGTCCAGTTTTGTCCTGAATCACCTCTCTCGCCTTTCTTCATAATGTTACCAAGAGTTGCCATTTAACCTCCTAATTCTCTGCCATGGCTCCTCAGTCCTATACCAGTGACCACCGAGCGAGGTGGCGCAGTAGTTAGCACACTGGACGCGCATTCGGGAGGACGACGGTTCAATTCTGTCTCCGGCCTTCCTGATTTAGGTTTTCCGTGATTTCCCTAAATCGTTTCAGGCAAATGCCGGGATGGATCCTTTGAAAGGGCATGGCCGATTTCCTTCCCCATCCTTCCCTAACACGAGCTTGCGCTCCGTCTCTAATGACCTCGTTGTCGACGGGACGTTAAAACACTAACCACCACCACCACCACCACCACCACCACTATACTAGTGGTCCCCCCCCCCTCCCCATTAACAGTTTTATTTACTCCCCCTCTCCCCAGCAAAGAGATGTGTGTTCTGTCTCTCTGAACAGAGAGTCTCTAGTTGATAATTGATTTAACTTTTCAGATTTTTAGGTGGCTGAAGTGTGGTTGAACCAAAAATTCTGTCAATTATTTAATTTCAGTTGTGACCTCATTTCCCTCTGACTATAGGTGAAATTAAATACATCTCTTAGTTTCATGGAAATTATTAAATTATTTTTTCATTGTTTTTAATGATGACTTGCCATGCTAATACTGAAAGAATATCAATTTCTTTATGAGTTCAAACATAGAACTGATTTCATTTGCAATGACATTTTCTTGACTGTTAAGTGGTACAAACAACTGATCATAGTTACTTGTAATCTTTTCAGTTACTTTATTGCTTGAGATACTACAGAGGTGATGATAAAATCAGGAGTTTTATTTGGGATCTGATTACACCATCAGAAAATGGAGAAACAAGAGTGCAGAAGAATCACATGGGTATGTAATGAAGGGAAACGCAATGACAAGTTGTTAAGACTTAGTTCTAAATTGAAAGATAATCTTTGTTTGTTTTATAATGGTATGCTGTGATCTTACTTTAGGACTTAATACACCAATACCTCGTGGAAGGAAAAATAAAAAATTTTTCAAGAAGGATGGGAGATCTTCAAATCAAAATGAAATTGGAGAAATGAATGATTGGAGTCGCCATGAGAAATACGATGGCGACATTCTTTTGGAAAGCAATTACAAAAAGCACCTAAGTCGACATGCAAACAAGTAAGGAGGATTTATCTGTAATAGTGTGTTAGGTAATAGTACACAATGAGAAATATTAACACACTAAGTGTTGACGTATTGTCTATGGAAGCACTTGAGCTTATCAGTGCTACGTAATTATTTTTTTAAGTCACAATCACATAATAACTACTTCATTCACAATGCCAGTTTCGGCAGTTTGTTACCTTCAGATGTTGTGAGTAATCCACAACCAACCAAACACACGTGTTCTATGCATTCTTAACTTCATTGAATGGGGTACTATACGTTGTTGAATGTGTACTTCGTCATACCATGTGATGGCATTGTGTTTAATTCATTGACATATTTTATCGATTTCATGACATTCACCACACGTAACTTGAATTCCGATACATCTTGAAGAAGCTATTAGTGGAGTAATTATCACATATGAAGATGGCACTAAATTGCCAAAACAAATAATACGAATAATTTAGTAATTAGATGATCTTGTTGCAATAAATTATGTAAGTACATTAACAAAGTCACTAACTGCATTTCAGAAATTGTTAATTTAATAACTGCATGACAAAATAACTCTTTATTTGGTTTTTCTCTCCTTTGATAACTACTCCTTAGATATTGTAAAATTTATGTGTTCGTGTCTACTTTTGGACTGCATCTTGTGTTGAAGATGACTACTCGGAAGTGAATTGGGCAGATTGAAGTCAAAATGCACAGGGAGGGAAATGGGTTTAGGAGGGACACAACTGGTGAACTGTTTCTATAAGTAGTGATACCATGTATGTATCAGTTATGTGCCTAACGTATGTTAAGAAGGGCACCTACTGACATGGTGTGACATGACACATCGAATGGCATTGGTGTGGTATGTGTGCGATTCAATGCCAACAATAGTAGCTTCGCACCATGTGTTCTTTGGATGGTGAAGGTGTTCTGGCCCTGTTCAACTTATTGAATGTTTTGTCTGAAGGAAGCAAAGCTACAGAATTCTGTAGTTTCTCTGTAAAATGTTTACTTTCAAATAAAAAAATTAAAAACCTCAATTTTGGGACCTATGAGAGTTGTTCACTAGGCATTCTCTCTCATAAGATTTGAGGAAACTGTTTGATAAACAAAAATTGTCCTTTCACACTCTGTAGTCTGTCATTGCAGCTTGGGAATGAACTTGTTCTTTTTTCGTTATTGGTTACAGTTGTTATGGTACTTTAACTACTGTGCATGTTGCAAAAAATTTGTTATGATAAAATATAATTGGTGGCCAATTTACTTTTCGTGTATTTTGGATCGTACATTGCGGGATATGAAATACAGCTAACATTTGCGAATTGGTTTTAACTCTGGAAGGAGAGCCAACCTATTTCCAGTCTTGAGTGCATACTTCATACATGTTGTGATCAGCTGCCACATGCTCAGATGCCATTGTCACGCAAGTTATTCGGAGTTGTGGCTTGTGTTTTTCTTTTGTATGTGTGGTTTATGAAGTCAGCTGCTGTCACATTTTGGAGTTAACATTGCATTAAAATTTATTTTCTTTTTATAAGTAGAGATAGACAATTGCAATCCAGCAGCAGAGTGAGCTGCATACTATATGCGTCAGTTTTTCATGTCTGCGCTAACAGTTTCATTTATGAAACATTCACTTACTGATTTTGTTCACACATTGTCTAACAAAAGTTTCACCGAGCAATCAATGTTAAATTGGATTTTGTTATTGATGTAACCGCATAACACAGAATGAGTTGTCACATGCAGTTCCCTCCCTTTACATGTACAATTGTCTTAATTTCGTTGTTCTACCTTGGTTTTTATTTTTGGTAGTTGTATCTGTAAATTCTTCTGAAATGTAATAAAGCAAACTAATCTGCTACTGCTGACTCTTCCTCACACTAACCAGGAATCTGATTTTGAGCATTGCTCACAAAAAGTGGTTTGTTAAGTGTTCCATCTTGATTGATGTAAGTACCAACCTTTCCAATAATGTAATACATTGTCAAAGCCAATTGTGTGGTTAAAGTCATGTGGTGCTAATGATTCAATGCTGTTATTGCCTTTTGTTCATGAAATGAGCATGGAAGCAGCATTCTTCGGCACACCTTTTAAGTAATTATAATGCGTGCTGCCACAAATGCCCCTTTCTTATTCATCACTTAATTTCACTTGTTGTACACTTTTAAAATATAATAATTAGTATTTTACATATTTATCGCGAAACTTCCCCAGGCAACTGATGATTCAAAACATTCCGCTCAAGTGAACCCAGTCCAGATATTTAAGAGTAGAATGTATACATCTTGCTTTCCTTTTCCTCTTTTCTGAGGGCACAGTACTTTTCAAAGATTTGTAGCCATAACAGCAAAGGCAATATGAGGACATATGCGGTGTGAATATTTATCTAAACCTACTCAATAATTCTGGTAGAAAACAGCTGATTATTACTGGGAACTGTGGAGTCTATGGAACTGTACTGGTAGCTTCGGTGGACAGCACATTGGGGTTAAAGCTGTTACTATGTCTGAATCTACATTTGATAATTCAAGTCTATAGTCTTGCTAGCTGTTTACCCTCCTTTGACACTACGCGTTTCAGCTTAGCCCTGTCCTGCCACCTGTGTGTGTGTGTGTGGGGGGGGGGGGGGGGGGGGTTATTCTTTTTCCTGAAGGAGGATTTTGCCGAAAGTTTATATGTAACAGCCTTTTTATCATGCTTGTCTGCAACTCAACATGTCATCCTTTTGGTGAGCACCAGTCTGTCCTTTCCGTAATATTGTTGATATTCCAACATGGACTTTTCATTATTTTATATTTAATTACGGATATCCAGGACGAAAAGAGCTGTAGAATTTTCTTCTGGTATGTTATTGTCAAAGATCTGGGGGTTGGACACGCAACAAATTGTGACATCAATAAAATTAATATATCAATGAAAATATTCAATTTGTAAACTTATAATGTAATTGGATAGGTGAAAAATCTCGCCAAGCAGTGGCAGGAGAACACATGCAAATTAATATATGATAGTTCACAGTGTTTGTTTCATAATGTTATATGATTTCATGATGATGCATATTGTAAGTCATCTGTGCAGCAGAATATAGGCCATCCTGTTGAGAACTTACTCTGAAAACCAGAAAACCAGCAGTGGTCTGCAAACAACGCTGTCAAATTGAGTAATCAATGCTGTACTGTCTGTCTTCACCCAGGTGGAGTATGTTTACAGCTACATATCAAAAGGACCTGATAATACATTCAATAAAAAGATTTACGTGTATGTCTTATATAAAACCTCATTTATATCAATTCTATTTAGTTCTCTTTCTTCATTCTTTTCCGCAAACAGATTAAATGAATTCAAATTACTGTAGCTATGCATGACATGTCATTAGCAGTCCTTTCTTATGCTTTATTTGCTGTATTTTTGCTGAGTACCTTTCCACTAGACCAACAAAAATGAATATTGAACTCGTAAACTGTCAGTAGCATAGACGAAGTGTGTGTCGCAAAGTGGAATATGTTGCATTCATCTGACAGTGGCGTGGCATGCCAGGTGTCTCAGTTACATCGTTTCAGCCCAGTAGGTGCTGCTCCATCGTGCTGTATCTGTTTCATCTGAAGTTGCAAGCTAGACGTATGCTTTATGCTACACCACTTGCCATGTCATTCAGGTATGCATCTTCCATTATGGGTGCCTAACATTAATATCATTTGTGCAGTACTACAGTAGGATGAATGTCAGTTCACACTGAATGTGAACAGACTTTCACATCAGGTCTTGTAGAGTGGTGTTTTGTTAACTCGAGATGGAACATCACCACCATGTTACATTGCTGTACTCACCAGTGAAAGTGAGAGTATGAGGGAACATTTTTCATACAAGAAGTTAGCATATAGAATTGACAGTAAGGAACTAGCAATAGTAGTAGAATTTTAAGTCACCAAAGCAAAGCTCATAATGAGTATTCGTCAGAAACCTTGTGGTAAATTCTATGCAATTCTGGTTGCCATAAGTGCCCTACAAACATTTTAAAGCATCAACATTAATTTAGAAGGGAGTGTGCATCACTCTTTAGTTTCATTATTCGAAGTTTGTTTTCTATTTAATTACTAAACTCGGCCCAAACAGGCCTAACGGTACCAATCGGCCCCCATGTCATCCTTAGCCCAGAGGCAACACTGGATTGAAGTATGGATGGGCATATGGTCAGCACACCGCTCTCCCAGCCTTATGTCAGATTACGAGACCAGAGCCGCTACTTCTCAATCAAGTAGCTCCTCAGTTTGCCTCATTTGGGCTGAGTGCACCCACCGGCCAAGAGCACTTGGCAGACCGGATGGTAACCCATCCAGGTGCTAGCCCAGCCTGACAGTGCTTAGCTTTGGTATTTCAGTGCCTGTGTTATTCTGATGACAATGCACTGCAGCGACCACAGCCATTACGAAACACATAAGATGAATTCACAATTGTGAATAATGACTACCATCAGCTGCAGAATGGAATGAGGACAATGAAAATTTGTGCTGGACTGGGACTCGAACCTGGATTGCCTGCTTCTTATCACAAGCGGTCGCCTTACCATATGGCTATCCATGCATGACTCTCACCCATATCCAAACATTCTTATGTTGTCAACCATACGTCTATGATACGTACTCGCACATCAGTTATGGGTATTCCCGTACATACCAGATGATGTACTTGAAAGTAGCATGCCCAGTATTGTCATAAATATGGTATTCCAGTGCCTGTGTTATTCTGATGACAATGCACTGCAGCGACCACAACCATTATGAAACATCAGATGAATTCACAGTTGTGAATAATGATTACCATCAGCTGTGGAATAGAATGACGACAGTGAAAATTTGTGCAGGACCGGGACTCGAACCCAGATTTCCCGCTTATCGTGAGTGGTTACATTACCATTTGGCTATCCGTGTACGACTCACAACTAGGCCACTGTACTCGAATACACATAATTGATGAGAGAGTACAGATTCTAGATATATAGTTAATGACACGTGGAAGTAGGATCTGGCTGTGAGTCGTACACGGATAGCCAAATGGTAAGGTGACTGCTCGTGATAAGTGGGAACTCTGTGTTACAGTCCTGGTCCGGCACAAATTTTCAGTGTTGTCATTCCATTCTACAGCTGAAGATAGTCCTTATTCACACTTGTGAATTCAAGTCCTTATTCGCACTTGTGAATTCATCTGAGGTGTGCTTAACTTTTTGTGATCTGATGGGAACCTGTGTTCCCACTGCAGCAAGGCCATTTGCATTTTCTATTTAATTACCAAGTAATTTCTTAAAAATAGTGAACCCCGCCCCCCCTCCTTTAGTGGAGCTTATGGCTTCACTGTTGAATCAGTTTTTTTTTATAAATGAAAACACACAAATCCAGTGTTACAGAGTGAGCGAGCCCACATGGGCTAGGTTAAAATGTTAGCAGATAATGTCACCATCTGTTCTGTGTCAAAACTTTCATCGTTTACATGGACATTCCGTCTTGTTTCATTTCATTGCTGGTGGTATGAATGCTATCTCATAAACATATTGTGAAAGATTTTGGCATGATGTAGTGCGAATTAGTCCCGAGAAAGCTTGCAAAAAATATTAGGAATTTCAGAATGTAATTTAGGGACTAACTGAATGATGGAGTGCAGTTGTTAAAGACACTAATCTCAGCTGTGGGAGGATGGAGTTTGCTCTGTGCAGCCATCGTGATTTAGATTCTCCTAAATCATTTCAGACACTGCTGGGATGGTTTCATTCAACAAGACAACAGCTGACCACCTGACCTATTCTTATAAAAACATACGTTCTGTGTGTGGATATATCTTGAGCTATAATCTTGTAGGAAAGTTGTGGTATTTATTTTCACTGTATTATAATGACAAATCGTACATCGTTGTGAGATGATGCTAAGATGAATAAATAAATCAAATCAAACGAACTGCCATGTATTATGATAACAGTATAGTATCTCAATTGAGAATGTTAGTTCTTTCTCGATTAATTGCCGCTTTCTGTGTCCTTTCTCACTCCTGACCCAATCTTTTAAGCAAATTTTCATCTGTACAGCATCAATAAAATTACTATATCCTTAACTTCTCCTGTTCATCATTTTAATCCTACTTGAGAAGTGTAGAAAACTTTAATATTATTTATCTCTGTGTATTGATTTTTAAACGCATCTCCTTAATGTGTGAGTGGCAAAGTACTTTTGACTTTATTACATCTTCATAGTGAAATATTCATTCATTTGGAATTAGTTGAATACATACTGTTTCAGGTATTCAAGTCATATTGGAGAAGAATGTGCACTAACCACTTGATCGTAGTAAATAGAGATCACCACCACTCAAGATATTATGTTCATATGACCACAAAATTGGTTATAATGAAGTATCAAATTGCAAACCTAAGATAAGAACGGTTTAAAATTCCTTGTGCAGCTAAAAAGAATTCCAATAAGCAGTGTTTCCACCAATTATGTAATGCATGTATGGCTGTATTCAAAGAAATGAGACTGAGAAATGGGTGGTAGAGTCACATGACAAGTTTTGATTCATTAGACAGTGTGTATCCGACCCGGGAGATCCGGGAAAAACCCGGGAATTTTTTCATCCGGGAGAAAACCGGGATATTTTTAGAATTCCGGGAATTTTTCATTGCTTTAGTTTTCAGTTCAATTTTTGTAATTTTGACAGGTAAGAACTGATACTCTAACAAATGATATTACTGTATCCCGCTACTGCAGAATAATACTTCAACAATAAAACATAAACGAGAGGAAAAAACGAAAATAACTTAAATTGCAAAGGAAATGCGCCATATACGACGACACACAGTGCTCGTGCAAGTGTCTGCCAATTGAAAATGTGTCAAAGGCTTTAGGAAGACTATGCAGTGCTTCATAGCAACAAATTGCCTCCAATGAGCATATTATCTTCTCGGTGTATCCAAGAAAACGAAATTTTGGCAGAAAATTTTTGGCCAGATCGCTATACTAGCAAGGACCAGTCCCCGGCTAGCAGCCGTGTAAGTTCTATTCTGGAAGTAGCGCGGAAAACGTGTTGGAACACACAACGCCTAACCGGAAAATAATAGCTGGACAACTAAACCTGTGATTCTGGCAGGGTTAGTGAAGTTAATCGGCGAACAAATTTTGACAGTGGCAGCAATAGCTACAGAATGGGTGATGACAAGACTGTTTGTTAGACCGAGGAAGGAGAAGAAACGGGGACATCACACAAATTACGGAAGAATAAGACGATACCAAATTTATCTAAAAATTTTGTAATACTACTTTTCGATCTCATGCTTGAGAAGCTGGTGCGTATGAATGAAACGTGAAACTATTTCCTAACATAAAGTTTTTTGCTTGTAGTAGACCTAATAGGCATTTGATATTAGTACTTATTGGATTATATTCTGTCGTGTTATAAAAATGGCCATTTGTGCCAAAACAGCCTCGTTTATTTGGTGTGTTACAAAACTGCTGCCATATTAGAAAGGCCTATTTTGTTTTATCTAGCAGACAGTGACAAAACAAACGTAATCAGATCGAGAAACCACACCAGTCTTGGGCATTATTTGTATTAACAGCTTTTTCAGTATTAGATAACGATATTTCAATTTTTCATGTAGCAAAACATTTGACGAACTTTGATGAGGTAATAGATTCTTTCGCAGAAAGGAAGGCACGCCATGTAAAGCTGTAGCAAGATTAGAGAGAATAAAATGCCAGGAGCTAAGGTTTGAAGAAATGTGTAATTTCTTGCTTATCTCTTGTCAGTATTGGTTTTATATATCCTATATTTAATTTTATGTCACACTAAACAGCAAGTTATTAACTAATAGGCAATAAAGAGTGCAGATTTTCTGAATAGTTCTAGTTCTCTCGATTACAAGTAATCCCATCCGCTATTAATTGCGAGATTTTTTAAAGAGGGGCAGGCTGTCAAACTGGCCGACTGGGAGCAGGAGAGGCTCTCCTGAATATAGTTTGGACGTGCAGTAGGAAAAATGCTTCATGAAGAGGCGTCGTGGCACTGCATTTTGGCATACTTAAGACCAAATAATATGTCTTACATTTACTTGAATACATATGTTTTATGTTTTTGACTTTTCAGAATGATGTGCACTACAAGATGAACATATTTTGAAAATTGAATTTTTTTTTGTATTGACCCGTTTCGCAAACATCGTAGATTCTGGACTGATGCGCAGGGCAGTCTGAGTTATAGTGGGTAGTTTCCATGTAACCCGTGTTTACATTTAGTGATTTTGCTGTTTCCTTTTTGTTTACTCTCACGTCAAATGAAAACAAAACGGATATCTGTGGCCGGGAGCTATCAAGTGAATTAAAACACATCAAATAATCACGGAGACCAATATTGTATGTGAAAGCTTTGCTTTTCTTTTAGCAACACTATATATATTAATTTAAACTATTAACTTTCCTTTTGTGTGTTCATGCTACTTACGTGATGTTGCTGTTGGCTGACTAAATCACGTGTACTATGCTCTGAATATCCGCTGTCATTGGCTGACGAGATCACGTGACATGAGCTACGAACGGCTTACAAACGCGCATCGAAATATGGGATTTCAATGATTCAAAAAGTAACATGCGGTGTTTGGTGGAATTCCAATGTATGCCTTCGTAATACGAAAATACGCAACGTACATGTTGCTGCACATCAAAGATATTTCCAAAACGTGTCTTTTTTTCCTGAGTTTCTTTATCTAAAGTGCGGGGACATTGTATGCCCGTGTATAAAACCATAACCATTCAAAAGATTGATAAGGGAAAATATACTGTCACCCGGGAGAAAGTGTATTTTTAACCGGGAAATCTGGGAAAAATCCGGGAATTTTTTTTCGTTGTCCACGTATACGCCCTGTTAGAGCCCATAGGTTTGTTAGACTCTTCACACATTAGATACACTAAGTATCTGTAGATGAATTCGCGGAGTGTAACTTGGAGATTGCCACTACATCGTGTACGTCTCATCATGATCTGCTTGACAGACTGAAAGAGAAATACTAAGTACAAAAGACAATGCAAATAAACATATATATGAAACAAACAAATTTTGTATTTATTTACGTATGTATATCTTCGAAATTTCATGAAAGTAGGGAACAGGGTTGAGATCTTAAGAGAATTAACGATGAGATCAGTAAAACGTAACAGTTTACAATCTCCCGATAATGTCAAGAACGGCCGGTGACAAGCCAGGTGTTTCTGGCACCAAGCGGATAAATTTGTATGAGACGTGCTGAGGGCAAAGTGTTAAGTATGAATGTGTCATATTTCCAGCAAAATAACAAACCGAACATTATTCCAGTGCTATAAAAGACAAAAAGCACATTCCTCCATTTTAGTAGACTAAGACTGCTATGGCATCTAAAGCTTTATACAGTGTTAGTACTTCACTTGAATTTGCTGATTGAAGGAAGATTTTGGATATTACTCTTGGAACTGAAGTAGATGAATGAACAGAAAATCAAAAATTTGGGGATGATAAAAAGGTACAAATGGGCATTGCCTTCTAAGGACTCGTGTACATCCAGTTCTTCCATTAAGAAGAGTAAACCTTCCTTTATTATTGCATCTAACTTTCAGTAAATAAAAAATCAACTATTGTATAGCACCAATTCCTGACAATTATTTTATTGTCACTTCAGTAGCAATATCTCTGTCACTGTTGATATTTTGCTTACAAGATCAAATAGTTTTGGTAGAAATAATATTTTTTGTGCAGTTCAATTGTCAGTGCATTCAAATAACTAAAAGCACTATTTGCTTGCAGGATACTGTTACGTGTTCGAATGCTTTATTATATAAAGCATGAGATTATAGGTGATCTGGTGCAACATATTAATGATGGTGTCCATGTTAGGTAAGTTTACATAAAGCAAGTGCATGTCCTTTCCCATTGAATTCTTTAGTAAAAAATTGATTGAAAAATGTTTCACTTTGTTGTGCTAGATGGCTCTGCTTTTTGGTGCTTGGTAGAATATGGAAATGAAGTAACAAGTAGACAGGAAGATATAAAGTTTTAATGTCTGTTGTTGTTGTTATTGTTATTATTATTAAAGAAGAGTGATTCATAGGTAGCAATTATTTGTTGTTCATGCAAATATACACAAATTCACCACTTTTGCATGCTGTTACTTTTTTGATGTGTACTTATGAAAACGGTCTCGTGCGTGCGTGAACGGGGGTTAAGCGGTGTTAGCTGAGTATTTTGAGTTGATGTGTGGTTGATTTCTTCACTGAGGATTGAGTGTTTATATTTGATATAGAAGCAGTTTGAAACAATTACACTATTTGCAAAACTTGTAAACTGATGCTTTTTTGTGCTTTTTGTGAATAACTATTGCCATTCATAGTTATACGGAAAAGTAGACTCGCAGTGTGATGGTGCATTTTGCTTTGTAGTTGTCTCTGATATCTTTGCCACTAGAAGATTACTCTTACGTATTTAATCATTGTTTCCGATGTTTTAAACCCATAATTTCCACAGTAAGTTTCATTGTTTAGAAGTTTTTTAAGTTGCTTCGGGCTAAAGATTGTTTGGTAAGGGCGCATAACAAAAAGGATTTAATTTATTAGAGGCTTCAAATTAGTGTGTTGCGTGAGTATTTCAGAATACCTAAAACGTGAGATGTGATCATTTCAAGCATTAATGTAGACCAATTTATTGTAACAACTCATTGTGCACCCCTCCCTATTTCCTCTTGATGTTAATAAGAGAACTTCGGAGGGGGGAGAATATTATTATTACTGAAATGGTTACTTGGTGAGGAAAGACAAAGATCTCTAATTTTTTACCTGGAAGCAGAAGGGAATTTAGTTCTTGATTTAAAAATAAATAAATAAAAGTGTGCATATGAATGGCTGCTGTAGAATATGAGTATGTTACCTGATGAAAAAAGTGATCACCAAGGAGATGTAGTCAGATGTAAATGTAACTTTATATACATATGCAACATTGACAGACATATGAATGATTAGAACTGCAATCACTCATGACATGTCCACCAGAGTTCATTAGTTTTGAATTTCATGAACTTTCAGACATGCCTCTAGGATATTATTAATTCTTTTTGTGATGTTTCAGCCGACAACCTCTCTGCCATTCTCAAGATGAGTTGCTTGCAAAACTTTAAAATCAGTTTACACAACACTGAAGTAATCATGCTTCCATCAGAGACAACACTGTTAGTAACCAGAGCATCAGTCGTAAATAGAACTTTATGCATCTAACAGTAAAACAAAATAAGCACAGTGTCAGCCCGACAAATTAAGCAAACCCCTCATTTCATGTCTGCACTCTTAAAGGAAATATTGTTTTAATGTATGCTGTCCATAATAAATAACCAAATATTTCTAAAGCGCTGTGGATTCAGTGACTTTGCACTTGTTTTGTTTTACTCTTAGAGGTGTAAAGCATTTTAACTATGACTTGTGCCCTTCTTATGAACAGTGTTCTCTCTGACACGTGCACAAATACTCCACAGTATTGTTGAAAATGGTTAAAAAATGTTGCAGGTGACTCACCTTGGAATGCCGAAAGATTGTCAACGTCTGAGAGCAAGAATTAATTATATCTCAGATGCAGACCAGAAAGTTGATGGAATATTCAATCTACTGTGAAAACTTTAAGAAACACATTGCATTAGTGTTGTTCAAGATTAGTATTTCAATCTTTGTAGCATATATAAGGGATGTGAACAGTATCAGATGTTAAGTGATCTATGAAGAACATGTAGATAATGTGTGCTTCTGTTGGCCATTGTTACCAGCTCCTGACACCCTTTGATAGGGTGTTGCCAAATTTTCATTTGACCATGGCTTTCCACCACAAGGAAAGATTATTGTATTGTGCACCAACCACATTGTAACCCTTTTCCTGGGCAGGCGCCCCTTCCAATGTTTTTGGAGAGAGAGACAGCAGTATTATTGCCGACATGATGTGATGAGCCATCAGATATGACATCAGGTCATACCTGGCAGTGGCTGAGAGAACTGACAACACAGTGGTAAATCAGACATCCTGTGTCCTCATATATTACATCTCTTGTGACAATATATGGTGCCATTTTTCAACAGGGCAGTGCTTTTCATACATGACCCATGTGCCTACAAGCTGTGGGTGTAATGTTAAGGTACTGCAAATCTGTCCCCAATAGAACCAGGTAAGATGTAAACTCTGTCCCAGTGCCAGTATCCAGGATATCAAGAAACCAGTTAACACAGTTGTGGGCCAGCTTGCATCAGGAGAGGATTCAATGGCTTCATAATGCTCTTCCCAGCTGAATCAGTTCATACACCCCCCACACCCGCGCGCAAGGTACTTTCCAGCTGGTTTCCTGGGTTCCTTTTTTCCCCTCTGCCGATCTGTGCATTGAAATTGCCTGTAAGACGTTTGATGTCATCCTTGAATACTTCGGATAACACTTTGTCGAGGGTTGACCAGAATTTATCCGCAGACTGTGGGTATCTCTTGTTGCTCTACTTAGTATGGGCACGTGCATTGATCAGTGTGTATTTTTTGTTGGTGCACTGAACGCGCATGGTCATCAGTCGGTTGTTCAGTGGTGTGACTTCTCTGATTATTATTATAATTATTATTATTATTATTAATATTATTGTGTACCAGTATTAGAGACAAGATCATTGTTGTTTTTTTTTTGTGGATTAAAGCAGCTGAATATCGTATAAGAAAGAGTGGGTTAAGTAAATGCTGATTTAAATGTTGGGGGGGTGGTGGTGGTGGTGGTGGTGGTGGTGGTGGTGGTGGTGGTAACAACAGCAATGTAGACCATCAAGACAATGGTAGTGGTGATTGTAGAATGATTGGATGTGTTAACAGAAAAAGTCTTACTTTATCAGAACCTTCTCTTCATGCCGAATGTGATTGAGTATGATTAGCAACAAACAGTTCAAACCTAATACTTTCTCTTGTGTTTTCTTTTTCAAATTTTTAGTATACAAGCTTTCATTGTTTCTGCTAATGTGTGTTTTCTTTCACTTGTCCACCCTTGCTCAATTGCATGTTGGCACTGATTGAACATGTATAAAATGTATAGGAGATAAATTATAAATGTAGAATTCCAAGTGGCACTCCTGTATGCTTAAAGTGTAATTTGCTGCAAGGAAATAGTTACCCTAATTTTAATTACAAGCTAGTGTCTGGTTTTACACCTATTCTTTAATTTTTGTAAGTTTTTGCCAATTCATTCAATAGCTGAAACTCATTGTAACTGTTTTTATTTTTTTGTGTAGTTGATTAGCATTCTGAACAATAACCCCATCTGTGCTTTAATTTCATGTCAGACAGATTAGAATTTAATGAGAGTATAATTCTATGAAACTGAGCCGCATGTGTAATGACTGCAATGCACTATCACTGTTAGTTTTCTTTAAAAAACTGTTTCTTGTTTTTAGTGATGATATTGTAGGAGCAGAGAGAAGTTGTTTCCTTACTGTATAATACTTTCATAGGATTGCTCTTTAATTAATTGTCAGGGGTTTGTGCTGTGATTTCCTGTAAGAGCAGTTATGGTTAGTTAAATACCTGGGTGTATATTACAGAAGTGTAATTCACTATTTACATCCAAGTTGGTCGGTTCTTTTTCCAGCTAATTTTAATAACTTAAAAAGTTGCAGACAGTAAAGAAAGAGAGAGGTTTATTATGAAAATTAAAACCCCTTTAGGGTGTAATGACAGTAGCAGTTACAAAAACAGAAATACTTGGTCTGTGATGGTGGGAAAAATAGGTTATTTCTTTTTCTGTCAAAACTTTCATTTCTATAAAAGCTATTTTCTCTTCCTTGCTTCCTCTCTCCTTGAAAAAAGCATTTCTTGATAGTTGATGCATTCATCTGCTTTAGTCAATTTGTTTCATCCTTACCACAGACACACATGCTGTAACAACACATCAGCCTATTCAGAAATAGAAGTTATCTAATATTTTTCTATAAATATGATGGAATTTTTTGTATGTTACATTTTGTGGGACAACATTGAAGGATAGACTGATCATACAGGGTGTATACGACTCGGGACAACTGGGAGAACCGGGAAAAACCCGGGAATTTTTTCATCCGGCAGAAAACTGGGAAAAACCCGGGAATTTTTTCATCCGGCAGAAAACTGGGAAAAACTTTTTTAGAATTCTGGGAACTTTTCATTGTTTTTGTTGTCAGTTAAATTTTTGTAAATTTGACTGGTAAGAACCGACCCTAACAAAGGATATTACTATATCTCGCTACTGCAAAATAATACTTCAACAATAAAACATAAACGAGAGAAAAAACAAAAATAACTTAAATTGCAAACGATATGCGCCATATACAAAGACACACACAGCACTCGTGCAATCGTCTGCCAACTGCAAAATGTGTCAAAGGCTTTAGGAAGACTATGCAGTGCTTCATTACAACAAATTGTCTCCGATGAGTGTGAAGTCACAAATGTTTACATTACATTCATGTGTCAAAGGCTTTAGGAGTTAGATGCGGAGTTGTCGCATTTGGTTAGTAGATTATCCCGCTTCTGGCTACAGCAATGTGGCTGTTGGATGTGTAAGCTGTCGCAGCAAGCAGCTAGATGCTACTGTGAAAAGGGGGCGCCAAATTCATGTTCTTGAGGAAAAAAAACTTCTTTCGCAAACCGCCTAGCATCCAGCGCACGTCTGTCTATCGATTATTCATATGATTTTGAAACCCTTCCCGGTTGGTTTTTGACATCTTTGAACACATGTGAAGTTGATTTCTGAACAAATCATAAGTTGATTTTTGAATGCATGCATAGTGTACATGATATCTCTGGTCAGGAGAATCCTCGTCACATCTAGAAATAAACTTTCTGCAGACAAACGGGGACGGGGCTATACGAGCTGAGCGGAGTAAAGCCGAACAGATGAATGATTATGTGGTTGGTAGGGTTTGTGAATGATCAGCGTTGTTATAATTACTAGCGAAATCCATAGATTCAGATTACCAGAATGGAAATAAATGACTGACAGGAATAACATGTGAGAAATATTGCGTATTATCTTCTCGGGGTATCCAAGGAAATGAAATTTTGACAGAAAAATTTTGCCCAGATCGCTACACTAGTAAGGACCAGTAGTACAGCCCCGGCTAGCAGCTGCTTAAGTTCTATTTTGGAAGTAATGAGGAACATGTGTTGTATGAACACGTAATAACACCTAACCGGAAAATAATCGCGGGATAACTAAACCTGTGATTCTGGCAGGAATAGATACAGAATTGGTGATGACAAGATTGTTTGTCAGAATGGGGAAGGAGAAGAAACGGGGACATGACACAAATTATGGAAGAATAAGACGCTTCCAAATTTATATAAAAATTTTGTAGTACTTCTTTTCGATCTCGTGCTTGAGAAACTGGTAAGTGTGAATGAAATGTGAAACTATTTCCCGACATAAAGCTTTTTGCTTGTAGTAGGCCTAATAGGCATTTGATATTGGTACTTCGTGAATTATATTCTGTCGTGTCATAAAAGTGGCCATTTGTGCCAAAACAGTCTCGTTTATTTGGTGTGTGTTACAAAATTGCTGCCATATTAGAAAGGCCTATTTTGTTTTATCTAGCAGACAGTGACAAAATAGACGTAATCCAATCGAGAAACCAAGCCAGTCTTGGGTATTATTTGTGTCAACAGCTTTTTCAGTGTTAGATAATGACATTTCGATTTTTCATGTAGCAAAACATTTGACGAACTTTGATGAGGTAATAGATTCTTTCACAGAAAGGAAAGCACGCCATGTAAAGCTGTAGCAAGATTAGAGAGAAAAAAAATGCTTGTGAGTCGCGTTTGGTTGTGTACTTTCTTGCTTGTCCCTTGTCTTTATTGGTTTTACGTAACCTATATTTAATTTTATATCACGCAAAACAGCAGGTTATTAGCTAATAAGCAATAAAGAGTTGAAAATTTCGGAAGAGTTCTTGTTCTCCCAATTACAAATAATCCCATCCGCTATTGATTGTGGTTTTTTTTTTTGGGGGGGGGGGGGGGAGGGGGGGGGCTGTCAAATTGGCTGACTGGGAGCAGGAGAGGCACCACAGGTCATTTCAATTTCCGCTGTCCTGAATATAGTTTGATGGCATCCATTACAGAATATACATGTTTCAATTCCACAGAGCGGAATACAGTGATGCGTGATAGAAGAATGCTTTATGAAGACGCGTGGCACTGCACTTTGGCATACTTAAGGCTATATGGAACGCCCTATGCTCCAAGATAATTTATGTATCTAACGTTGTACCATTTTACTGAGCGTTGATAAATACTAGTTACACCAGCAACTTCCATACCACCACTTGACCCATAGTAATTTGCCACGCACTCCTCTTCATGTTTATTTTTCATTTTCTCCTTGCATCTGGAATGCTTGGAAAGTATTGCCACATCAACTACCTTACCAGTGTCCACACTTGTAGCTGTTACTACACCATTCAGAGATGTGTGGCCTCTCTTCTGCCAGCTTCCATCAAAAGCTATGGACAAGTCTCTGCTATTATTATTTTCAACAACTGCTTCCTCAACAGCATCTTTCATGTTTTCCTGTGTCACATCTTCTACAGCAGAGCCTATTGCAATTATGTGTTTGTTAAATTTTGAAGGTGGAGGAAGGAGGTTCATCACACCACACAACATGGCACCTGCAGCCCTGCCCTTTCCTATACACCGTAATCCATAAACCAGTCGAATGTTTATATCGTATAGTTTACCTGTATCTGCAGTAACATGTGAGGAATTGAAGAAAGTAACACTGTGTTTGCAATAACTGCACGTCAACTCTTAATTCACAAGCTAGTCCTACATGTAAGTTTGTTTTCAATGAAACACCACAAGTTTGTTTTCAATGAAACACCACAAGTTTGTTTTCAATTAAACACCACATTTTCCACATTGTTTGCAGCATACATTGTTCTCCAAAACGTCTGATAATAAAGAGACGTTAATTACCTCATATTTTGTAGTCCCAGCATTTAGTTTCTTGTATTCTTCCTCAATTCCAGCTAGTTTTCTTCTTGAAGCACTTTCGGGTGTAGTGGCAGCAGCATCACTCAATGTATCACTACCAGTGTTGAGGTTAGCCGCTACTGGGACATCAGATACTGATGAAGATGAATCAGACGAATTTTTAGTACACTTTACTTTCTTGCGCCAATGTACACGCTTTCTAAATACCTTCAGACTAGGTCTTGGCTTGTTGAAGGAAAGAAAACTCAATGACTTCTCCACATAAGACTTTCACAACAATGACATGGATGTACTCACAAAGGAAGCAATACAAATGGTGCAGAATCTATTGTCAACTGTCTAGCAGTGTAGCCAACAGAAAAGCTAACTCTCTTGTGCTCAATATCATCTCTGGCAAGGCTGTCTATATCAGGTATATTTCGCGTCTCATATACAAGGTGCGGAACATCGTGTGTCGAAATTATTTTAAAAAATTATTTAAAATAGTTCTATTCACGTCATCCAAATATTTTATACATGGTATTAAACGGGAGAGTCTAAATTTTTCGAAAATGCATTTACTCAAAAATCGATTTTTTCATCGAAAAACTCATTCTGTATACCCTTAAGACCAAATAATATGTCTTGCATTTCCATGGACACACATGTTTTATGTTTCAGATTTTTCAGAAAGATGTGCGCACAAGATTAACACATTTTTGAAAATTCTATTTTTTTTTTTTAAGTATTGACCCTGTTCGCAAATATCATAGATGTGGGGCTGTTGCGCAGAGCAGTCTGAGTGGCTGAGTGGTAATGGGGAGGTGGATAGTCTCAATGTGACCCATGTTTACATTTAGTGATTTTGCTGCTTTCCCCTTCATTTACTCTCTCGTCAAATGAAAACAAAACAGATATCTGTGGCTGGGAGCTATCAAGTGAATTAAAATACATTCACATAATTACTGAAGGCTAAAATATGTCATTAGTTTCAGATTTTATTTTATTTCCACCTTTTTGACAGTCGAGCATTAATCGCTTTGCAGAACAATGAAGTTATTTTTGTCTGTTTGCTAAAGAAATTTGACTTTTATTAACCTTTTCCACAGAGGCATTAATGTATTTGAAATGAAATGTTTAATTCCACAGTACAGGCTAGTTTCAACTGTTCACTGCATTTCAAGTGCACGTTTTCATTTTCCAGGACATATGGCATTATGTCATAATAAAGAACCAAACATGATATAATACAGTACTGGTGCTCCAAGAAAATTTACATCCCGAAAACCACACCGAAAAGCTTAATATCAGGTTGAGGTGTACTTCATTGGGAATGTGGACGTACAAATGTGCACTTTAAATGTGCACATTTTAATATGGTTCACGAAATTCCGATGCTCTTGGAGTATCATCTGATGTCTTGTTTCTTTTGACATAATGTATGATCTTTCAATGTTTTACACGTACGTACATACGGGATTCCTACGTCACGATAGCTGGGCAAGCGCGGTGTCGCCTGTTATCTGTGCTCACTGGCAACTGCTAAAATGAACCTATTTCTAACAGGTCGCGGGAAAATATTTTGTGAATAGTGGTTTGAAAAGTGTTACTTTCAAAGAAAATACCCTTTCACGTAAGTTGAACCATGTGCAAGAATGTACCATGAATTTATTAAATCACAGAGCGTTTGACTTGAAAATCAGCTCTTTCATGATGAGCCATTTAGAAGAATTTCGAACCCTGAAGATCAGACATTTATGTCATTATTAAAAATTTTACTGGCACATTTGTGTGATATATCTTGAAGTTTAACATGCGCAAAAAAGTGCAACATTATATGTGAAAGCTTAGCTTCTCTTTCAACTTATTAAACTTAGAGACCAATATTATATGTGAAAGCTTTGCTTTTCCTATAGTAACACTGTGTATATTAATTTAAACTATTAACTTTCCCTGTTTGTGTGTTCGTGCTACTTAAGTGACGTTGCTGTTGACTGACCACATCACGTGTCCTATGCTCTGAGTATCCGCTGTCATCGGCTGGCGAGATCACGTGATGTGAGCTATGCTTGCCTTACAAAAGCACATCGCAATCTCGATTTCAGTGATTCGGAAAGTAACATGCGGTGTTTGGTGGAATTCCAGTGTGTACTTTCGTAATACGAAAATACGCAGCATACATGTTGCTGCACGTCAAAGATATTTCCAAAACGTGTCTTTTTCTCTAAGTTTAGTTTTGTACAGTGCTGGGAAATTCTACGCCCATGTATAAAACCATAACCATTCAAAGGATTGATAAGGGAAAATATACTGTCACTTAACACGGAAAAATCTTGTTTTCACCTGGGGGAAAGTATGTTCTTAACCAGAAATCTTTTTTTCCTAGTCCGTGTATACCCCGTCATAATATTTGCGTTGATGGACTACTGCTTTTGACTGCTATAATCCAATTTTAATCTTGGGGAGACAATTGTAGAAATGGAAGAAAATTTTCATCATACTGTAGAGATCAGTGATATGGACAGGCTACCATTGATAGATTCAAATTAAAGATAAATGAGACCAAAATTAAAGTATCATAACTGATGACACAATGCCATATCAAGTACATTGTTTAAAAGTAGGATTATTAAGGTGTTCTATTGCAAGTGGTCCAGTTTTTTAAAACATGCACACCTTACTTGTTAGATGCACTTCAAATTGGGTATGTATCTGCCTACACATTTTATAAATAATTGCTCATTTAGTTAGATTTTGACAGTCAATTCTTCTTTAGGAGCCTTTTAAATCAGCTGTCAAAATTTTTTGAGGAAGCAGAAGTTTTTGTCAACTTTGAAATTCTGCTTTTTATTCTGTAGTTTCGATTATATAAGTTATTTACATTTTATATAGTATTCACCACACCAGCGGCATTCAAATTTGGCAAGAAATGTAATTCTAATGAAACAAAAATCGGTGAGGTGAAATTATACCGTAAAGTGACTGCCATAGAAATTGTTGATTACTAATTTCTGTGTGCAAGATGCAAAATTTAGCGTTCAGAAGTTTGATTCTTTAGACAATCCAAGGCAAATTTCGTGCCAGAAAATTTCCTTTGGTATGTAACATCTCTAAGAAAGACACCTCTAACACATTGGGGACTATGTGCAAGTGTAGATCGGGCCACAACTTTGTGTTAAAAAGACAGCACCTGAGTATAGGTCGGGTTGCAATTTTCATGACACAGGAGCTACCATCACGCAAAATATGGACACATTTTGCATGAAAATGGTGTAAAGATGTCGCTCTGCCTGATCCTTGACTGGTGCTGTCTTCTGTTATGTGACATTAACTAATAACAGCAAGACAATTTTGTCCAGATAGGCTCCAAATTATCGAAGTTTTATTCATGTGAAATTTCATAAATGATTGGTGGGGGGGCAATTGGCTGTTGCTTTCATCACATTGCTCTTTCATAATTGTATAATGTATTTTGATGAAAATTCAGATCCTGTTTGACATCTACACACTGCTGTGAAGTGCATAGCAGAAGTACTTCCCTTCGTACCATTTATTAGGGTTTCTTCCCATTCCATTCAAGACACAGTCAGGTCACAGTGCCTGGAGGCTGTGTGTGTGTTACTACATTTGGGAAGAAGGACTTCGTCCGAAAGCTTAAAATATGTTAGCAGTCTTTCTTTTCATCGTGCCTGTCTGCAAGTTGGTGCCTTCTTTATGTGAAGAGTAGCAGTCTTATCATTTTCATGCTGTTGTTATTCCACCGTATACTTAACATTGTTCGAATATTAAGAAACCAACTTCTGCAGCCAAAGTATTATCTGAAGAACTACCCATTTTTGAAAGCTTAAGGAAACTAAGAAGAAATAAACTCCCAAAATATTTGTCAAATATTTATTTTTGCTTCAGTCATTTCCAACCAGTCTTTATTTGATGAATTTCAACAGCTTGATCCCATCATCAGGTCCTTTCATAGTAACATGTTTATTAATTTTTAATTATGTATTCCTTTGCAGTGTTATGAGGCCTGTCTCCCATCTGTGCTATTGAAATTGTGTACAGTAACTTTCTCCTGTCCAGTAAGATTTACTTATCCCGTAAGACTTACTTATCCCAGTGTGTATCTTAAGCAGGATGTATGTTTAAACAGGGTGTATATACCCTGAGACTACCAGGGAAAACCCGGGATTTTTTTCATCCAGAAGAAAATTGGTAAAAATCTGGGAACTTTTTAGAGTTCAGGAATTTTTCGTTGTTTTAGTTTTGAGTTAAATTTCTGTAATTTTGACTTGTAAGAACTCTAACAAAGAATTTTACTTTAGCCTGCAGCTGCAGAATAATACTGCAGCAATAAAATATAAATGAGAGGAAAACACCAATAAAATGTACATAATATATAACAAAAACTGCATTCGATGAGCAATGGATGACAGCCAATTAAATTAGGTTTTTTTGAGCAATTGCCAGTGGGCCATAGCTGCAAGCAGCCATATGATACCATGAAAAATTTTTCTGGTTTGCCCAAGCTGCTAGATTTGTACATGCGTGGAGCAGTCAGGCGTAATGGGGATCGGCCTCCACCTGACCCACATTTTACATTTAATGGTTTTGCTTCTCTCTCTTCGTTTACAGCTCCCAGGTCAAATGAAAACGAAGCAGATTTCTGTGGTTGGGCGCTATTGAATGAATTAAAATATATTCACATGACTATGGAAGGCTAAAATATGTTATTAGTTTAAGTTTTCTGATTTTGTTATTTCCACATTATTGGCTATAAAATGTTAATCGTTTTGCAGAACAGTGAAATTTTGTTTGCTAGAAAAGTTCGGCTTTTACTAATCTTTCCTGCAAGAGGCAGTAAATTTATTCGAAACAAAATGTTTGGTTCCACAATGTTAGCTAATTTCAAGAGCACATTTTCATCTTCTGGTGTGTATGGCATTATCTCGTAATAAAGAACCAAATGGCAGATCATGCAGTAAAGTTACTCCAATAAAATTGGCTTCCCGAAAATGCCACTGAGAAGTTTCAGCAGAATTTTGCATATCTACCTTCCATGAAACTGTAAAGTTTTTCAGTCACAAAACACGTTTCAACACTTGTTTGGTACCTCCTCTAGGCTTGGCATTGTTCTTAAGTTTACAGAACTCAATTACTCAGTAAATTATAGACTGGGAGCAGACTGTGTTGTATCATGTAACTCCCCACAGTGCTTTATATTTACTCCTGGCGTAGAACATAAACTGTGAATTATAAAGTTTATTGGCTTCACAAGTAACCTTGTTAATTTTTATAGAGTTTGAAAAAGTCATGAGAGGCTCATTGTTCTTAGTTCTGGTGCATACAACAACCTTTTTTATTATTTTTGCAAGAAATTTGCATTCCTTTTTACTGGCATTTTGCAGTCCTCAGAGGATGTAAATTTGATTGAAAATGCTACATAACAGTATTGCAAAGTATGGAAAAAAACTTATGTTTAAGTCATTACATAGCAAAATATTAGTGTGCTTGAGTTGTAGAGTCTAGCTTTGAAATGAATATTGTGCCAAGGACCGCTTTGTAATTTTGCATTCCTTATCTGAATAGGATATGTTAAAACAATTGTTATTAAGTACAGTAACTCTGTGTGTCCCCTCTAAACAACATGCCACACTGCTGCACATAGTCACGTGATGCCCCACTACGCATGAAATTCCAAACAGAAATGAGACAAAAGGTGTATTAGGAGAACAAACACCAAACATCGGCATCCTACGTCATCATACGCACAGTAATGGCTATCTTCTGGTGCACTCTGGCAACTACTGAAACGAACATATTTCTAACAGATTGCAGGAAAATATTGCAAATGGTGATTTAAAAACTTTACTTTCAAAGTAAATTTCGTTTCCCCCAAGATGAATTATGTTACGTGTGAGAATATGCGATGAATTTCTTAAGCCTTTGACTCTCATTCAAAACTTACCAATTTGAGGACCATCCACTTAAAAAAAAAATTGTGTCCAGTCAGACATTCATGACCGGACATTTATATTGTCATTTAAAATTTTACTGACACATTTGTGTTTGATGCTTTCCTTGTAGCTATACTATATGTATATTAATTTAAACCGTGAACTTCTCCTATTTGTGTATTTCGACTTGTTGACAGTGATGTTGCTATTGGCTGACTACACCAAATGTCGTATGCTCTTAATATCTGCTGTCATTTGCTGATGTGATAAGGTTGACTTGAGCTGTGATTGGCTGCCAAGAGCACATCACAGTCTTGATTTCAGCGCTTCGGATACTAACACACTGTATTTGGAATTCATATTTATGCTTTTGTAATGTGAAAATATGCAGCATGCATGTTGCTGTGCATCGAAGATATTTCCAGAACACGTATTTTTTTTTCTTTTTATGGGTTTCAGTCCCTAAAGTGCAGATAGGTTCTACACCAGCGTATAAAACTTCTACCATTCAAAAGATAGATAACTTTTACAGTTAAGAGGATAAGTATACTGTCTCTTAACACAGAGAAAGTGTATTTTTAACCGGGAAAGCTGGGAAAAATCAGGGAATTTTTTTCTTTTTTTCCCCTGTCCACTTACCTCGTTTTAAGTCATGTCGGTGATGATTTTACTTAAATTTTTACCAACTATACTGTTGTCGGGCAGAAAGAGCACAAGAATAAAAAAAAAAAAAAACACGGTCACTTTGCTCTTTCAGTCAGTTGTTTGCATACGAAAGACTGTTAACTAATGAGATAAAATTTGCTCTGATCCTATGGATACATACAATCTTTATTATATAAGCTTATTTATCTCTTGGCACATGTTGTACAGCATGATTATTAGGATTTCTTGGTTATTTACTATTTTTAAGACAAAAGAAAACGTGGCTAAGCGTAATAGAAGTGGTGGTAGTCATTATAATTTAGGAAGAAATATTATACAACTTAACCTAAGCAAGGAAGGTATCAACACTAGTGAAAAAGTTTTTCTTCTGGCAAAAGATAAATACAAATGTAGAACAGTAGCTTAGAACGGAAGTTGGTTCTCGGGCTACCCATTTCAAAAAGAATAATTTGCAGAACGGAAAATGGTCAATGGTAGAATTAATCATTTGGAATTTGGTGTTATCCAAGGATTTTAATAATGAAGAAGAAAGCTGAAGTACAAAGTGAAGGGGGATTGGAAAGTAAAGATGATTAAAGAAAGTTACTGAGTACCACTATTTGAAAGTCCAGGCTAGCAGCACTTGCGCTGTAAGATCCAGAAATAGGTCTTACCTTGGCCAGATTAAGGAAGTGAAAAAATGAAGATGAATAAAAAGATTAGAATGTGCAGTGAAGATTGAGGAGGACATTGGCTGTAGTGTTATGAGGTGCAAAAAAATTAGATCTGAATATACGGAAGTGGACAGCACTGAACTAGGTGAGAGACTGATGACTATACAACATAGTATTTATTTTGAGAGCAACCAGTTATTTTTGAAGATCACAAAGTGCAGTAATTGACATGAGTAAGACACACATGTGATAATCTCACAAACACACACACACACACACACACACACACACACACACACACACACACACACACACAAACATTTGTTAACTATCAAGAAATTTTAGTTTGAAGTAATGACATCTTGAAAGAAATAGAAGATTTATTTATCTGAAGGCTTAGTAAGATGTCACAATTGGAGAACAATGGTATTATGTGCTTTTCTTCCCATTCACATGTAGCTACGAGAAGCAGAGATAGATAAGTTACTTACATGTGATCCTTTTACACTCCTTCTTTTCATCCTCTGGAACTATGACTATAATAACTTCTCTACAGTTTATAAGACAGTTCAATTTCTATGGTGTTTGCATAAACGAAATTAAGAAAGAAAGGTGCATTGCAGCATTACAGAAAGAGCTGTGTTGGTATAATTTTTCTTCCAAATGACATACTGCACTTGCCTGTTTCACTCGTAATATAAATTCTGGTCTGTCTGAATTAACCCTTATGCAGCAGTGTGTGGCATGGCTTAGGTAGAGCACCTATTGATAGGCACCCTGTGTTCCCCGGGACTTGATGTTCACAGTGCCTTGCCGATATACCCACCCTATTGTGATCAGCCCCCTGTCCCTTGGTGGGACTCAGATGCAGATAGGTCCCTTCTGGTGGGTACCTACAAACACGGTTATGAATGCTACCCTGCTATGAGAAACGACCCGGCACTTGGTTTCCTCGCACGCTGTGGCCCTGATGTTGGCTCTGCTATGCTGATGCTTGGCAATGCTGATAATAACACAAGAGTGTAAGTATAGTGAAATTGCATGGCCCATCTGACCTATTTTAGGTTAAAGCTTCTGTGTGAGTGCTGTAATCGATAATTGCTTCACCCATAGTCACCAAAATTCGACTTTTAGTATTAATAGAAAGTGCATCTTTTATGTTAGTCTTTTTTCATATTTTTAGCTTTCAATGAGTTGTATATAATTGATTCTTTCTTGGAACTTCAATGTCGTGGTGAATATGTATCAAGCTACTTTTGTGTTTACTGGGACAATAGTATAAGGCTATGTAATTACTGATTGCAAAAACACACAAAATTTAATGTAAGAAGTATATTTTGTGGATAATTTTGTGCTCTTACAACAATTAGTTACTTCTGTTAAATTTTCCATCATTCACTTTACTGTTAATGTTGTAGTTGTTAGCATTACATATTAATGTAAAGACAAACTGCCAAAGGTCGAGTATTGTGTTCTGTATTACTAGTTTCACTCTACAGAACATCTTGGGATTTCCATTGCCCTAATGGCAACACATGAAAGGTTTAAAGGTCTGCTCTGAATTATTATTATTGACACAGCATTGTCCCAATGGCATTTGGGACTATTGTGTTCATAATGATGCTAAGTGGAGCTTTGAACCATTAATGTGGTGCTATTAGGGCAGTGAACATCTGATGATGCAATCATTTGTAGAGTGAAACTATGAATAAAGAATATAATACGCAGCATCAGAAGGTGTAACTCTATATGAATTCTTAACGGTCACTATGTCCCCTGCATCCCCTGCAAGTGATGCCTGATTTGCTACTGTTGCATATGGGTGCGAGAGCGTGTGTGCGCACGTGTGTAAACTGTCTGGTGTGTGTGCGCGCACACACACACACACACACACACACACACACACACACACACAGAGAGAGAGAGAGAGAGAGAGAGAGAGAGAGAGAGAGAGAGAGAGAGAGAGGGGGGGGGGGGGGGCATTCTGAAAGATCTAAGGCACTCAACTTGCCTTAAGGAGTATGGCAGCTCAGATCCCTAACTGGCCATCCACATTAAGGTTTTCTGTGGCTTCTCTAAATTGTTGTGACAAGAACATGGCCGATTTCCACATCCTTCTCCACTCTGTGCTTTTGCTTGTCATCCATCACTTGATGATCTCATCGTAGACAAGACATTAAATCCTAATCTTCCTTCCTTCCATTAGTATTAATTGTATATCAGTAAGCAAATGTTATAGAAGTTTCATTTGATTAGTGGGCAATAAAAAAATTTCTCGTTTTACGTATTATTTAATTAGAACATGGAGTGCTGTATTACTTACATATAATTCATTCATTTAATAGTTGGGACTGTGTTTGTTTTCCTAATAAATGACAGTGATTTAATCAACATCTGTAGAGAAAAAGCACATTAAAAAGTGATTTATAGAGAAAAGCAGTACAGCATTTTTTTTTAAATAGTGATGGAACTAGTTTCTCCTTAGTCTATAGCTTTACTTAATTGCACTGTTCTTGTAACCAGAAGAACTTCAGCCTTTGTCTCCATTTGTAAACTGAAGGGGGCGGGTTGGGGGGCGGCGGCAAGAGGGAGTAAACATACAATTCTTTTTGTGTGTGTGTGTGTGTGTGTGTGTGTGTGTTTTCCAGTAAGATGAAATATCATTCTTGTGTATCCAGAACATGACATTGGAATATAAAGCTTATATTGTGTCATATGACATTATGCAAGTGTCTGGAGAAAATGTAATTTTCTTAGTAATAGTAGTAGTAGTAACAATAATAATGAAACTTCCTGGCAGATTAAAACTGTGTGCCCGACCGAGATGCGAACTCGGGACCTTTGCCTTTTGCAGGCAAGTGCTCTACCATCTGAGCTACCGAAGCACTACTCACGCCCGGTACTCACAGCTTTACTTCTGCCAGTAAGCTGTGAATACCGGGCGTGAGTCGTGCTTCGGTAGCTCAGATGGTAGAGCACTTGCCCGCGAAAGGCAAAGGTCCCAAGTTTGAGTCTCGGTTGGGCACACAGTTTTAATCTGGCAGGAAGTTTCATATCAGCGCACACACTCCGCTGCAGAGTGAAAATCTCATTCTGGCAACAATAATAATAATATATAGGAGCACTCACTACACTAAATATACACACTAGGCAGAGATAAGAACCAACCAACACACAAAAGAAACCCACAAAACAAGCATGGCAACACAGGCTACAGATCAGAATAGAAAAACTGAGAAAAGACATCGGACAGCTACCACAATTTATAAGAAATGAAATGTCAGACCAAAAAAAAACGAAAAAGCTTATGTAAAATCTCACAACAAGAAGCGATAGAGCAATTAGATGAAAAGAAGCAGAAATTACAAGCATTGGCCAAACGACTTAGAAGATACAAAAAAAAGTGAAAATAGAAGGAAACAAAACCAAACATTCAACACAAACCAAAAGAAATTTTACCAGACATTAGATAACACACACATTAAAATAGACAATCCACCAAGCATAACAGACATGGAACACTTCTGGAGCAACATATGGTCAAACCCGGTACAACATAACAAGGCGTGCGCGGTGGATACAAGCAGAAACAGACATATACAAGATGGTACTGCGGATGCCTGAAGTGATAATTTTGCAACATGAAGTCACCCAAGCAATTAATTTTACTCACAATTGGAAAGCCCCTGGAAAAAAAAAATAGCAAATTTCTGGCTAAAGAAGTTCACCTCAACACATTCACATCTAACTAAATTATTTAACAGTTACATTGCAGACCCATACACATTCCCTGATACACTTACACATGGAATAACTTATCTGAAACCTAAAGATCAAGCAGACACAGCAAACACAGCTAAATATCACCCCATAACGTGCCTACCAACAATATACAATATGACATCTTGGGTTGTCGGGTGTTGTGCCGGATATCTGCGTCGTACTTGCACGATATTTCGGTCACGTAGCTCGTGACCTTCTCCAGGTGCGACCTGTCATTAGATCGCCGGGAAAGCCTGAAGAGTTACATCAGAAGTCTCTACGGGGAGGAGATGTATCAGAATATCAAGAAGCTGGACATGCTACGGCAGCCCCCCATGGGGTCCACAACTCTTTTGTGGATACGTGCGTAGCGAGCACAGGACCCCGAGCTAATGTGGCCTTCCTTCCTCTCCGGGCTGCATACCTTCCCTTTCCGCATCCTTCCCCATCCCCCATCTTCGCCCCTCCTCCCCTCACCTCGGGCTCTTTCCTTCCCTTTCTCCCCATCTGGGAGTATGGTTTGTGCCTACGTCCGAGGCGGACGCTCGTAAATGTAACGCATTTTTCGCCTTCTTTGCTTGTATGTCTTCTTCCTTCCTTTGTCCTTCTCTTTTCCTTAACTCTTCTCTTTACCATTTTCTCCGCTGCGGCGTTTGAGACCTCTCTTCTTTCCTTTCCCTTTCTCTTTCTTCCTCCCTGTGCGTGTCTGAAGGCCGACCCACGCATTTTTGTGCGTAGCCGGTGACGGGGTAATGCGTAATTCCCCGCCCTGGGTAGACAGGTAGGACACGTACGTACCCACTGGTAACGGCCAGGCCCAGGGAGGGGTGATTACCCGAGCTGATACCTTCCGAAAGTGCTGATTGGTCCCTCTGTCCGTTTGTCGGGAGGTGTGACCTGAGGTGTGAACAATCACCTAAGGCGGGAGTGCCCTCAGAGAGGGCCCCCACAAGGGAGGAGCGCGCCATCGGAGATGACGGTAATCATGGGGGATTCTTCCGCAATGGTTTCCTCACCTTCCTCTATGTCTGCTCACAAGCGTAAGTTCACTGAGTCTCAGCCACAGACAGTTCTTCCATCGTTGCCACAGTTCCTTGTTGTTTCTCGGTCTGACGAAGGTCACGACTTCTCCACGGTCAACCCTTTCATTATTCAGAAAGGTGTCGAAGCAATTGCAGGTCCTGTAAAGTCTTGTTCCAGATTACGGAATGGCACCCTGTTGTTAGAAACAGTCAGCGCCCTCCAGCCACAAAACTTGCTGCGTACTTCACTGCTCCACACCTTCCCTGTCCGGGTTGAAGCGCACCGCACTTTAAATTCCTCGCGTGGAGTCGTATATACACGCTCCCTCGATGGATGAAATTCTGCACTACCTGTCTGACCAGGGCATAACGGCTGTTCATAGAGTTATGAAAAGGGCTGACACGAAAATCATTCCAACCTGCACTGTCTTCTTGACATTTGACAAAGTTCAACTCCCATCGAAAATCAAAGCAGGCTATGAGATAATTTCCGTTCGCCCTTACGTCCCAAACCGTATGCGTTGCTATCGGTGTCAGCGGTTCAATCACACCAGCCAGTCCTGTTCCAATCCGGCCAAATGTGTTACGTGTGGCAAGGATGCCCATGAGGGTGCTTGTCCACCTCCATCCCCTCGCAGCATCAACTATATGGGTGACCACGCTGCTTCCTCTCGAGATTGCCCCGTTTTTAAGGACGAAAAGCTCATCCAGGAAATCAGAGTGAAGGAAAAGGTGTCGACCTTTGCTGCTCGAAAATTATTCACCAGTTGACAACCCACCGTGCCTCAGACAGGAAAATACAGCACTGTCCTTGCTTCTCCTTGGCCAACAAAGGAGGCGGCCACGCAGACTTGCGACCTCACCTTTAGTGCCACGATCGTCAGATCGGCCAGTGCAAAGATCGCCCGTTCAACCTCACCACTTTCGCCTGCCCACTCTATGGCTCACCCTTCATCGGGTTCTGCTAAATCTCAAGCCCAAAAGTGAGACACCAAGACTTCGAAAAAAGAGCATACTCATGAAGATATTTTACGTACCCCAACTTCACAACCATCGGTTCCTCCTTCATCTAAACATCATATTTCCAAGAAGGCTACAAAGAAACCCAGTTCATCTCCTTCTCCGCCAAGGTGTGTCCCATCTACAGCACCACCTGGCGGAAATCGCCGTCGGCCGTCTTCTGTGTCGCCGAGGCGCAATGCTGGCGGCCGATCAACCGGCCGATCGCTGGTGGCAGGAGCTGCTCCTGAACAACCTATGGATCAGGATCTTCTGTCTTCAGCTGAATGCCATTCCATGCTGTCGGTGGCAAGCTCTGAGCAGTCGTTGAGTTGACGGCACCCTTGGTCACATTCCTCCATTTTCTGTTCACCCTATGTCTATTGTCCACTGGAATATCCGTGGCATTCGAGCCAATCGGGATGAATTGTCTATCCTCTTACGATCCTACTCGCCGTTCATCTTTTGTCTTCAGGAAACAAAGCTGCGTCCCCATGACCGCTTTGTTCTCCCTCATTTTCAGTCCGTCCGATATGATCTCCCCTCTGTTGAAGGCACTCCAGCCCATGGAGGACTCATGATTCTTCTCCATGATACTCTCCATTATCACCCAATCCACTTAAACACTTCCTTCCAAGCTGTCGCCATCTGTCTTTCTCTTTCTGGATACACGTTCTCTCTTTGTACTGTATACATTCCATCGTCCACACCAATGGCACGAGCTGATCTTCTTCATCTTCTTGGTCAGCTTCCACCCCCCTATTTGCTGGTTGGGGACTTCAATGCCCACCACCCGCTTTGGGGATCTCCACATCCTTGTCCACGTGGCTCACTATTGCTAGACGTCTTCCACTAAGCGGATCTATTTTGCCTCAACACTGGGGTCCCTACATTTTTGTCTGCCTCCACGACAAATTTATCTCATTTGGACCTTGCGGTCGGTACCGTTCCGCTAGCTCGGCACTTCGAATGGTTCGCCCTTGATGATACACACTCGAGTGACCACTTTCCATGTGTCCTTAGACTGCAGCCTCAACTGCCACATATGCGCCCGCGACGCTGGAAGTTTGCCCAAGCCGATTGGACACTTTTTTCGTCTCTAGCGACATTCGATGACCGTCACTTTCCTAGCATCGACGATGAGGACACTCATATTACAGACGTTATTCTTACAGCTGCGTAACGTTCAATACCACGCACCTCCGAATTGCCCCGGCGCCCGCCCCGTTCCTTGGTGGAACGAGGCATGCCGTGACGCAATACGTGAGCGGCTACGTGCTCATCGCGTTTTCCGCCACCATCCTTCTTTGGCCAACTGTATCCGCTATAAGCAGTTCCATGCGTGATGCCGTCGTGTCATCCGCGGTAGCAAAAAGGCAAGCTGGAAATTCTTTATTAGCTCATTTAACACCTCCACTCCCTCCTCGGAAGTTTGGAGTCGGCTTCGACGGTTCTCAGGCGCGCCTAGTTTCTCCCTGGTCTCTGGGCTCACTGTCGCGCATGATACATTAGTGGACCCTGTCACAATTTCTAACTCATTGGGTCAGCACCTTGCTGAGATTTCGAGCTCTTCAAATTACCCGCCAGCATTTCTCCTGAAGAAACGTGCAGCGGAAGTGCGACATCTTGCTTTCTCCTCTCAAAATCGCGAAAGCTACAATACTGTTTTCTCCATGCGGGAACTCCAACATGCACTCTCTTCTTCTCGCTCCTCCGCCCTAGGACCGGATGGTATCCACATCCAAATGTTGCTGCATTTATCAACACACAGTCTGCGTTACCTCCTTCGCCTTTATAATCGAATTTGGACCGACAGTGCTTTTCCCAGACAATGGTGGGAAGCTATCGTCGTTCCTGTTCCGAAACCTGGAAAGAACAAACATCTCCCCCTCTAGCTATAGCCACATTTCTCTCACAAGTAGTGTCTGTAAGGTTTTGGAGCGTATGGTGAATTACCGTTTAGCTTGGTGGCTGGAATCCCGCAGTCTTTTAACACCTGCCCAATGCGGGTTCCGAAAGCATCGTTCTGCAGTTGACCATCTTGTTGCTCTCTCCACTTGACATGGACTCGCATTCGGGAGGACGACGGTTCAATCCCGTCTCCGGCCATCCTGATTTAGGTTTTCCGTGATTTCCCTAAATCGCTTCAGGCGAATGCCGGGATGGTTCCTGTGAAAGGGCACGGCCGATTTCCTTCCCCATCCTTTCCTCACCTGAGCTTGCGCTCCGTCTCTAATGACCTCGTTGTCGACGGGACGTTAAACACTAATCTCCTCCTCCTCCTCCTCCACTTGACATCATGAACAATTTTCTCCGGAAACACCAAACAGTAGCAATATTTTTTAATCTGGAGGGAGCATACGATACCTGTTGGAGGACAGGCATCCTCCGCACACTATTCTCTTGGGGCTTTCGAGGTCGGCTGCCCCTTTTTCTTCGTGAATTTATAGCAGAGCGCATATTTATGGTGCGGGTGAACACTACTCCCTCCCGTACTTTCTCCCAAGAAAACGGGGTACCCCAGGACTCCGTGCTGAGTGTTGTACTGTTTGCATTGTCATAAATCCAATTATGGATTGCCTCCTTCCTGATGTCTCGGGCTCCCTCTTTGTGGACGATTTTGCGATCTACTACAGCTCTCAACGGACCAGCCTTCTTGAACGACGTCTTCAAGGATGTCTCGATCACCTCCACTCTTGGAGCATCGAAACCGGCTCCCGTTTTTCTCCCAGTAAGACCGTTTGTGTTAATTTTTGGCGACGTAAGGAGTTTCTTCCAATCTCCTTACATCTAGGACCTGTCAACCTTCCGTTTTCGGACGTCGCTAAATTCTTGGGTCTTATGTTTGACAGAAAACTGTGCTGGTCCTCCCACGTTTCCTATCTTTCGGCTCGCTGTCTGCGATCCCTCGACACCCTCCGTGTCCTGAATGGTACCTCCTGGGGAGCAGACCGAGTGGTCCTTCTCCGCCTCTATTGCGCCTTAGTGCGCTCGAAATTAGACTATGGAAGCATAGTCTACTCCTCTGCTCGGCCGTCTATTCTTCAGCATCTCGACTCTCTCCACCACCGTGGATTACATTTAGTGTCTGGAGCTTTTTACACCAGCCCTGTGGAAAGCCTTTATGCTGAGACTGCTGAACCTCCGCTGTTCAATCGGCGAGCAGTCCTTCTGAGTCGTTATGCTAGCCATCTGTCTTCCATGCCTGCTAATCCAGCCCATGACATTTTTTTTGACGCCTCCTTTGATGTAGGGTACACAGGCCGCCCCTCCTCCCTACTACCACCGGGAGTCCGCTTCCGTCAACTGCTCCATTCTCTTTCCTTCCGCTTTCCTAAAACCTTCTTGACAACTTGGGGTACAGCACCGCCTTGGCTCCGTCCCCGGATCTGCCTGCTCCGAGACCTTTGTCGATTTCCCAAGGATGGTACCCCTTCACTTGTTTATCATCGGGCATTTGCTGCTCTATGTGCACAAATGAAGGAAGCCACATTTATTTACACCGATGGCTCGAAAACATCGTTAGGTGTAGGGAGTGCCTATATTGTTGGCGACACCCCAAATCACTTTCGGCTTCCCGACCAGTGTTCGGTTTATACTGCGGAGCTTTACACTGTTCTCCAGGCTTTCCACTACGTCCGCCGCCATCAGTGGATACAGTATGTTATCTGCTCAGATTCTCTCAGCTCTCACAGATACCAACGTGTCCCGGGAGCCATAGGAACGCCACTGAGACGCCCCCCAGGTGGAGGAAGTGCAGACAGTCCTGAATCTGGTGGACCAGAGGGTGCACAGGGCAAAGAGTGCCTTTACAAATGTCTGCTTGTGTCTGTGTATATGCGGATGGATATGTGTGTGTGTGCGCGCGAGTGTATACCTGTCCTTTTTTTCCCCCGAAGGTAAGTCTTTCTGCTCCCGGGATGGGAATGACTCCTTACCCTCTCCCTTAAATCCCACATCCTTTCGTCTTTCCCTCTCCTTCCCTCTTTCCTGACGAAGCAACCGTTTGTTGCGAAAGCTTGAATTTCGTGTGTATGTTTGTGTTTGTTTCTGTGTCTATCGACCTGCCAGTGCTTTTGTTTGGTAAGTCTCATCATCCCTGTTTTTAGATAAATTATGGATACAATATTCTGGAACATACCAACACAAAATCACACACTTGCTATACACGGATGATCTAAAACTACTGGCAGCAACAAATCAACAACTCAACCAATTACTAAAGATAACAGAAGTGTTCAGCAATGATATAAATACGGCTTTTGGAACAGACAAATGTAAGAAAAATAGCATAGTCAAGGGAAAACACACTAAACAAGAAGATTACATATTGGATAACCACAACGACTGCATAGAAGTGATGGAAAAACAGATGCCTATAAATATCTAGGATACGGACAAAAAATAGGAATAGATAATACAAATATTAAAGAAGAACTAAAAGAAAAATATAGACATAGACTAACAAAAATACTGAAAACAGAATTGACAGCAAGAAACAAGACAAAAGCTATAAATACTTAGGCTATACCATTTGGAGTAGTGAAATGGAGTAACACAGACCTAGAAGCACTCAATACACTTACACGTTCACAATGCCACAAATATAGAATACATCACATACATTCAGCAACAGAAAGATTCACATTAAGCAGAAAGGAAGGAGGAAGGGGATTCATCGACATAAAAACCTACATTTTGGACAGGTAGACAATTTAAGAAAATTCTTTATAGAACAAGCAGAAACTAGCAAAATACACAAAGCAATCACTCATAAAAATACATCGGCTACACCACTGCAATTTCATAACCACTTCTACAACCCTTCAGATAACATAACATCAACAGATACGAAGAAAGTAAATTGGAAAAAGAAAACACTACATGGCAAGCACCCGTATCATCTAACACAGCCGTACATCGATCAAGACGCATCCAACACATGGCTAAGAAAAGGAAATATATACAGTGAGATGGAAGGATTCATGATTGCAGTACAGGATCAAACAATAAACACCAGATAATACAGCAAGCATATTATTAAAGATCCCAGTACCACAACAGATAAATGCAGACTTTGCAAAAAACAAATAAAAACAGTACATCACATCACAAGCGGATGTACAATACTAGCAAATACAGAATACAATGTAGCAAAAATAATACATCAACAATTTGCCATACAACATAAACTAATAAAAAAAACATGTTCCCACATACAAGTATGCACCACAAAATGTACTGGAGGATGATGAATACAAATTGTACTGGAACAGAACCATTATAACAGATAAAACAACACCACATAACAAACCTGACATCATACGCACCAATAAAAAGAAGAAATTAACACAACTAATTGAAATATCCATACCCAATACAACAAATATACAGGAGAAAAAATTGAAAAATACATCCAGCTGGCTGAAGAAGTCAAGGACATGTGGCATCAGGATAAAGTTGACATTGTACCAATTATAGTATCAACTACAGGGACATACCACACAATATCCACCAGTACATCAACGCAATACAGCTACATCCAAACTTATATATACAACTACAGAAATCTGTAATTATTGATACATGTTCAATTACCCGAAAGTTCCTAAATGCAATGTAACATATACCGTACAGTTAAAAGGAAGTCACGCTTGATCAAAGTCCGCGTCACTTTCCATTTTTAACCAGACATAACGTCTGAGAAAGGAAAGAAATGATAATAATAATAATAATAATAGTAACAGACCAAAAGAAATTTTACCAGACAATAGATAACACACACATTAAAATAGACAATCCACCAAACATAACAGACATGGAACACTTCTGGAGCAACATATGGTCAAACCCGGTACAACATAACAGGCATGCACGGTGGATACAAGCAGAAACAGACTCATACATGATGATACCACAAATGCATGAAGTGATAATTTTCAACATGAAGTCACCCGAGCAATTAATTCTACGCACAATTGGAAAGCCCCTGGAAATGATAAAATAGCAATTTTCTGGCTAAAGAAGTTCACCTCAACACATTCACATCTAACTAAATTACTTAACCGATACATTGTAGACCCATACACATTCCCTGATACACATGGAATAACTTATCTGAAACCTAAAGATCAAGCAGGCACAGCAAACCCAGCTAAATATCGCCCCATAACATGCCTACCAACAATCTACAAAACATTAACTTCAGTCATTACACAGAAATTAATGACACATACAACCCAGAACAAAATTATAAATGAAGAACAAAAAGGCTGCTGCAAAGGAGCACGAGGATGTAAAAAGCAACTGATAATAGATGCAGAGGTGACATAACAAGCTAAAACTAAACAAAGGTCGCTACACTACACATACATTGATTACCAAAAAGCTTTTGATAGTGTACCCCACTCATGGTTACTACAGATATTGGAAATATACAAAGTAGATCCTAAATTGATACAGTTCCTAAACATAGTAATGAAAAACTGGAAAACCACACTTAATATCCAAACAAATTCAGATAGTATCACATCACAGCCAATACAGAGTAAGCGTGGAATATACCAAGGAGACTCATTAAGTCCTTTCTGGTTCTGCCTTGCTCTGAACCCACTATCCAACATGCTAAATAATACAAATTATGGATATAATATTACTGGAACATACCCACACAAAATCACACATTTGCTGTACATGGATGATCTAAAACTACTGGCAGCAACCAATCAACAACTCAACCAATTACTAAAGATAACAGAAGTATTCAGCAATGATATAAATATGGCTTTTGGAACAGACAAATGTAAGAAAAATAGCATAGTCAAGGGAAAACACGCTAAACAAGAAGATTACATATTGAATAACCACAGTGGCTCCATAGAAGTGATGAAAAAAACAGATTCCTATAAATATCTAGGATACAGACAAAAAATAGGAATAGATAATACAAATATTAAAGAAGAACTAAGAGAAAAATATAGACAAAGACTAACAAAAATACTGAAAACAGAATTGACAGCAAGAAACAAGACAAAAGCTATAAATACTTAGGCTATACCATTTGGAGAAGTGAAATGGAGTAACACAGACCTAGAAGCACTCAATACACTTACACGTTCACAATGCCACAAATATAGAATACATACATTCAGCAACAGAAAGATTCACATTAAGCAGAAAGGAAGGAGGAAGGGGATTCATCGACATAAAAAACCTACATTATGGACAGGTAGATAATTTAAGAAAATTCTTTATAGAACGAGCAGAAACTAGCAAAATACACAAAGCAATAACTCATATGAATACATCGGCTACACCACTGCAATTTCATAACCATCTCTACAACCCTTTAGATCACATAACATCAACAGATACAAAGAAAGTAAATTGGAAAAAGAAAACACTACATGGCAAGCACCCGTATCATCTAACACGGCCACACATCGTTCAAGACGCATCCAACACATGGCTAAGAAAAGGCAATATATACAGTGAGATGGAAGGATTCATGATTGCAATACAGGATCAAACAATAGACACCAGATATTACAGCAAGCATATTATTAAAGATCCCAATACCACAACAGATAAATGCAGACTTTGCAAACAACAAATGGAAACAGTAGATCACATCACAAGTGGATGTACAATACTAGCAACTACAGAATACCCCAGAAGACATGACAATGTAGCAAAAATAATACATCAACAGCTTGCCTTACAACATAAACTTATAAAACAAGTATGCACCACAAAATGTACTGGAGAATGATGAATACAAATTGTACTGGAACAGAACCATTATAACAGATAAAACAACACCACATAACAAACCTGACATCATACTCACCAATGAAAAGAAGAAATTAACACAACTAATCGAAATATCCATACTCAATACAACAAATATACAGAAGAAAACAGGAGAAAAATTGAAAAATACATCCAACTGGCTGAGGAAGTCAAGGACATGTGGCATCAGGATGAAGTTGACATTATACCGATTATACTATCAACTACAGGAGTCATACCACACAATATCCACCAGTACATCAACGCAATACAGCTACATCCAAATGTATATATACAACTACAGAAATCCATAATTATTGATAAGTGTTCAATAACCCGTAAGTTCCTAAATACAATGTAACATATGCCGTACAGTTAAAAGGAAGTCACTCTTGATGAAGGTCTGCGTCACTTTCTATTTTTAACCAGACCTATGGTCTGAGAAAAAAAATAATAATAAAAAAAATAATAATAATAATTTTTGCTACTGCCTGCTTCACAATAACTTTTTAGCAGACGGGATGGACAGTTATTAAAAAAAGAAAAGAAACTTCTGTTATTCCCTTTTTTATTATTTAAATCTTATAGTATTGAACTGTAATGTTGGATTTATTTAGTTAATTTTTAAGTTTGAGAACATAGTGAAAATTTAATCACAGTTCAAATTTTTCATGACTCATTACTGATAAGAGACTTGCACCCCCTCCTCCCAATACTGTTATATCTCTCTCTCTCTCTCTCTCTCTCTCTCTCTCTCTCTCTCTCTCTCTCTCTCTCTCTCTCTGTGTGTGTGTGTGTGTGTGTGTGTGTGTGTGTGTGTGTGTGTGTGTGTGTGTGTGTGTGTGTGTGTGTGTACATGTTTGTAGTAGACTCTGCATCCACCTACTGTCACTAAATAGATCAACATAGAATTGATGAAACTTCTGTTGTATAAATTAATAATGATGCTGTCCTAATATAGCATCTGTCTCTGTAAATTCTCTTGCTGCTCATTTCTCTTTTCTTATGTTACAATTGTCTTATGGTAAAGCTCTTTGTAAGTGTTATTGTTATTCTGATTTTCATCATTATTGTTCAGTGTTGATGATGACTCTGGAAGACTGACAGATGAAGATGAAACTGCAGAGGGAGAATCTTCAGTCTTGAGAGATAATCTTGGTGAGACTTTGCTCGCAGATGGGTGCCATGAAGTCAATTCTGTACCAACTCCTGATCAGACAGAGTCTGCATCATCATCCCTAGAACATACCAGTCATGTAATGAAGGATGAAAGCAAAGTTGCACCAGATGATGATCCAAGTAAACTTCAGTGGCCATCAATGGTGGACCTCAACAATAGGCTCCGTCGTGTAATTACGTCGTATCAGCGCAATTTCAAGAAGGAAGAAATGAAGATGGCTCAAAAAGCGAAGGTATGTTGACAGAACGTCATTTTAAGTCTGCTGTGTATGAGAATAGCTTGTTAGTGTCTGCAGTAGCTGATGGAGTAAACATGTGTTTAATTGTGAAGTACATATGAAACTTGCTTCTGTGTAGTTTGATTGAGCAATGTGTTAACTTTTTGTCTTTTGAGTTTTATTAGCTGTGTAGATGTTTTCTCAAGTACTGTAGAATATATCATACTTATAGTTTACGTATAAAGTTGTGTTATTAGTTCATGCATCCTGTAAAGTAAATTTAATAAATGTAACTTGAGATATATATATATAAAAACAAAGATGATGTGACTTACCAAATGAAAGTGCTGGCAGGTCGACAGACACACAAATGAACACAAACATACACATAAAATTCAAGCTTTCGCAACCAACGGTTGCCTCGTCAGGAAAGAGGGAAGGAGAAGGAAAGACAAAAGGATATGGGTTTTAAGGGAGAGGGTAAGGAGTCATTCCAATCCCGGGAGCGGAAAGACTTACCTTAGGGGGAAAAAAGGACAGGTATACACTCGCGCGCACACACACACATATCCATCCACACATACACAGACACAAGCAGACATTTGTAAAGGCAAAGAGTTTGGGCAGAGATGTCAGTCGGGACGGAAGTACAGAGGCAAAGATGATGTTGAAAGACAGGTGAGGTATGAGCGGCGGCAGATTGAAATTAGAAATTAGCGGAGATTGAGGCCTGGCGGATAGCGAGAAGAGAGGATATGCTGAAGGGCAAGTTCCCATCTCCGGAGTTCTGACAGGTTGGTGTTAGTGGGAAGTATCCAGATAACCCGGACGGTGTAACACTGTGCCAAGATGTGCTGGCCGTGCACCAAGGCATGTTTAGCCACAGGGTGATCCTCATTACCAACAAACACTGTCTGCCTGTGTCCATTCATGCGAATGGACAGTTTGTTGCTGGTCATTCCCACATAGAATGCATCACAGTGTAGGCAGGTCAGTTGGTAGATCACGTGGGTGCTTTCACACGTGGCTCTGCCTTTGATTGTGTACACCTTCCGGGTTACAGGACTGGAGTAGGTGGTGGTGGGAGGGTGCATGGGACAGGTTTTACACCGGGGGCGGTTACAAGGGTAGGAGCCAGAGGGTATGGAAGGTGGTTTGGGGATTTCATAGGGATGAACCAAGAGGTTACGAAGGTTAGGTGGACGGCGGAAAGACACTCTTGGTGGAGTGGGGAGGATTTCATGAAGGATGGATCTCATTTCAGGGCAGGATTTGAGGAAGTCGTATCCCTGCTGGAGAGCCACATTCAGAATCTGATCCAGTACCGGAAAGTATCCTGTCACAAGTGGGGCACTTTTGTGGTTCTTCTGTGGGAGGTTCTGGGTTTGAGAGGATGAGGAAGTGGCTCTGGTTATTTGCTTCTGTACCAGGTCGGGAGGGTAGTTGCGGGATGCGAAAGCTGTTGTCAGGTTGTTGGTGTAATGCCTCAGGGATTCCGGACTGGAGCAGATTCGTTTGCCACGAAGACCTAGGCTGTAGGGAAGGGACCGTTTGATGTGGAATGGGTGGCAGCTGTCGTAACGGAGGTACTGTTGCTTGTTGGTGGGTTTGATGTGGACGGACGTGTGAAGCTGGCCATTGGACAGGTGAAGGTCAACATCAAGGAAAGTGGCATGGGATTTGGAGTAGGACCAGGTGAATCTGATGGAACCAAAGGAGTTGAGGTTGGAGAGGAAATTCTGGAGTTCTTCTTCACTGTGAGTCCAGATCATGAAGATGTCATCAATAAATCTGTACCAAACTTTGGGTTGGCAGGCCTGGGTAACCAAGAAGGCTTCCTCTAAGCGACCCATGAATAGGTTGGCGTACGAGGGGGCCATCCTGGTACCCATGGCTGTTCCCTTTAATTGTTGGTATGTCTGGTTTTCAAAAGTGAAGAAGTTGTGGGTCAGGATGAAGCTGGCTAAGGTAATGAGTCGGGAGTACGTGGCTGAGGGACTGCGTCAGCTTTCAGACAACACCACATACAAAGTTTGCCAAGGTAATCCCATTCCTGATGTCCAGGCAGAGCTTCAAGGAATCCTCAGAACCTTAGGCCCCCTACAAAACCTTTCACCTGACTCCATCAACCTCCTGACCCCACCGACACCCCGCACCCCTACCTTCTACCTTCTCCCTAAAATTCACAAACCCAATCATCCCGGCCGCCCCATTGTAGCTGGTTACCAAGCCCCCACAGAACGTATCTCTGCCTACGTGGATCAACACCTTCAACCCATTACATGCAGTCTCCCATCCTTCATCAAAGACACCAACCACTTTCTCGAACGCCTGGAATCCTTACCCAGTCCGTTACCCCCAGAAACCATCCTTGTAACCATTGATGCCACTTCCTTATACACAAATATCCCGCACGTCCAGGGCCTCTCTGCGATGGAGCACTTCCTTTCACGCCGATCACCTGCCACCCTACCTAAAACCTCTTTCCTCATTACCTTAGCCAGCTTCATCCTGACCCACAACTTCTTCACTTTCGAAGGCCAGACATACCAACAATTAAAGGGAACAGCCACGGGTACCAGGATGGCCCCCTCGTACGCCAACCTATTCATGGGTCGCTTAGAGGAAGCCTTCTTGGTTACCCAGGCCTGCCAACCCAAAGTTTGGTACAGATTTATTTATGACATCTTCATGATCTGGACTCACAGTGAAGAAGAACTCCAGAATTTCCTCTCCAACCTCAACTCCTTTGGTTCCATCAGATTCACCTGGTCCTACTCTAAATCCCATGCCACTTTCCTTGATCTTGACCTTCACCTGTCCAATGGCCAGCTTCACACGTCCGTCCATATCAAACCCACCAACAAGCAACAGTACCTCCATTATGACAGCTACCACCCATTCCACATCAAACGGTCCCTTCCCTACAGCCTAGGTCTTCATGGCAAACGAATCTGCTCCAGTCCGGAATCCTTGAACCATTACACCAACAACCTGAAAACAGCTTTCGCATCCCGCAACTACCCTCCCGACCTGGTACAGAAGCAAATAACCAGAGCCACTTCCTCATCTCCTCAAACCCGGAACCTCCCACAGAAGAACCCCAAAAGTGCCCCACTTGTGACAGGATACTTTCCGGGACTGGATCAGACTCTGAATGTGGCTCTCCAGCAGGGATACGACTTCCTCAAATCCTGCCCTGAAATGAGATCCATCCTTCATGAAATCCTCCCCACTCCACCAAGAGTGTCTTTCTGCCGTCCAACTAACCTTCGTAATCCCCAAACCACCTTCCCTACCCTCTGGCTCCTACCCTTGTAACCGCCCCCGGTGTAAAACCTGTCCCATGCACCCTCCCACCACCACCTACTCCAGTCCTGTAACCCGGAAGGTGTACACAATCAAAGGCAGAGCCATGTGTGAAAGCACCCACGTGATCTACCAACTGACCTGCCTACACTGTGATGCATTCTATGTGGGAATGACCAGCAACAAACTGTCCATTCGCATGAATGGACACAGGCAGACAGTGTTTGTTGGTAATGAGGATCACCCTGTGGCTAAACATGCCTTGGTGCACGGCCAGCACATCTTGGCACAGTGTTACACCGTCCGGGTTATCTGGATACTTCCCACTAACACCAACCTGTCAGAACTCCGGAGATGGGAACTTGCCCTTCAGCATATCCTCTCTTCTCGCTATCCGCCAGGCCTCAATCTCCGCTAATTTCTAATTTCAATCTGCCGCCGCTCATACCTCACCTGTCTTTCAACATCATCTTTGCCTCTGTACTTCCGTCCCGACTGACATCTCTGCCCAAACTCTTTGCCTTTACAAATGTCTGCTTGTGTCTGTGTATGTGTGGATGGATATGTGTGTGTGTGTGCGCGCGAGTGTATACCTGTTCTTTTTTCCCCCTAAGGTAAGTCTTTCCGCTCCCGGGATTGGAATGACTCCTTACCCTCTCCCTTAAAACCCATATCCTTTTGTCTTTCCTTCTCCTTCCCTCTTTCCTGACGAGGCAACCGTTGGTTGCGAAAGCTTGAATTTTGTGTGTATGTTTGTGTTCGTTTGTGTGTCTGTCGACCTGCCAGCACTTTCATTTGGTAAGTCACATCATCTTTGTTTTTAGATATATTTTTCCTTCGTGGAATGTTTCCTTCTATTATAACCATATATATATATATATATATATATATATATATATTTGAAGTTGTTGAGAGCTTTTGCATTTTATTGTCAAATTTCTCTTTGTTGAAACCTGTATGCTATTGTTTGCTGTTTGATTCCTTATGAATAATCTGAAGACATTGACATTGATATTGCTTGTTTCGATATTCTGCCTATAAAAATACGGGACTAATATATTGCCACAGTATTCAGATGTCACGAAATGAAAATTGCATTGAGCCATTTCTTTTAGTAGTTATTTCTCTGTGCAGTTTCTTATTTTTAGAGGGAGAGGGTCAGGGGGCACACACACACACACAGAGACAGAGAGAGAGAGAGAGAGAGAGAGAGAATATGTCCAACTGGTAAGGTCATTTTGTAGTTTTACTGTCGGTGCACATCTGGTAATAATGTAAACAATGATATCAGGGA